>NW_019272026.1:3797605-4397605 GCF_002738345.1 Cucurbita maxima
GTAAGGGCTCTTCTCACTTCCTACGAGTCGTTTGATAAAAAAGACTTTCTGAGTAGTAAATAAACTAAATGCTTGTTAATCTACGACGGTAAAAACACCCTTTGTAGTGGCCACAAACCCTAATTTATTTATAAAATCACACAACCACGTCGTGATGCTACAAACTATTTTGATAAGAATATTTCAGATTTTAGCTTATCAACGCTAAAGAACCGCCGTTGGGATGCTGCTCCACATGTTTTAAGCCTCAACGACTTCTTTTGTGATATCCCACATTGGTTGGGGAGGAGAACAAAACATCATTTGTAAGGGTATTGAAACCTTCTCCTCGCAGACATGTTTTAAAGTCTTGAGAGAAAGCTTAAAAGGGAAAGCTCAAAGAAGACAATATCTGCTAGCGGTGGGCTTATGTGGGTAAATTTTGCAAATTAGTTATAAAAATACTTTTAAAAAGTTTCCCTATCAATCATGTCAAAGTATAAAAATACTATATTCATGTTAACACAAACTCAAACACCTATACACAAATTTTATGTTTAAAAACATGTAAAACCAATTTAAACATATCTCAACTGATTAAGACATACATTTTTTATTGATAACAATAATTAATACTCGCACAAACCAAACACGTATGTTACAAACCAAAGTTTCTAGACACACACACGATTCATGTCGACAAACACAAATTCGACAACATATATATATATATATATATAAAGCAAATGATTAAAGAGTTGTATTATAGAAAAGTTTGAAGAAGAAAATGTGTTTGTTAGAGGGTTTACAGCTGGGGAATTTGAAGACCAGACACGTGGGAGAGATGAAGATCATAAAGATAGGCCACAAGGGTTGGGAAAGGGAAAGGGCCTCCACACAAACAATAGCAGTTCAGATTGGTATCATATTTTAATTCATTGATTCAACAAAAAGGCAGCAAAATGGGGGAAGAGAGGGCCCCCTACGGATTACTCATATCATCTCATATCATCTCATATCATATGAATTAAAAAGCATTCCAGTTTTGATTCTGTGGTGCTTAGTGGAGAATTTCTTTTGGTTATTTATTCAATGGGCGGTGGGCGTCTGATAGTTCCATATTGTTTGGTCTGTGGGTATCTTCATGAAGCCTACCTTTCAGGTGCAATGCATACTTTTGGATGGATATTCCACTAAGGCACGTGAGGCACCCCACAACATCACGTGGCTTTTTACAACCCACTTGGATTTTACTTCTATGTTTCCTTTCAATTATTAGAGTTTACATTATTTGTTTTGGATTGGGGAATGTCAACGCTCTCCTATGTCAACGCTTGGAACATGTATCATTGCTCTTCTTACTTCTTGTTTCTTCATTCCCCCACTTGGGTCAACTTAGCATATAATATCTTACATTCGTTCGGATGTTCGGAAGAGAAGGAGAAACCTCTCTCTAACAACGCATTTTAAAAACTTTGAGAAAATCTCGAAAAGGAAGGCCCAAAGAGGACAAATATCTGTTAGAGGTGGGTTTAGGCCGTTACAAATGGTATCAGAGCCAAACACTGGATGATGTGCTAGCAAGGAGGCTGAGCCCTGAAGGGGGTGGACACAAGGCAATGTGCTAGCAAGGACACTGGCTCCCACATGGATTGGAGAAGGGAATGAGTGCTAGCGAGGACGCTGGGCTCCAAAGGGGTGGATTTTGAGATCTTACATCTAAAGGTGTGGAAACCTCTCTCTAGCAGACGCATTTTAAAAATTTTGAGAGAAAGCCTAAAGAGAACAATATCTGTTAAATATAAGCTTGAACGGTAAGAATACAATATCTAATAGAGGTGGACTTAGACCGTTACCATGGTAACCTCTCGGTTCAAACAAATGATGGGGTTTGTTAATTTGTTGGTAAATTTGGATATTACTTTGTTCGGAGAACATGTCTTGGATTTGGAAGTTGTTCAGTTGCTGTCTGTCGGTGATGTGGCAGTAGGCTAGGGTCGCAGCCCATGAGATCGAAGTTAGAAGAAGTTGATCAAAGATGGTTCCTACCTTAGGGAAGTTGGGTGGGTTAAATGGGTAGGGAAGATATTTTGTGAGGGAAAGTCTATAGATTTGGACGTATATGCAAAAATGTTATAGTGGGGTGAGTATTATGAAGAGCTAGGTAGCTAGTTAAGGGGGAAGAAAATGATATAAAGAGAGCCTACTCGAATGCAAATGATATGATATGTATACATCGAAAGAATTCAGATAAATTGCACTTTTCGTCACTAAAGGTTAGACTTTTAGTTTTCTATTTCGTCCGAGTGTGGTTCCTTAGTTAACATTAAGATTTGGATTTGCTTCTCTATGGTCCACGAGGGACTCACAGTAGACGAGTTGGATTGAATCGTTAACTGGCTTAATGATATGAGGAAGTAGTAGTTTGTTCACGTATTGATATTGAGTATCAAGCTTATGTCAGTTGTCGTGTTGGGTCTACTGTCGTCGTTCTCAACTCAATTGAAGATGTTTCATTTGAAGTCAATGGCAAAAAGGGTGCCAATGGTCTTTGTTGACAAGGAATCTCTTAATGGTCTTGTAACTGAGAAAGAATCTTTCGTGGCCTTTAATGATTGTCATCTATTAGCTAGGAAGCCAGCTAGACACGAAGTAAATGCCTAGATTAGAATAATTACGTTGACATGTTAGAATCGAGATACACTATTAGAAATACTACTTTGACATCTCAATGTTACTGTCAGTGAGCCTAAAGTTGAAACATATGAGTCTCTTTTTTGGTGGAAGACATCCATAGCTCATGAAACCACGACTTCTTTATATATATGTTTGACTTTTTTGAGCGGTTTTAAAGTAGTTGTTTTCGACCCTAGGACACATGTTTGGTGATCTCCAAATCATATTAGGATTTGTGTTGATTTGTGGAATGGCCATGTCGCAAGAGAATATCGAGGCTATCTAGTGTTGAATCCTAATCCGAATCCCAAACATGGATTATTACACTAATGGACGTAGTCTCTTTCTGTAACAGTCTAAGCCCTTGGCTTATTACGTATCGTCATCATCCTCATAATTTTAAAACGCGTCTACTAGAGAGAGGTTTCCATACCCTTATAGGGAATGTTTTGTTCTTCTCTCCAACCAATGTAAAATCTTACAATCTACCTCCTTGAAGGTTCAACATCCTTGTTGGCACACCGCTTGGCGTCTAGCTCTAATACCATTTCTTGATTTGTGCATGTCATCCTTGCACAGGGGCCATGTTAATCTTCTCTGTATCGTTCCAATTTTATCAGATATCCCCGTAGTGAACTTGGGGTGTTACATAACTATAACTACTACAGGGGAGAATCATATTTAATATATCCTTCTGATATATTGATCTGTTGGGCAACATAATAATCCTGTTGCTGGGTTGATTATCCAAACCTAAAAAGATTTCAATTCTGACTAAGAATCCGATCAAGACATATACACTCCGTTTCATCCACATCCACAAACTTATTTCATTCGTATCCTAAAAAAAGTTGATCATTTGATAATGGTTAAAGATGAAAGAGTCTATTTTTAATCTAAATTTGAGGAGCCAGGTGAGTTTATTGAGATGGGCAACTCCTAAAACGAGTTAAAAGCAAAAGTAGATTGGGCAAACCCCAAATTATTGAACCGACATATCTGTGCGCCACATGTCTCCACAAAAACAACGCTTCAGGAGAGACCAATAATACAGCAGAGTAGAAAGCAATTTGAAAGGCAGCACTTATGGTGTGGAAGAAAGACAAAAAGAAAGTAACCAATGGAAGGCTCCCTATGGGGCTTGGCTTGGGGTCGATGCGGAGAAAATGGAGAGGATGAGGAAGTTTAAGTGGTGGGATCAACAAAGGCTTTGCTTTTTGGACCTTTGTGGGGTACCAAAACCACTTGCAAAAACTTCACAACCAGAAGCAATGATACTGATAAGAATAAGAGCCTTTCTGCTAACACTAACACTCTCTCTCTCTCTCTCTCTCTCTTGTACTCTCCACAAAACCAAAGGGGAGAAGATATAAGGTTATAATTGCTATTTGGAAGGCTCAAATTGGTCTTTGTTCTTCCAGATTCCAATCTTTTCCCAGCATTCTTCGTCCACTCGTAATTAGGTGAAGTTATGAGATTAGTGCATTCTTAAGCTTTTAAGACTGTCTATGAAACTGCTTCATACAAGCTTGTTAGATAATGCTTTGTAAGTACCACTATCAAACAACATTATTGAACGAGGTTGTCATAATGTAACAGCTCAAGCTCATTGCTAGCAGATATTGTCCTCTTTGGGCTTCCCCCTTCAAACGTGTCTGTTAGGGAGAGGTTTCCACACCCTTATAAAGAATGTTTCGTTCTCCTCCCCAACCGATGTGGGATCTCACAACTAGAGAGAGGCTTCTACACCCTTCTGAAATAGATTTCCTTCTACTCTCCAACCAATATAGAATCTTACAATCCACCTCCCGAATGGTATTAGAGTTAGTCACTGGACAGTACGTGACACTAGTTTGAGTAGGGCTAGCCTCTCTCTATAGTAGACACGTTTTAAAATGGTAAAGCTGACGACGATACGTAATAGTCCTAAGCAGACAATATCTACTAGCTGTTAGCTAACGGTTTAATAAGTAGACACATGGAATAATCCATTTGAGATGGAAAATTGAAACTAAGTTCTTGGAAACTTTTAGAAATACACATAAACCAGACAGATGTATGAATTGAAAAGCTTTAAAGACTTATTTAGAGAATGAAAAGACTGAATCAACAACAACAACTTACAGATTAACCAAAATAATAACATGGAGAGGGAAAAAAAAAGGAAAGAAAAAGAAGAAGATTACAAGAACAAAAGTTTCAATCAGTGCCAGAACCTTCCACTCAAATGCGATCAACCTAATCCTTAGCTTTCCTTTTATCAACAACAAAAACAGTGCCTTTGTGCCTCGTCAACTTGCAATGGGATTCCCCTCTTCATTCACAAATATTTGCCTATAAAAAGCACCAACTTCTAAGCTCTTAGCAGACTGTGAGCTCAAATAACACTAAGCATTTCAAAGAAACCCTCCTCTTCCTCCTCCTCCTTCTTTCCAAGCTTCAAAAATGGTGTGTTCTTTGAAAAGAGAGCTCCAATGGAGCCTCTCTTCTTCTTCACCTCCATTTTCGTCTCCTTTTTAATGGGTTTGCTTAAAGTTTCTATCTTTTTTTGTTGTTAGGATGGTAAGCTAAGCTGGACAGTGGCTGATGCAGTGGATTACAAAGGCTTTCCTGCAGAAAAATCTAAGACTGGTGGATGGGTTCCTGCTGCTCTTATCTTAGGTATATGAATATTCAGCTCTTTAATCTTTAAAAATGTAATCCATTTTAAAATGTTTTGTGTTCCATAAAGCTTCTTTCTTGTATCTTTTTTCTTTCTTAATTTCATTCAAAACAGAATCAACAAAAAGTTGAGCCTTTTCTGCTTTGAATCTTCTTTAAATATAAACAAAACTATGATTAACTTTTGAATATAATTATGCATGCAAATTTAAAAGTAATACTTATGAGGCAAGTATCATTTCAAATCACTTTATGCTTTTATTCAACGTCGAGTTATGGAATAATTGGCACGAGGGGCATTGGCTTGGGCTTCTTCTTGTTCTTCTTTCTGTCTGTGTTTTTCCCCGAGAAAATAACAGTGATCTGCAAATTTTCCTGAGAAAATATGGAAATGGTAGCAGATTCCTTTACGATTCGTAATAATTTTTTTCTTTTTTCCATACTGTTCATAATTGTAAGCAAGAGCTTGATGAGTAATGATTTTCAGGTATTGAAATATGCGAGAGGCTATCAACAATGGGAATAGCAGTGAATCTTGTGACGTATTTGGGCGGGGTAATGCATCTACCCAGTGCAGCTTCAGCCAATATCGTTACAGATTTCATGGGAACATGTTTTCTGCTGTGTTTGCTTGGAGGCTTTCTAGCTGATTCTTTCCTTGGACGATATTATACCATTCTCATCTCTGCTTCCATTCAAACTCTGGTACGTTTTGAATCAATCATTTTAAGAGCTAAACACATGGCGGTTTTTGATTAAGATGGTTAAATATTTGGTGCTTTAGGGGACTGCTGCACTTGCAGTTTCAACAAAACTGCCACAGCTTCGTCCGCCGCCGTGTGATGGCATCAAAGACTGCAAGGAAGCAAATGGGTTTCAAATGGGAATTCTGTACCTAGCTTTGTATCTGATTGCTTTGGGGACTGGTGGCTTAAAATCAAGCATTTCTGGTTTTGGAACAGACCAGTTTGATGAGACAGATGAGAAGGAAAAGGCTAAGATGGCGTTCTTCTTTAACAGGTTCTTCCTGTTCATCAGCACTGGGACTTTGATGGCTGTTACTGTGCTGGTTTATATTCAAGATGAAGTTGGTCGGAGTTGGGCTTATGGGATCTGTTCTGTCTCGATGCTTGTCGCAATTTCGTTGTTTCTTTCGGGGACTAAGCGGTACAGATACAAGAAGAGCAAGGGGAGCCCTGTTGTTCATATACTTCAAGTGATTGCTGCAGCAATCAAGAAGAGAAAACTGGAGCTTCCTCAGAATGTTGGTATGCTTTATGAGGATTCTTCTGAGCAAGGTTCAAGAATCGAGCACACAAAACAATTCCAGTATGTTCATTGTTCTTGGAGTTCACTGTTCAATAATCCTTTCCTGAAGTTTAGTTTAGTTGATTAATGTGATTCCTTTTGGCATAGGTTCTTGGACAAGGCTGCAATTGTTGAACAAGGAGATTTTGAGGCGCATGGAGCTGCTTCAGCTCTAAATCCATGGAAGCTAAGCTCAGTGACGAAAGTGGAGGAGGTGAAAATGATGGCAAGATTGCTGCCAATATGGGCCACAACCATAATCTTCTGGACTACATATGCCCAGATGATCACTTTCTCAGTTCAACAAGCTTCCACCATGGAAAGGTCCATTGGATCATTCCAAATCCCAGCAGGCTCTCTCACTGTCTTCTTTGTAGCAGCCATACTGATAACTCTTGGTGTTTATGACCGTATAATCATGCCTCTTTGGAAGAAATGGAAAGGCAAACAAGGTAAATCAAGATCCATTAAAATCAAGTACATACACCTTCAAAGAATCCTGACTAATTATGTTCTTATGCCACAGGTTTCACAAACATTCAGAGAATGGCCATAGGCCTTGTCCTGTCAATACTTGGAATGGCAGCAGCAGCAATAGCCGAGAGGAAGAGGCTAGCAGTGGCAAAAGCAGTGGGCGGCGACACAGCTACTCTGCCTATAAGTGTGTTCCTATTAATCCCACAGTTCTTCTTGGTGGGTGCAGGGGAAGCCTTCATATACACAGGGCAGCTTGATTTCTTCATAACCAAGGCCCCCAAAGGGATGAAAACCATGAGTACTGGCCTCTTCCTCACCACTTTATCACTTGGGTTTTTCATCAGCAGCTTCTTGGTTTCTGTAGTGAAGAGAGTGACAGGAACCGATGGAGAAGGCTGGCTTGCAGACAATATAAACTACGGCAGACTTGACTGTTTCTATGGGCTATTGACCATATTAAGCCTCATAAACTTTGTTGCTTTTCTGGTTTGTGTTATATGGTACGTGCCACAAAAGCGCAAGGACCAGCAGAAGAGTGGCATAGTCAATAGCAACATGGCTGAAGAGAAATGCTAGAGGGAACTATTCACACACTCCCAAGTGATATGTAATGTTTTGACTTTTCCTTCCAATTCTCTGATGCACTTTAAATTATCATCTAAAGTAGTTTGGATTGAGAATGTATGATGGTTTATGTATAAAGTACTGCCAGTTTCAAACGATGAATCCAATGTCCATGCACCAAAATTTCAGTCATCTCTGCCACAATTCTTTAACGATTCCATTAGATTCAGACCGAACTTGTTCTTCGGGTTATGGGATTATCCAATTCTAGATCATGGGTTTGTTGAGGATTGTTGAGAGAGAAGTCTCACATCGGCTAATTAAGGGGTTGATCATGAGTTTATAAGTAATGAATACATCTCCATCGGTATGAGACCTTTTGGGAAACCAAAAGTAAAGTCACGAGAGCTTATGCTCAAAGTGGAAAATATCGTATCATTGTGGAGGTCCCTAGTTCCTAACATGATATCAGAGTCATGCCCTTAACATAGTCATGTCAATAGAATTCTCAAATATTGAACAAAGAAGTTTGTGAGGCTCGAAGGTGTAATTAAAAGTGACTAAAGTGTCGAACAAATGGTGCAAAGGGTGTACTCACCCTTTGTTCAAGGGCTTTAGAGAAGAAGTTGAGCCTCGATTAAGGGGAGGATGTTCGAGGACTTCATAGGCTTCAGGAGAAGCTCTATGGTGTACTTTGTTCGAAGGGAGGATTGTTGAGGATTGTTGAGAGAGGAATCCCACCTCGGTTAATTAAGGGGTTGATCATGAGTTTATAAGTAAGGAATACATCTCCATTGGTATGAGGCGTCTTGGAGAAAGTAAACCAAAAGTAAAGCCATGAGAGGTTATACTCAAAGTGGACAATATCATATAATTGCAAAAGCTCCTGGTTCCTAATAGGGTCCGCATGGTATGACCACACTAATTCTAAAGAATAAGCTCGTCCTGAGCTCGAGTATATGTCACGTTGGCTTGGCTTGGCATGTCGTCTGGCAAACAATAGTTGGAATGTAGAATTATGTTATCCCCATACAAAAACCAGACGAATCCAGAGATTGGACCGAATCATAATGGGAAGATTTTGGAGAATAATGAATGGTCGGCAAGGGCAAGTGGGGAGGAGAAGAGCAACAACGATGGGGGAGGGGCCAGCGTTATCCTCTTAACCAAAAAGAACAAATTCGTTGTGTACAAAATGGAATAAAATCACCTCAATCAACAAGAATATGCATAAGGACATACTGATAAGGACGAGCAGAATTAGCAGTGTCATCCCTCTAATCTTAACTTCAATTACGCCTTCCTTAACTTCTCCGCCCATGTATGACATCCTTGTAGCTCATATTTGGAGTAAGGGTGTACATGGTTAGGTCGGTGATATTAAGAGCATATGCTAGATAAAGGTTTTCATATCTTTATAAGAACAAATATTTACTTCTCTCTGCTAACGTGAGATCTCACAAATTATGTTTGTTATTAATATCAAGATTCTATCCCATTAGCATTTTTATTGTAATGCTCCCTATAAAACCAAACCGGCACAATCTTTTAATCTTAAAAGAAAGAATCTTTCTTCGTAAATAGAAGCTCATACATATAAGGACAATATTTCTATTAGTACGGTATTTTCGAATGGTTCTAAAAGCAAAGCTAAGAAGGGTCGATATTCAAACTATAAGATAGATATAAGCAAATTGAGAAGGAGAGTTCATTAGCATGTAAATAGAAAATGTAGCACGCATTCGATACGATAACAAGAACATAAGAGCAGAGCCAGACGCATAATAGAGTTATCAGAAGACCTTTAGATCAGAAGCAGCAGAGCCAACAACATAGCAGCCATGCAGCTTTGCGAACCGTCCAACCAAACTCCCAGCAGACCCAGAAGCAGCAGACACAAACACTAAATCCTAACCAAAACCAAAATAAATGAAAACAGATATCCCTTTCAGAACATAACTTCATTCCTGTAAATACACTTTAATATCCCTTTTAAGGGCATAACTTTTCAGCAAACAGATACTTTTACCTTAAATGAACGTTAAAAAGAGCCCCAGTGTTTCATCTTTGACAGAGATGGTGGGTATAACCCATTAGAGCTTGTACAAAAGAAAAATTAACATGACTACTAAAACCAAGCAAAGCATTGTCGTCACGTTTGTCGTTGTCGTCGTCGTCGTCATTGTCGTCTTGACAATATCAAACGGAGAATTTCTCCCGAGTGCTTAAAAGATTTCTTAGTTTCCTCCAGGCAATGATTCTTCTCCTCCCTACTCCAGCTCTGGTGTACAACCATGGTTCAGTACAACACAATATAACAAAAAGATGTTCTTGGAATTCAATGGAAAACAATCGATGACACGAAAGAAAAAAGCAAATCGACCCCGTAGGACGAAACACAGTGGCTTACTTCCGCAACTTTGTTCAGCTTCTCCCTTACATTCTCCAGCAATTGGGAAAGGTCACCCTCCCATTTATAAAATTCCAACTCTTTGTTGTTGAGTATCTTTTCTGCTACCTGCAGTAGATGAATGTAAAAGTGGGACTAAGTCAATTGAAGGGAAGAACTCGCACCACATGACGACATAACACAGCTTATACCGAGGTAGATTAGCTACATGACAAGGAGAAATTCAACAAATGTGACATTTTGACACTTCTAAATGAAAGTTGCAACTTTAGATCAAGTAACACGAGCAATTTATTCTCGAAACCAAAGACCTCCGCCCCGCCCCGCCCCCTCATCTTTTTTTTTTAGTATTTGTGAGTATCTGACTCAATTGATTGACCTCAGCCAACAATCATTCTGAATGCCCTGCTACCTACTGCCCAATTCTAACTAACAATATTCTCTAAGCCCCACGCTATGGTCTCGGTACCTGCATCTTCCTTCCCACACTTTCGCACATACACTTTCGTGATTGCATTCTATCAAGTTACATGCACCTCAACTATTTTCACGTAACAACACATGATCGTACTATATTTAGTTGTCAAGGAAACCAATATTCTAATAGGTGGCCACCATGACTAAAAATTCATTCTCTAGCCTTTTTGTGAGATTCCATATCAGTTGGAGAGGGGAACAAAGCATTTCTCATAAAAGTGTGAAAACCTCTTCCTAACAAACGTGTTTTAAAAACCTTGAGGGGAAGTCCAGAAGGGAAAGCCCAAAGAGGACAATATTTGTTAGCGGTGAGTTTGGGCTGTTACAAATGGTATTAGAGCCAGATACCGGACGGTGTGCCAGCGAGTACGTTGGCCCCTCAAGGGGTGGATTGTGAGATCCCACATCGGTTGGAGAGGAGAACGAAACATTCCTTATAAGGGTGTGGAAACCTCTTCCTAGCATATGCGTTTTAAAACATTAAAGGAAAGCCCCAAGAGGACAATATCTACTAATGGTGGGCTTGGGCTGTTACACTTTTACTGTTTACATTGGCACTTATTTGACAACTCGAGTCAAAACCAAAAATGTAACTGGAAGAATGAAAATGAACATACGGTGAATTTGCATACATATGAAGACAAAGCTCAGACAGAGTTCCTCAAGATAATGTTTGTTTACCTTTCGCCCAATCATCCGACCACCAGCAGTGTGGGCAAAGTACATATTATAGAAATGGCAAATAAATGCTTGAGGATCCTTCTCGGATATCTCTTCAAGATAACGAGCATAGGTAATTCCAGGAGAAGAAGGCTCAGGAATCACAAAGCCTTGCTCTTTGTACCATTCCAAATCTTTTGCCAATGGTTCAGACCTTTCCAATCCTGTGTTACTAAACTCTGCATCTATTATCACATACAAATAGTGCACCAATTCAAAAACAAAACAACGAAAAAGCTCATATAACCAAGTCAAATGCTCTGTTAACCCCCCCAAACTCCAAACTAGAAAAGTTCATAATGAGATATTCAAACACGTTATATATCCCACCACTAGCCGATATTGTCCGCTTTGGGCTTTTCCTTTTTTCCCTTAAAGTTTTAAAACGCATCTGCTAGGGAGAGATTTCTACACACTTATAAGGAATGCTACATTCCCCTCTCTAACCAATTGAGATCTCAAAATCCACCCCTTGGGAGCCAGCGTCCTCGTTGGCACACCACTGGTGACCGGCTTTGATATCATTTATAACCGTTCAAGTTTACTGGTAGCAAATAGTGTCCGCTGTGACCCGTTACATATTGTCGTCAGTCTCACGGTTGTATAACGCGTCTATTAGGAAAAAGTTTCCACACCCTTATAAGAGATGTTTCGTTTCCCTCTACAATTGTCGTGGGATATCGCAAACAGCGATGAGGCTAAGCCCAGAAGGGGATGGACACCCGGCCATGTGGCAGGAAGGATTGGAACAACATATGCACACCCAGAGTGAATCAAGTTCATAAAACTGAATCCAAGACATCAGTAAAAAATTCATAAAAACCCATATTCAAGAAGCCAGGAAATGAGCAAAACAAACTTACAGAACGGAAATACAGCCTTGGCAATTATTGTATCAAGTGTATCATAAACCAGTTTGCTATCCACAAGAAACCTCAAATACCCTTCAACAGTCGGCTCCCATTCAGCAACAGGCCCCTCTTGGGGCTCTTTACTCACTTTCTCACCCTCTTTAGCTTGATCCCTGGTGTGCAATTTCATCGCCACAAACCTCATCTCCTCAACAAACCCTTTTGATTCACCAGGGTACCTCTTCTTCGGCTTCTCAGCCGTGGTGGCCGAAATAAGGGGCACAACCTTCGTTCGAACGCTTGAAATTCCCACAGGATTCTTCGCGAAGAGAACCCTTTTGGGTAAGAAACAGGAATCCAAATCCGGGTTCGAAAAAGAAGTGGGAACCATGAAAAGGGTTTTATTGAAGAGAGACTGAGAAGGGGAAATTGAGTTAAGGGAAGCCATAGTCGAAGAAAACGAGTATAGTGGGTTATAAGAAACAGAGATTTGAATCAGGGGTTCACATAATGTTGAAGAAGAAGCTATGAATGTTGTTTATAAGGGGAAATTGAAGAAAACAAATGGTACCCATTAACCAGAAAGAGACAGAAGAAGGAAGAAGGAAGAAGAAGGAAGAAGCAAGGTATTGGAATGGAGCTTAAGTCGCTGGGTTCCGTGTCCACCATCGCTCTCTGGATAATTCCAATGCGAGATCATCAAAGCAGCGCGCTTTTTTTCCTTCCTAAAAATATGTTTCCATGTAAAGAAACAAAAATATTAACATCTTTCTATTTGGACGTTCTAGATTCTTGAGGTGATTGATCCTTACTTTAGATTTGGATGTCACCCACAAACAAAAATATGCATAATATCTTTACTCTTAATAAACATTTTGATCTTGAAAATGACGCTCATTTCTAAGAGTGATAGACTGTGAAAAGAGTCTATGCCCTCGCTTCGAAGAGTGATGGATTGTGAGAAGGGAAATATGATTATAAGAGACGCGTCTTAATAAAATTGATGGATGATTTAATATAGGCATGTTCTTATTTTTAAGTAAGAGAAAAGTATATAATATAAGTTCGTATTATTCCGATTATGGAAGATAATACACATGATTATTTTGAGTAGAATGAACTCATCACTGGTTATTGAACTGGGAACAGAGTTTTCTAATCTCCCCTTGTGTGCCGGTCTTGACGTCGAGGCTACTCAGCTTAACCATGGCTTTCTTGAACTCATAGTTAAATCTGAGGCCGAGCAAGCCCCTTAAGTTGCCGGCATACCTCTGCACAACGTCCTTGGTTGAAGCGTGTTGCCACAGCCTCTGGTCCGACTCCAAAACACCATTTCCATTGACCAAGTTCTTGAAGAAGCTGTTGTCGAATCTCAACTGGCTGTCCTTGTCCATTGCCACGCCTCTGAACGGATCTCCATCCAAGGGGCACAGCGTTCTGAGTTGGGTCAAGAAGGATGGGTTTATGGTTGGGTCTGCATTCCCTGTGCTTGTGAAGTTCTGTAGCCGGTAACTGAATAGTTGGCAGTCTGTTCGTCCGATCGTGTGCGCACCTGTCATCCACCCATCATCTTTATAAACTACGGATCATTTTGGGATATTAAAGAAGGTGAGAGAAGGTGTAACACTTCAAGCTCATAGCTAGTCGACATTGTCTTTTTTTTTTTTTAGCTTCTCCTTTTGAATTTTGGCTCAAAGTTTTTAAAACACATCTCATATGGAGAGGTTTCTACACTCCTATAAGAATATTTTGTTCTCATCTCTAATTAATGCAGGATCTCACAACCCACCCTTTTTTACGGCCTAGCGTCGTTGCTGGCATTCGTTCCTCTCTCCAATCGATTGCGAGATCTCACAATCCACACTTCTTTGAGGCCCAGCGTCCTCTCTGACACTTGTTCCTCTCTCCATACCTTTATAAGAATGTTTTATTCCCCTCTCAGAGGTGGGACCTCAAAGTTCACCCTCCTTTGGGACCTAACGTCCTCATTGGCACTTATTACTCTCTCCAATCAATTGTGAGATCTCACATCGATTTGAGAGAGTAACGAGTGCCAGTGAGAACCCTAGACTCGAAAGAGAGTGGATTTTGATATCTCACATCGATTGAAAAGAGAAACAAGTGTCAGCAAAGATGCTGGCCCCATAGATTGTGAAATGGAGAGAGAAACGAGTGTCAGCAAAGACACTGGTCCTCGAAGGTAGATGGTAAAATCCCACCACAGTTTGAGAGGGAACAAAACAATCTATAAGGGTTTGTAAACTTCTCCCTAACAAACGTGTCTTAAAAACTGTGAGGAAATATTTGGAAGAAAAATATAATATCTGCAAAAGGTGAGTTTGGTCTGTTACAGACACGGTACTAACCAACTAAAGTAACAAGATCTTCTTCGGTAAGCCCTTTCTCAGCGAACTTCTGTATGTGGACATCAATGGGCTCAAATGGAGAAGGAAGATCTTCCGCCTGGAAACTCATAGACACTCTCCCATCCCTCCTTCCAGTGGGCACAGACCAGCTTGGGCCATCACTCTGCAACATGGTTTCAAATCCAACCCTTTTAACCCTACAACATATCAAAGCCTTACAAATCAATCAAATGAAGAGTTACCAAGTCTACAGCATCACGAGTAGCCAAAGCAAGTATATCCGCGCAAGAAACAACCCCAGGGCACAGATTTTCAAGCTGAGCTTTTGCATCATCGACTACTTCAAAGCCTCTCAACCCCATGTTTGGCCCAGCATTTATTTCAGCTCGTTCGTCCATGATCAACACTGAACCATCGCACCCCTGCCCATGTTTAATCAAAAACAGCTTATCAGTCGGTTATTAAACGTGCATGAATATGATACGTTGAAGATTGTTGGGAGGAAGTCCCACGTTGGCTAATTTAGAAGATAGCCATGGATTTATAAATAAGGAATATATCTCCATTGGTACGAGACTTTTTGAAGAAATTCAAAACAAAGTCATGAGAGCTTATGCTCAAATGCACAATATCATACAATTATGGAGAGTCGTGATTCCTAACATGGTATCAAAGTTATACCCTTAATTTTTCCATGTCAATAGAATTCTCAAGTGTCAAAGGTGTAGTCAAAAGTGACTCATGTGTTGAACAAAGGATGTACTTTGTTCGAAGGCTCCAAAGAAAGGAGTCGAGCCTCGATTAAGGGGAGGACTGTTCAAGAGTTACATAGATCTCAAGAAAGGCTCTATAGTGTACTTTGTTCGATAAGAGTATTGTTGAGAATAGTTGGGAATGAGGGTTTATAAGTTAAGGAATACATCACTATTAGTACGAGGTCTTTTGGAAAAAGAGTTTATAAGTAAATAATACATCTCCATTGATATGAGAAGATTTTATGTTCAAAGTGGACAATATCATAACACTCATAGAGCTGTGATTTTAACATAATATAACTTGAACTCTAAACTCTAAACCCTAAACTTGAAAATGGAATAAAGAATTGAAAACCTGAACGAAACAGTCATGGAAGTGAAGCCTGAGCAACCCAGCGGCGATGGTGGGATCAGCCTTGTAATATGACTGAACAGTGGACCTGACAATGGACTCAGCTCTAGGACAAGATTTGGAGTAAAACCCAACAGCCAGCTGAGTTTTTACAGGCAAAACCATTGCTAGAATTCCCAGAAAAACCCACCAAATGGCTTTGGTTTGCCCCATTTTAGGCTATTCTATGGGTTTGATCAAAGCTCTACAATTACTGATATGCTTCTATATTTTATGGCTTCCTTTGCATATCTATTTATAGCTCTTTAGGTTTGGCTGTTGCATTGAATTTAGGGTTTCTTCGTTTCTTAGTGGAAAACAGGCCTGTGTTCCATCCAACTACAAGTGGTGAGTTTAAAATGAAGTTAATTTAATTTGCCTTATTTTTTATGTTATTTTTCAGCTTTTACAAACTATTCCTTATAAGAGATAATGGGATTCAAATATCTGTCCTTTAAAAAATTATCACGTGATAAATAAAAGAGATACAAATTGATTTGATTATATATTTAAAGCATACAACTCTCAGCCAATACACTGAAAGTGTGTTAGGCTTAGTGCAAGTATACACTTAGACAGCAATATGGTAGCAAAATATTAAATAATACTTTTCAAGAAAAGAAAATTAAAGAAAAGAAAGTGGGAATTACCTCTATTTCATCTGCCAAAAATATCTGACATTAACGAAATTTGAACATTTGGAAGATTTTTCATTTGATCGGGTAGGGGCCGCGCGAACGCAGGCCCCAACTACCACACGTTATAACGTAGGCTCTGGGCTCTGCCTCTCAGGACAGACCTTAGGCGGGTATACCTCCTAACGTGCAATGGAGGTCACCAACTTAGGCCATGGGTCTTCATGATCGCCCATCGACCCCGTCCAGGTAAGTAATTGTAAACGTTACCAGTTCATCCCTTTTTATAGCCACTCCCGCCTCTCATCTCTGCAACTTCTCCGATGTGGGACGATATCAAAGTTTCCAAACAGCGGTTAAATGAGGGAATTTAGTGGGAGATTTGCAATTTTCTTAAATTTCTTAAATATTTGTGGCAGCTAATTTTAGGGTTTAGTTCAAATGGGTCTATCCAGAAAGCTCTACATGCAACCCCAATCAGCTCCCCCACACTCACATGCACTTTTAATATCATCACAGCCATCAGAGAACCTACGTCATTGTCTTGGCTCTCCACGTTCTAAGCTCGATTGTCATGACTCAGTTGTCAGTTTCACAATTTTAAAATGCGTTTATTTAAAGAGAAGAGAAGAGTTTGAGGCGGGTGGTTGTGGCCCGTAATTTACTACTATCATAGTTAATTAGGCCCATAACAAAACTGATGAGCAGTTAGGCCTTTTGGGGCCTTAGTGTGAAAGTGGAAGTGGAACGACGCCGTTTGAATGAATCTTTGGATTTTCAGTCTAAAACAAGAGAGAAATATGCAAAATAATTAATAAAACAAAAGTTGTGGGTCTGATTTGGGAAGAAAGACAAATGTAAGGACGAAAAGCAATTACTTAAAAGATGGTAAAAACCAGATACCAAATAAGAAATGAGAAGGATATTTATGGAATTGGGAGATGAATGAAATAATCTCTGTTACAAAGGTGGGTCCCATCAATTAATTTAATTAATTTGTTTTTTTAGTAAAAATAATTTATTCCATTAAGAATTAAGAATATAATTAAAATGCGATTGCCATGTGACCCTCTTGAGGATAAAAGCCGAAGGCAATGATGTAAAGAGAACAAAGACTTGGTCCACCCATTACATGAAAATGAACATTCCGTATTTACCCCTACCCTGCCCTTGACGTGTCGTGCAATCCAAACATCCCTAGCCACTACAAAATTCCTTACTTCCTAAATTGACCCTCGCCTTTTTAAATTTCCAAAAACAAAAAATAAATAAATAAAATCACGACCTAATACCATTACTTAAATTTGTAAATTCAATTTAAAAATAAATAATAAAAAAAAAAGTTATATTGTAACGTGCCACGTGTCCACACATGCAGCACAGCGGCAAAAAGAAAGGTGGTTGAATTTGGAAATTATGTTTTTACTTTACATTCATTGCTTTGTTTATCTAAGAAAATACAAAATGCATCCCCTTTTTCCCCTCTTTTATCCCACAAAGAAACAAACCTCTCCAAATTTCCATTTTTTAAAATATCTTAGAAATCCCGAACCAATATAGTATTTCTCACTTATAAATTATAATTTTTCATACTCCCAATAATAATCCTCAACAAAATAAAACTCGGGATTAATGGCTAACATAAATAATTATTTAATATTATTAACCTCAAAAAAAAATAATAATAATAATTTTTTTATTTTGAAAAAGAAAAAGAAGACTATAATTTAAAATTAAATTCAATTGTAGAGTCGCTTCGATTGCATCACCTGGTTCACCTTCCCCTTTCTCTGTCGTGTTTATAAATCCCCTCGGTTGTCGATTACGTTGGTACTCGATTATGTCGTCGACGATGAACTCACAGGGGATGGCTCTGGCCGTGGCCACAGCCATGGCTGCCGTCTCCGGCACTGTAATTCTTCTCTCCTTCTGCATCCAAAAGTCCATCCAATTCTCACCTCCGACTCCATCTCTCCGTTCCTGTATTCCCTCCGGTAAGTTCTCCAAAATTCTCATCTAATTCTTCCTCTTCAACTCTTTAACTGAGCTGATTCTTTCTGTAATCGATCCTTTTCAGAGACGAAGAAGAACAAGAAGAAGAACAAAAGGGTCCACTTCGCAAAGGACGTCGTCGATCCTATCGGCAACGGCGACGATTTCCGAAGACAACACGAACTCGCTTGCAACAATAATTCCAACACCGCTTCTCCGCCGTCGCAAAACCCCCCCGCCGCCCCTCGAGGAATGCCGGCGAACAGAGTGGCGCTCTATAACGGGATTTTGAGAGATCGCGTTGTTCATCGTTACGCTTACTCTTGTTGAAATTCGCTTCAATTCCCCAATTTTTAACTCAATTTTCTCTCCTCTGTATAGAATTTGACGTAATTAAAATCCCTGTTTGTACAAATTCCCTTAATTTTTTGTTTTGATTTCTCGACCGACAATAATTGGAGCTTGCCTTGGTTGTGCAAGCAACTGTAAGCCAACGGTAACGGCTTTTTTGGGGGTTACTGACGAAGGAAGGTGCTCGGTCAAATTTGTTTAATTTATTAATATTTAGTGCAAAGGATGAAGATGGGCAGCTTCCAGGATGCTTCCTAAACATGATTCCTTTTCAAAAATTTCAACTTGGACCACGACCGCAAATATTTTGTAATTAACTTTCTGTTATTTCTTCTGCAGAGTCTCAATTATTGGCCCTTAACTTTATAAAATTGCATATTGGTGGGTGTGAAAGTGAAGGCCAAATAAATATTTTTAACTGAAGCAAATTTATTTTAATTGCGTAAGGGCCCTTGGAGAATGTCGAATTTGTCGTTTGAAGCCCCTCCACATTCTGCAAATTGTAGTTTTGGGTTTATTTTAATTGCGGAAGAGCCCTTGGAGAAAGTTGTAGTTTTGTTTTTTTTAATTAATATTTGTGTAATTATTAATTTTTAAAAAAAGATTGGAAGTTTCAGATATGGTGACTAGACTTTTTGTTTAAAATTTGTTGTGTCACAAAAAAAAAAAAAAATATATATATATATATATATATATGTCTGTGTTTGGAAAGTATGGCGACACTATGCCATTATTGATAAAAACACTGTTTTTATTAACAGTAGTTTAGTAAATTATTCAATTATTCAATTATTTTTATCCTTTTAATAAATTATTCAATTATTAATTTATACATGGAGAAAAGTATTAGGGTGTAACGAGGATTATTGGAAGTGAGTCTCACATTAATTAATTAATATTAATTAATTTAGTCGAAGATCATAAATGAGAAATATTATCTCTATTAGAATGAGAAAAGTTCAAAGTGGACAATATTATACTATTGTAGAAAGTATTAATTCCTAACCGTGTGTGCAAAGTTTATAATAATATAGCTTTACATCTTTGTTGCTTGTTTTGTCTGGCATGAACAATCTCCTTTCCAACCTGTCCTTATAAGTGTATCATGTGCTTTTAATTGGTCGAGTCTTCTATGTGTCAGTCTGATTTTTTTTTTTTTTTTTTGAAATGATATTAAAAAAATTTAATTTTCTTCCACGAGTTAATTATTTAAATAAATAATAGGAATTTGAGGAAAATAAATTATTTAGCATCTCATAAAATAATAATAATAATAATAATAAAGAGTAAATGTATTTATTTATTTTTTAAATAGAGAAATATTGGGAAGTGGGAAAGTTTGGTGGGGCCAATAATTGTAGAAAGTCGGTGGCCATAGCTTCCCATTTCTTGACTTGACTTACGGGAATTTTTTTTTTTTGTTAAAAATATTTAATAATAAATTCTAATTTATCGTATAAATTATATTTAATATTTTATTATAAGTCAAATATCATTATCTTTTTATTTAATGTTATTTTCGTTTATTACTCTTTTTCATATTTTTATATATATATATACAGGCACCTGAAATAGTAAAAAGTGAACATAAAAAATGAGGAGGCATAAGGGTGTAAGTGGGATATGATAACATACCCACCCATTCACTATGACCTCCAATTACATGCCTTCTCAATGACTTCACCCATTAACTTTTTGAACCCTTTCTAATAACCCCTAATAACTATTTTATTTTATTATATTAATTTCGCGTATGAGATTAGAGACCGATAGTGGCAACTTTGGTTGGGTGTCCCTCGAAGATCTCATTTGAGTTCGGGGGACCTTTGCCTTCATTTTTTGAAGAGCATGAAGTCCCCTCTTCGTCAATAGAAAAGGAAAGTAAAATAGTGGTAGGTGAGATGAGAGGGCTGTTTGATAGTGAGTCATTATTGTTGGATGATGAAAGTCTCAGATCGTGTTAATTTAGAGAATGATCATGAGTTTATAATCGATGAATACTCTCTCTATTGAAATGAGACATTTTGAAGAAACCTAAAGCAAGGTCTTGAGAGTTTATGCACGACTAATTTAGAAAAGGATGAAATAATTTATAATCAAACGTCGGATACGATGAATTATTGGTAAAGATGTTTTATTATAAAAATTATATATAATTAAGAAAAGAAGGGCTTTATTCATTCATTGGATAAACTTGAAGTTGTGGATTAATTAATTTGTCATTCGATTATTGTTTGGAATTTCCGTAACATGTCTCTCTGTTCATCACGGAGTTAATAAACAATCAATTTACCTTAGCTTTACGCCGTCGCTCCCGATTCCAAGGTATTACGCTATCAACAACTCCTCCATCTTCTAGGTTAAGCTTTGCCGCAGATTGGAGTCACTGAAGCGTCTTTTCATGTTCATTGTCAAGTTTTTAGGGTTTTGTATCGATTTCTGTTTTAACAATTTTCAGCATCAGTGACAATCGTGGGATAATGATCTAATTTCTGTGAATCAATTCGGAAATTTCTAGTTTAACTTATATTGTGCAGGTATTTCCCAGGCTTCTTGCTGTAAAATTTATGCAAAGGTTGATTGTTTCGATTAACCTTGTCCGAGTTTTGGATTTTGAATAGTTGAGGAAGAATTTATTATTGGGCTAATGCTGTTAAATTTTGGTATTTGATAATGAGATTGGAAGTCGGGAGGGGGCAGATTGAGGGGAGCTCATTGGTTTGGCCATTTTCTACGAGCATTTTCAGTGTATCATTTCTATTTTTCTGCATGTCACTAGGTTTCATTTCTTTGTTTTATGTTTGTGTTTTGTTCCTCCAGCCATGAAAGTACGTGCTTCAGTGAAAAAGATGTGCGAGTTTTGTAGGACAGTGAAGCGTCGAGGTCGAGTGTATGTATACTGCTCATCCAATCCCAAACACAAGCAACGCCAGGGCCTATCAACATCTGCTAGTGAAGGACCTTCTCCCCACCTGTGAGTACTTCCCTTTCCTTTGATTTGGGCATTGTCAGTTCTTAGTCTTTGAATGCATATTTCATCCGTTTATCTGTTAAGAAGGAAAAGTTGGAAGAATTATGCCTTTTGCCATTGAAGAGAGTTGTTGCCTAACTCAAGATAAGGATTGACAATTTATTGCATAGGGGGCATTGCATGAATGTGTTAGGAACACATACCTCCATAATGGTATGATATTACCCATTTTGAGTATAAACTCTCATGATATTACTTTTGATTTTCCCAAAATGTCTCGTATCAATGGAGATGTATTCCTTACTTATAAACCCATGATCATCCTCTTAATTAACCGATGTGGGACTCCCTCGAACAAAATACACCATAGAGCCTCTTTTGAAGCCCTCAAATAGCTTCTTCTTAATTGAGGTTCGACTCCTTCTCTAGAGCCCTTGAACAAAATACACCCTTTGTTTGACACTTGAGTCACCTTTGACTACACATTGAGGCTCACAACTTTTTTGTTCGACACTTGAGGATTTTATTGAAATGATAAGTGAAGGGTATGACTCGGATACCATGTTAGGAACCACAAACCTCTACAACGGTATGATATTGTCCACTTTGAGCATAAGGTCTCATGACTTTGCTTTTGGTTTTCCCAAAGTTTTCCTCATGCCAATAAAAATATATTTTTTACTTAAAAATCCATTATCATTCTCTTGATTAGCAAATGTGAGATTCCCTCCTTGCCATCGTCAACAGAATGGAGTTATGAACTTTGTTTTGGACATAACTCCTGCATCAAATTGTAGAACTTTTGCTATTTCTTGAGTACCGAAAAGTATGTTACTTTTTATTTTCGTATAAGGATGATGTTGAGGCCAGATTCCTTAAATTTATCACTTGCAAGTCTTCTTCCAGTTTCATCCTCTACGATGCAGCTAGAGATTAGTTTTGGGGATTGTTGGAAGTCATTTTTTCATTCCTCATTATTAGTATGTTCAGTTCTCTTCTTGTTAACATATCCATATGTAGGATGATGGTATTCAGGTTTTTACTTGGGACTAATCACATGATTCTTGTAGCTAATTGCATCAAACATGACCCGCTTTTTCAGGTTCCCAAGTAGTGAGGTGAAGCAAGAGATTCTTCCCAGTCATAGCTCACGAACAGGTCTGGCTTCTCTCCTCCCCCAAAAGCATGAGCCAACAATGTTGTTTGGTTGGAGAATGGGTCTAGCTTCAATCCTGTTGAAGAAACACAATTAACTGAAGTCCACGATTACAAACATCTCGATTTCTGAGAGCCATGAAAATTTCTACAATTTCATTCTGCTCCTTAACAAGAAAAAAGCTCTGCTGCTCTGAGTTTTGTTCTGTTTGAGTTGGTTTTGATATTTAGAATGGCAGGACGAGCTGTTACATTGAGCCGGCGATCATTTTCATTTTCAGCTTCTGAAAAGTGGCGGCAGAACTGAACTGCGCCTGTATTATGTTGAAGATTAGAACATGACTTGCAATCCTTAATTTTCTTCTAAATAATCCTCAAATCCATCAACATATGATGAATCAAGTTGTATGCTAACAAATTAAGAAAAGTTTGAATTATATTTAGTCTCATTTTCCATATCTATTTCAATTCCATCTTACTTTTTT
Organism: Cucurbita maxima; assembly: GCF_002738345.1. Lineage (NCBI taxonomy): Eukaryota > Viridiplantae > Streptophyta > Magnoliopsida > Cucurbitales > Cucurbitaceae > Cucurbita > Cucurbita maxima. The sequence goes on from NW_019272026.1 coordinate 3,820,830, forward strand.
AGTGGATTGGGTTTAAACATAGATCATTTTCAAGTTGAAATTGTATAGAAATTTCTAAGAATCAAGTAAATATAGATCATTGAATCATTTACGTTTAAAAGGGTAACTTATAAGTTATCTATGGATGAAGTATTTATTCTAAAGTTGAAGATTTGGTATGATTTATTCCAAGGTTAGAAAATTTGGTCTCGAACTTTGAAAAATTGGCGAGGAAAACAAAACCAGCATGATTTGAATATCATAAATGAAGGTCCAAGTAGTAGATTAAATAAGAAATCACTGTGTTTTGCTGCTGATAATGGTAACCCAGTGGGGAGTGGGGGCCAGAGCCACACATAAAGGGAGTATAAACCACCAACAAAAATCCACCACGTGAACTATCCATATTACCCCAGGAGGAATTCATTACTCCATATCGATTACCCATCTCTTTTCTTTTCTGATTTCTGAGTTTCTAGGAAACCCACCCATTTTCTTTTATGGTATTTGGTTGATTCTCACTTCCACTCGAGTTTTCCCTTTTTCTCTAATCTAACTTTCAGTTCTCTTGGCCCCAAAGTCCGCTCTATCCCTTTCCAGTTGCTGGGTTTTGGGTTCCCATTGGTTTTCCCTGAATCGATGCCCTTCTCTGCGCTTTCGGCTCATCATCAACATGGTCATGCTGAATAGTTCCTTCGCCGCGTGGATCAGCCGCTTGTTCGCTTGCATGGGGTAAGTTCTTTATCTTCGTCACTTATCATTCAATGCAGTTTTGGAAAGGACTTGTACGTAATCCTTGATGTTAATGGAGTTCTGTGATGCCCCTTTTGTGTATCCCTTGTGAATGATTCTGTTTTTTGATTTACTGAGCAGTACACAGTCCCCTTTGGGCATCTTTGATTAATATGAAAGAATTTTGATTACTTATTGGTTTTACAGAGCTTGTTGAGTATTCAATTTTGATTGTGTATATTCCAAATTGTGCGGAAATGGGGCCAATAATATGAACTAGTTCATTTCTTGTTTGTTTTCTGGGCGAAGAAAGTGAAAAGCCAAGTCCTATTCCTTTATGAGGTTGCCCTAACAACTTTATCGCCGATCAAAAAGGTCAAATACTAAGAACCCATTATCATCCATCATAGATTATTATAACTTCTGTTCATTTACGAGAAGGAAGTAGAGCTCTAAGATGGCTAAGTATTACTTTTTGAACATATTTCTTTTGCTTTCATATTGCATTACCCTTGTGCTGTGTGAATCCATGGAGTTGTCAAGAGGGTATTAGCCGCCTAATACTTGTCTGTTGTAGACTGTAGTCTTAAGAATAGTTTTCTTGTGCTGATTTAGTAAAAAGAATTGATATTAAGGCGGATCCCTGAAAGAATGAAACTAAATTCATTAATATTCGAAGTTTATGCTTGGAAGTAAGAAACCCCCACACTATTCTTAGTTCTGTAAGAAGCTGAATTTAGTTTCTGAATTGTAGTTGAGATGTTTAATTGCTGCACAATCATTCCCAGTTTCCCTTAGGCTCTTCTTTTGTTTTTCGCCCTGCTTAAATGGTGTTATTGCTTACAACTTCATTAGTAGATGCGTGATCATTGTTGTTGTATTAGCCCAAATCCATCGCTGGTAGATATTGACCTCTTTAGACTTTCCCTTCCGGGCTTCCCCTCAAGGTTTTAAAACGTGTCCACTAGAGAGAGGTTTCTACACCCTTATAACTGATGTGGGAATGTCGTAGTTGTCATCCAACCTATGTTGTACTATAATATTCGGTTTACCATGGTTTTTAACGTACACGTTCTTTTTTCTGAAGTGTTCTGCTTGTGTTCATGGTGACATCCATTCAATTCATCATGAGAACTCGAGCAATTTAGGATTAATCAATGATCACTCTACATTCAATTTAGAACGTGCGTTCTCATAATTTCTATTGTTAATAGTTGTGTTTGCATCTAACCATAAATGAAATATTTGACAACTGCCTTGCATTATTGATGAATGGTGCACATGCTATGTTTTTGCTGCAATTTTATAGCATATACTGCTTTATTAGGTTTATAACAGTGCAGGGGTTGTTTTGGATGCTGCACTAAACCCACACATATTATTGCTGTGGATGAGCCATCTAAGGGATTAAGAATTCAAGGACGAGTAGTCAAGAAACCGAGCATATCCGATGGTTTTTGGAGCACAAGCACGTGTGATTTGGATAATAGCACCATTCAGTCTCAACGAAGCATCTCATCTATCAGTACATCAAACCTCACACACAGTCAAAGCAATGTTGGTGCAAGTGTGAGCAACCCTTCTGAATATGTAAACCATGGCAAGTTTCCCTCTTTCTCATCTGATCTTTGTTGAAGTCGTGGGTAACATTCGAGATCGTTAACTGCATTTAACGAGCTATCGTTTCTTCATTATAACCTGGTCAATATAGAGACGAGAAATCTACTTATCTTCATTGCGTTCAGGTTTGCTTCTCTGGAACCAGACTAGGTTGCAGTGGATTGGAAGTAGTAATACAAACACAACGGATGAAACTCAAGAACGACAGAAGGCAAAAATCAGGTCAGTTCACGAGATTTGCATGTCTTTGTAAATAGTAGGTACCATCGAGGTACAAAAGGTGTATTAATCATCATATACGTATGCATTTGTATGCAGTTGGCGTGCAACATATGACAATTTACTTGGTACGAGACAGCCTTTTCCCCATCGAATTCCTTTGTCGGTAAGTTCGCTGTTGAAGTTTTGTCATTTCGTTCTCCAATCACTGTTCATTCTACGAATAAGAGATTCAAAATCTTGGTTTGGACAGGAAATGGTGAACTTTCTTGTTGAAGTATGGGAACAAGAGGGCCTATATGATTGAAACTGGTTTTTATTTTGGATACATTCCTTGAATCTCTAGGAAGCTTCTCAGTGTACGGATTGCAAAAGGAGCAAAAAGGGTGTTTTTCTTTATCTTTATCAATCCTCCTGCATTTTTCAGGTGTACAAATGTATTAACACCATTGTGCGCTCGAGCGCTTTTGGGTTCTTAAAACCGAGACAGCAGAAGAAGAACTTGATACTCAATATAGAATGATAGATAGATATCTACCATTTTGTATGCATTCTGCTTCGGTTTTCTCCGCTGTTCATTCTATGAATAAGAACACTTTGAAACTCTCCACCATTCTCTACCTAGTTTCTATCTAAATCCATAATTTTTGAAAACTTTCCAAGTTTAGGGAAAAAAATGATTTGAATTGGAATTTGGTATTGTTTTTATTGAGCCAACCTGCATTGACCAATCACACATCTTCACATACTATGGGCTTCTTTTCAGGATCCAATGATATATATATCTATATATTATATTCAACTTAAAACTAAATGCATGCATTCCTCTCCATGGAAATTGAGCTGGACCCCAAAACACTTGACTAAATAATAATCTTCAACTTTTGTCTTTTTTTTAATAATAAAAAGCTTAATGATGTCATTCATAAACGATAATCTTTAATGTATGCCTTTTTTTCGTTTGAACGTCACCCTTGACTTCAAAGTTATGCCATCTTAAAGTGTGGTTAAACGGAAAAATCTTATCAACATTTATGAATGATAAATTATAGGGTAAACCACGGCCTCTTAGGCCCCAACTGATTTTACCATAAAGGCTTTCCCGAACAAAACTTTTATGGGGTTTGTCCCAAAATGAATAAACTTTTATGGGATTTTAACCAAATATACAAAAAGTGAAGGTTGAGGTGTGGATTAAGGGATTTGAAGGAAAGTGGGGAGCAAATTGATAGCCAAAATTTAGGTTTTATGGTTGGCTTTTTAAACTTTAGGTGAAGCAATGTGTAAATATATGACCACATTCTTCTAATTCTCTCTCTCTCTCTCTCTCTAATTAAAAAAGGTAATAATTCAAAGTTTTCTTACTTTATCAAAAGTTCCATTTATTAATTCAAAGTTGTAAATAGACGCCATCTATGGTTCATTCTGTGTATTCCATAATATATTTTAATTAAAACCTATAATCTAAATATTTATCATTTCCATATTTTCAACTTTAGGGTCTATCAAACAAACAAAAAAACAAAACATTTTGATTAAGTCAGAGATAATTGTCGCTCCAAAACTAAAATCTAACCTTCTTCATCTTCGGATACCTTTCTCATATATATATTTAAATATGTCCACTTAACATGCAGACTAAGTCTCGCACTGACTTGACTCGAATGAGCTAGAAATTTTTGTTTAGTTTGTGAGAATGAGGGGAGAGAAGAGAGGGAGAGATTTTATTCCCATTAACTAAATTACATCTTGGTATTGTGGCAGTTTGTTTAAAAGCAAAAAGAATAGGAAAACATGATTTGACTGTGTAAGTTAGTTGCTAGTTTTTTAATGAAAAGAGAAGAAATTAGCTTCTTATGTTCCATACATTGCATGCTACCAATTCGCAAGATTCACAATTTGACCTTCACCAAACTTCTCACCTTTCTCTGTTTCATCACATTCTTCTCAATTTAATCTTATTTTATGGAGTTCTTGTTGAATTGTACTAAACATTGCTCATGGATTGATTGAGAGATGATAAATTCTTTTCGGGTTGTTCGTGTCACTCGAGTTCTATGGTGAATTTGAGCTGTTTTATGCCCATTTCTTCTCGTTTGGATGTGTATTTTCAACCCACCAAAAGGGCAATTGATGATCTTCCTGATGAGTGCCTCTTTGAAATCTTTAAACGTTTGCAAACTGGGAAATCAAAGAGCTGTTGTGCTTGTGTGTCCAGGCGGTGGCTTATGCTTCTAAGCACCATCCGCCGGGCTGAAAATGGCAACAACTCATCTGGGTCCTCAAAGTCTGATGATACTGAAATGAGCAGTGGTTGTAATAATGGATATCTAACAAGATATTTGGAGGGGAAGAGAGCAACAGATACAAGACTTGCTGCTATTGCTGTAGGAACCAGTAACCATGGGGGATTAGGGAAGCTTTCTATTAAAGGGATGAACTCCATATGTGGAGCTACTAATGTTGGTCTTACATCAGTAGCCCATGGTTGTCCATCGCTTCGAGCGCTCTCTCTTTGGAATATCGCTTCCATTGGCAACGAGGGCGTGCTGGAGATAGCTAAAGAATGCCATTTGTTAGAGAAATTTGATATATGTCAATGCCCTTTGATCACCAACAGGGCTTTGATAGCAATAGCTGAAGGCTGTCTGAATTTGACTGTTTTAAGTATTGAATCTTGTCCAAACATTGGGAATGAGAGTCTGCAAGCTATTGGAAGGTCATGTTCTAAGCTGCACTCCATCTCTTTAAAGAATTGTCCGCTGATTGCGGATTGTGGCGTTTCGAGTTTGATTTCGTCTGCTTCGTGTTCTTTGCATAAAGTGAAGCTTCAGGCCTTGAATATCACTGATTTCTCTCTTGCTGTGATTGGACATTATGGAAAGTTTGTCACCCATTTGACCCTTTGCAGCCTCCAAAATGTGACCGAGAAAGGGTTTTGGATGATGGGGAATGCTCAAGCTTTGAAGCTATTGAGTTTATTGACAATAACTTCCTGTCAAGGAGTTACTGATGTGAGCCTTGCAGCCATAGGCAATGGATGTAAAAGCTTGAAGCAGATATGCTTTAGAAAGTGCTGCTTCATTTCTGATGATGGACTTGAAGCCTTCTCCAAGGCTGCAAGAACACTAACAGGCCTTGAATTGGAGGAATGTAACAAGATCACGATATCGGGTATCGTCGGTTCATTGACGAACCATGAACCATATCTGAAATCTTTAGTACTTGTTAAGTGCGCAGGAATCAAGGATACAGCACTGCAGTTTCCCCTGCTCTTTCACGGCTCGTCTCTTCGGAGGCTATCGATACGCCATTGTGCAGGTTTTGGTGCTGCTGCAAGCCTTGTCACAATTGGGAGACAATGCCCTCAGCTTCAGCAGCTTGACCTTGTGGGGCTCTATGGTTTAACAGATGCAGTGCTGCTTCCTTTACTAGAGAGCTGTGGAGGACTTGTGAAAGTGAATCTCAGTGGCTGCTTGAATTTAAATGACGAATCAGTTCTTGCCTTGGCTAGACTCCATGGAGCAACCATTCAGCTGCTTAATCTTGATGGGTGTAGGAAGATCACTGATAAGAGCTTAGTGGCAATAGCAGACAAGTTAGTAGTTCTTAATGAGCTACATGTTTCGAATTGTGCAGCCTCGGATCACGGGCTCCACGCGCTTGCTCGTTCAGAGCATGTCAATCTGTTAGTACTCTCATTGGCTGGCTGCTGTGGGATATCAAGTAGAAGCTTGGCTTCTCTTGAAAGATTGGGGAAGACTCTGGTGGGGTTGAACCTCAAAGGTTGCAGCTCTATCAGCAGCAGCTCAATTAAGGCGCTTGTAGAGAAGTTGTGGAGCTGTGACATCCTCGTATAAACAAGAGACCAAACAGACCATTTTGTTCAAGCTCTCTTAACATGAATGCTTGTTTCTATCTGGGTTTTTACTGATCTAAATGAACCAAATTACTATAAATCTAAGTCGCCAAAAGCCAAGCTCTGGTCTTGGTTGCAACCCATTCATTAAAAACTTGTTTTGTTGAAAAACATTCTCATTTTTTGTGGGTTTGGCTTGGTTTGGTTTGGTTTGTTGTACTCTGCAACTTCTGATTGTACTTAAAGTCTCATTTAGTTATAAAAGTGTTTGAGCATTGAATTCAAAGAGACAAAACCACCACAGGGCAAAAGGCTAAAAGAAGCAAGCAAAACTTAACAAACGGCTTCAAGAATTCACTGTCTTTGGTCACCGGTAAAATGATGAGATGAGAGACGGCAGAAGCAAGGAGTGGCAATAGGGACAGAGAGAGGACCCTCCAGGGGGTAGGGTACCCTAAATGATATGAGGATAACACGGGCTTGGTTCGTTATCTAACATGTGGGATCTCATAATTTACCCTCTTTTGGGGCCAGCATCCTCGCTGACACTCGTTCCTCTGTCCAATCGATATGAGATCTCACAACTCACCTCCCTTTGGGGTCCAGCATCTTCATTGGCACTCCCCGGTGTTCACCCCCTTCGGGACTCAATGTCAACCAATGTGGGATTTCTAATCTACCCTCTTTGGGGTACCAGTGTCCTCACTGTCACTCGTTTCTCTCTCCAATCGATATGGGATCTCACAATCCACCCTCCTTAGAAGCTTAGCGTCTTCACTGACACTCTGCCCTGTGTTCACTCCCTTTGAGGTTCAGTGTCCTCTCTGGCACACCGCATGGTGTCTGGCTTTCATACCATTTGTAACAGCCCAAGCCTACCACAGGCAGATATTGTCCTCTTTGGGCTTTCTCCTCAAGGTTTTTAAAATGCATCTAGTAGAGAAAGATTTTCACATCCTTATAAAGAATGTTTTGTTCTCATCTTTTCGAGACCATTCATATTATTTACATAATCCCGCTCTTCATGTTCCTGAATTTTCTTTTTCAATACTATTCCATCAGCTTGGTTAAAATATTCAAACTTTATTCATATCATAGGAACCTTTCGTTTAAATTTCCAAGAGAAATTCCTTCTATTTTCTTACCATACATAAAATGGAAAATAATAGATATGAAATGTTTGTAACCATGCAAATCCAAAACACATTAAAGATTGTGGGCATAGGAGGCCAATAATTGCATCTTTATAGGTAAAGCCTTAAATGAAGGGAGGATGGCAAAATTAAATAGGAAGCAAACAAAAAACAGAAGTCCTTTTTGTGGGCAGTAGACCTTGTTTCTTTGTACCTCTTCCTAGCTGCATTCCTCTTATTAAGTCTTCAGCCCTCACACCATCATTTTCATACGTGATTATTGTCTACTTTGGCCTGTTACATATCGTCATAGCCTCACGGTTCTACCAAGGAGAAGTTTCCACACCCTTAACGGGTAAGTTAAAACTGTCTTAAACTATAGAATCTAAGTTGTTTAAAAACATCGAACTTTGGAGACTAAAAGGCGAGAAAAAACTCGAACTTGGGTCAGCTGGTGTCTCCCCATTGGTGAAAAGGAAAAGAAAAGTAAAAAAAGGTTGAATTTATTGAATTGGGACCCAAAAACTGATAGCAGACAAAGGCTACTCCATTTCACTGTAGGATATTTTGTCAACACTTCATAGTTCATAGACACACAACCTCTTCCATTAATCCCTATTTCTCTCTCTCTCTCTCTCCCTTCACAAATCATCACTCAAATATGGCTTTAAAAAGCTCTCTCCTTCTCATTCTTCCTCTCATATTTTCCCTTTCTCTCTCTCACCCCACATCAGGTAAACACCATACTCATATTTATGAATAAATTTGTTGGTGTTTTTTTCACTTTTTTTGGTGTTTGGAGCCTCAGGGAATGAGGATTCTTCAAGGCAGAAGGAATTGGTAATTGGGTCAAGGCCGCCACGGTGCTTCAACAAGTGCTTGAATTGCAGGCCATGTGTTGCTGCTTTGGTTATTTCTCAGCGCCATAAAGGGGTTCATAATAATGCTTTTTCTAATTTGGAGGCCGCTCTTCCAGCCCCTAGGGATGATGCCTATTATCTTCTCTCGTGGAAATGTAAGTGTAAAGATAAGTACTTTCAACCTTAGAAACCAAAATAAAGGCTCATTCTCTTCCCATTAGAGATTAATTGGTTTCTTCTTTAAGGGATGAAATCCAATGGAGAGTGCTTGTAAGTACATTATTTAATGCGAATAAGTTAGTTGTTTTGGTTGAATCAGATGGATGGATTATTGTCCATAACTGTCCATTGGACCACTAGACTTTTCTGTCCTTTTCCTTCAAAGAGAATGAACTATTGTTTATGCAATAATCATACCATTTAAGTGTAAGAATCCAAACTCAAACCTACCGCTAGCAAATATTGTCAGTCTTGGCTCATTACATACCACCATTAAGGAGAGATTTCCACTGTTTTCTTATCCAACCAATGTGGGATCTTATATTAAAGCTCAGTTCTAAGTTGAGTCTATCATTGTTTTGTAATCAACTTAGACATGATGAGTATAGCAGCAAGAAAACAATGTTTCTGGTGGACCATGTTCAGGTTTTGTGTATTCAAAGAGACGTACCTTTTCCTCAACAGCAATGAGCCAAATTCAATCCAATGCCTGAGAGCTCTCTAAGAGATATTAAGACAGATCCAAGAGCAAGTGAAGGAGATGATAAAAAGCATAAAATAACTGTCTCCGTCCGACATCTTACCTTAATTTGTCACTGTCGTCTTGTCGATGAGTAACTTCGACTCTGTTTTATTTATAACGATTTCACCAACCTTTAATAAGTTTTGCAAAAGAAAACAACTTTTAGTTATTCTAAACAAGAACAGACCTGCTGTAAGAACAAAGATGGTTTACATTTGGCCACAAGGGCTTCGCTTCCACAAACATACAATATTCTGAATGTAGTAACATTTTATGCAAATGATTCATTAAAATAACAGCTCTCAGCAAAAAGATCCTAAATTTAGTTTCAATAACATTCTGTACAATCCAAGCAGAATTTCCTATGTGGATGTCTTTTTCACTTTTCCATCCTCTTATTTCCAAGGGGTCGGGGTCGGGGTCGGCATAAAGAAAATTAAGCATACACACACAAGCCCTACATACTTCCAGTTTTACATTATTTGCAGCTTAGCCTTTCCGTTTTCTAATTCATAACAGCATATATAACGTTCAGATCATGGCAAAGAGATGCTTCATGAACACCTGCAGCATCGTTGATAAAAGCATCTCATCATGATGAACAGCTGCTTTTGACATTTGCTCCATAGAACCAGTACCAAGCAGGGCTTCAGTTCCCTACACTCTCTGATGGTTTCCAGATTATATTTTCTAGCTTAGCACAGAAATTCTTGTAGAACTACAAGGCCACACAAACAAGAAAATTCAGTTTATTAACAATAAATATATCTAAAGGATTTAGGCCTCCCTGTGTCTTTTTGAGTACCAAGATCTAATTGTATCAAATTACCTTGTGATATTCTAGAGTGTCTCCTGCAGCCTTGCGAACGTCCACCATAAAAAGTGACGGGGCCACTTCATAAATCTATAAACCAGAAGTGAATTTAATAAGCAAATGATTTGAATAGTTTATAAAACCTCGGATTATCAACCATCATGGTTATGAGAGTACCTCCAGCACAGCTGCAAACTGTGAAGCCCTGTGTCCAGTCCTTCTTTCCAACCTTGTCTGTAAAGAAAATTTCAATCAAAATTAAAATTAATATGTAATTCCAAAACCATGTCACAATTTCACTCCTCAAGAGGGAAGAATAACAGTTGCACCTTGAAATTACGTGTGTGGACATTTAAACCCATTGCTTCTGCCACTACTTCAATGGTAGACATTATGAAGTTAGCAGGTTTACGAGAAACAAAACGTGTTTGCCGCTTTATATAGTCCTGTCATGGGAAGGAAAGAATGACAGTGAGGAATGGTAAATCTCAGAATTCCACCAAGTACACATACAATGCAAGATGGATACATTATGGCCTGAAAGGATAAAAGAATAGAGCACTTGACATTCTATGTCAAAGAAGAAAAACATGGCTTGAAACAAGCTAACCTGTCGCCGGTCAAATAATGGTGACAGATTTAATCCTTGAGATAATGTTATCATCTCAAATGCATTCATTATCAACGGACCATCGTCACTTTTTTCTGACTGATCAACTACATATTCATTCTGCAAAATGATAAGTACTGATGAGAGCGAAGAGAATTAATTTAGTACACAAATATGCATGGAAAACAAGCAAAATATTAACAAGATCCAGGAACACAAGCTTTAAACTTGAAGCAAATTAGAAAAGAAGATTGCATTTCATTGCACAAAAAATTCAGTATAGTATGCACCATATAAACCTGTGATCACGTGCAATGAACAACAAGATCAAAAAGCAATTTTAACATAACCGTGAAAGTTAGGCCATTTGTTTCAAACGGAAATACTCTCTGCTGTAAGGAGGGGCGGATTCTGGCAGATTCAGGTAGTGTTCATGGTTGTATGTCTTTGTACACAGAATACAAAGCCCCAACTGTTTTCCTTTTGAAGAGAAGCAAAACCATAATTAGTAATAAAGGAAACAAAAACCAACCTCAATGCCATCAAAAACAGCCCGTACATCATCTAAGTTTACTTCCTCAACTTTTCCTAGTTTAGCAGGCATGTAGTTTCTTCTGAACCATGGGTCTTTTCTGATTTCTTCAATTCGAATCCGCTACATTGCACAAATGAAAACCTATAGTGAAATTTTTTCACGGAATACAACCAGGTATTAAATCCTACATGATGTGGAGAATATTTTTTCTTTATTTAAGATGCTCCATGACAACACCGATGAATGCCAAAATTTTACATAACTCAACCCACCCAACAAGACCAATATTTCCAACACTCAGCAGCATAACCAATACATCATTAAAACCCAAACCCCTACCCTATGATACAAATAAAGGCAGGAAACGCCAAAATAGTACACTAATAAATAATGATTGAACTAGTGGGTTTATGGTGAACCAAAAATCTCAGAATCGGAGAATTGGCAATTAAAATATCTGAAACTGAAAAAACTCACAGTTTTAGGATTCGGATCAAGTATCTTCTGTATCAAGGACTTCACACCAGGTGAAAACCAATAGGGGCAGGAATACTCCGCTGCATTTATCTATGCATCAGAAATGAAGTTGTTAGAAACTTATCATTCACACTTGTGAAAGCACTGAGCAATCATCTTATTTTGACTGAAAAAATCAGTTCAGCAGTGCATGCTTCCACCCATCTCCACAATAGTATGCTATCGTTTGCTTTCAACAAAAACCCTCGTGACTTTTCTTTAGGAACCACCTAAAAGGCCTTGTACCAATGGAGATAATTACTCTCGCTAATATACCCACGATCACTTCCTTTCCTAGCCAATGGGGGATTTTGTTTACACTTTTTTTGACCGTTGGCACCTAAAAGAGCATTTTTGTCTCTCACACAATAGAATTCCCATTTATAAATATGAGATAATCATTCAGTTCTCAGAAACTATGGTGATGTAAAGATTGGAAACAGACCTTCATATTTAGGGTGGGGAGGCCTGACTCTGAAAAAGGAAGATATCCGGCCATTAGTACATAGAGGATGACTCCACATGACCATATATCTGCAGCTGCACCATCATAACCCTGACCACGAAGCACCTGCAAGGAGCAGCTCACATAATGATTTGAAAAACAGAATAATAAAGAAGATAGACATGAGCATATTCCTACATCATTCACAACCTAATGAAACAGACCAATAGAATGGAACACCTACTTAAGAGCATTTTAACAACATACAGTACATGCATCGAGGCAAGGATAGCCTCACATCCTGGACAATCCTTAAAACTGACGAATCATGAGTCTTTAACTTGTACTTATACGTTGACATGGCTTATGAATAATATACCTCAGGCGCAACATAATTAGGAGTTCCACATGTGGTGTGAAGCAGCTCAACACCCTGATTAGAGACAAAGCAAAATAGGTAAGAAAAATGAGTAACGTGCATATAACTATTAACAAAATTTCTATCATTCAAGGCAATTGTCATTCTACAATACTTGTTGAGACACCGCACTCAGTCCGAAGTCAGAAACCTTCAGATTTCCATCAGCATCAAGAAGAAGGTTTTCAGGCTACGACAAGGAAAGATAGCGTTCATTAGGATCACAACTTATGAAATAATTTTTTACCAGAACCGCAAACTATACTCTCTATTTAAAAGTTTTGCACCTTAAGGTCCCTGTGGTATACACCCTTGCTGTGACAATGAGCAACTGCATCTATCAGTTGTTGAAAGTATCGTCTAGACTCAAATTCTGGAATCTTCTTATGAAGAACCTGCGCAGATAAATTATATATAAATATTAATTAGACAGTCCAGATACTTACCAATCGAATATAACAATTATTTTAGACTGGAAAGCCGTACTATTTTATCATATAGTTCACCTCCAGAGACAAACTCAAGAATTATATATATCTTTGTCTGGCTAGCCAATACCTGGAATTTAGGGGGAGATAGGAAAACACAGAGAAAAGGAATATCATAAAAGATCCCAAAAGCAGGAAACTAACTACAGAAAACTCCTACAAGCTATTTGATATTGCCATGAAGACATGAGCGTACCTCATGCAGTCTGACAATATGTGGATGCCTGACAATTTTCATTATTGATATCTCCCTCTTAATCTGAAAGATGATTTACAAAAGAAGAATCAAATTAACAAAATACTTAGAACAGGAAGCAAAGAGCAAGTATCATTATATAAAAGTAATGGCAACATCCTTCTGGACATGAATGTTGTAGGCTTAATGAATTCATGACTTTAATTAGCAGAGGGAAAGCATGCAATTCCTGCCCAATCTCTGAGTTTGTTCAGTTTTTGATTTCTATGTAGTTTTTTCATTCATGAGGAAATACTGGTTATATAGAAGTCGATTTCTAAGAATGGCAGAGCTTAAACCATGGCAAAAGCCTTCACCACATATAGAAAATCATTTGAATATTTCTATGACTTCCTTGTTAAAGTGATAGGCAATGTGAATCTTCAAGTGAGTAGTGAATCCAGGTTCCTTAAGGAAAAGTGGGGTTAAAAATAGATTTCATAATGTTCAGTTGACCCAAAACAAAGAGAAGATGCCCAACAAGCCCAGATAGCAAGTGCATGTCCCGATCTGTTATGTGAATAGGACAATAATACTCATTAGGCAGCACTTGGACATTCAATTCTTCCCGACATGTAAGAAGAATTTAGTGAAGTACCTGTTCTACCATTTTGTGTTTGAGAATGCTACTTTTGGCCATAACTTTCATGGCCACACCCTCCCCCGTCTCCGTGTTACATGCAAACTTAACCTTGGCAAACGTTCCTTCGCCGACAGTCCGCCCCATCTCATACTTCCCAATTTTTCGAGATACCCGCTTCATGATCGCATTTCCCAGAAGAAAACAAACTCCGCGATAGTTCTCAACTACGAAACAGAATAGTTATAAGCACCCAACATGACCCAAAAAAAAAAAAATCAATCCATTCAATTCAAAAAGAGCATCAAATATGAAAAAGAAGTCCTCAGTTATTCTATTCCAAAACTCAAATCAGCGTGAATTGAACGGTCGAGGCTAAAATGGAATTCGAATAACACACATCAGCTTGAGTCAAGAACCACAGTTATCAAATTCGCATCATTATTCCACTACGACGCAATCAAGTTATCTTCATGCTCAGGATCTCAGTATTCCTAATATTCTTCCTATTTTCAGCATAGATACCCAAAATTCAAAAGATTCGCACGGAAATTGATCACAGCCAACCGACACAAGGATCTGAAAGATAGGGAGCAAAACCTTGGGATTGCGAAATAATCTTGGAACTAATCCATTTCCGTTTCCGTACGAGTCTCGTCTAGAATTTATTCGCTAATTCGAACCAAAATGTGAGAAGCAGCTTAAAGAACAACAGGTGGGGAAAGTAAGTAACTACGAATATTCGGGTGAGATACTTACCGGAATTTCACCAATCACCGGCGGAGGAGCAGAAAAATATTGAAAAACGGTGCAATCAGGGAAGCACGAAAATAATGGCTTTGGTATAAAATGGTGGGCTTTCTTAGAGGTGGAAACCAGATAAATGAGATGTGCACTACGTACGTGTCAATCCATACCCGCAAGCGGCAAATTGCGCCCCACTCCCGCGAGTTCTGTCTTTTGCACGTTTTAAAAATGTGAGCTCCTACTCTAATTCAGAATTATAGTATTTTATTAATATATTTTTAAAACTATTTATTTAATTTAATGTTACATTTATTTATATATTGAAAATTATAACTCTCCATTTAATTTTGAAACTATATAAAAGCCGTCTACATTATTATTTAGGGCATGACTCTGATACCATGTTAGATGAACACGACTCTCCACAATAGTATGATATTGTCCACATTCGAGGATTTGCCAATATATTGACACAGCTAAGTTTAGGGCATGACTCTGATACCAGCATGACTCTGATACCATGTTAGATGAACACGACTCTCCACAATAGTATGACATTGTCCACATTCGAGGATTTGCCAATATATTGACACAGCTAAGTTTAGGGCATGACTCTGATACCATGTTAGATGAACACGACTCTCCACAATAGTATGATATTGTCCACATTCGAGGATTTGCCAATATATTGACACAGCTAAGTTTAGGGCATGACTCTGATACCATGTTAGATGAACACGACTCTCCACAACTCTGATACCATGTTAGATGAACACGACTCTCCACAATGGTATGATATTGTCCACTTTGAGCATAAGCTCTCATGGCTTTGCTTAAAAGGCCTCATGCCAATGGAGTTAGTATTCCTCACTAATAAATCCATGATCATTCCCTAAATTAGCCGATGTGGGACTTTCATCATCCAACAATAACATCGTACTGTTTAATATGCATGTCATGGTGTCAAGTGTCACAATTGCACTTTCGTGGCAACATGATAGTGATTACGCGAAGTCAACTGTATGAGATTTGAACTGTGATGTCTCACATTGGTTGAGAATGAGAACAAACTATCATTTATAAGGGTGTGAAAATCTTTCCCTAACAGACGCATTTTAAAGCTTTGAGGGAAAGTACGAAAGGGAATGCCAAAAGAGGACAATATTTGGTAGTGGTGGATTTAGGTCGTTACAATGGTATAAGAGCCAGACACCGGACGATGTGTCAGCCTTCTCAATGTTTCCTGAAAGGGGATAGACATGAGGCAGTGTGTCAGTAAGGACACTGGGCCTCGAAGGGGGGTGGATTGTGATGTCTCACATTAGTTGGGGGAAGAGAACAAACCACCATATATAAGGGGTAGAAACCTTCACCTATCAAACACGTTTTAAAGCCTTCAAGCGGTGTGTCAGTAAGGACGTTGAGCCGTTATACAAACTTCGTAGATAATATTGACTTACGATTGAGTCTCGAATAGTTTGAGAAAAACGTTATTGTTAAAAAAAGTATTATAAATTAAAAGCAAAGCCAACCACGCCACAACTTTAATAGTATATAAAAGAGAAAAGAATTAGACGGGACATAGAAACAACGATGGTGGGGTCCATTGGAGAGACTCTTAGTTCTGATTGGAAGTGAAAAAGGCGATGAAAAAATGAACGGCCATTAGTAAGCTGAGGTTCGTAAATTGACGACGACAACGTGCCAGAATTTAATAATAATTAATAATTTTCTGTCACTTTGTTCCATATTTGGCAAGAATAAAATAAAATTGAAATCAATTTTATAACCTCTCGGGTGGCTGACAATTATTATTTTTCTTCTGATTTTGGAATATTATATATTAAGAAAGAGAGAGGAAAAATAGAAAATTAAATACATGGCTCACACTTCACTATTTAATTTAATTTTAAAATTTAAACATTATCGATCATAGTATTTTAATTTTCATTTATTTTGCTACATTTAATTTCGAAATGTTATTTTTTTGTCATAAATACAAAAATAAAATAATATCTAAACCTAATTTTAATGCATTTTTCTATCTATTTTATTTTGGTATTTTTAACTATTGATTATTTTAATTCTTAAATAATTAAATATTTTTGTGTAAAATTTATTACA
Source organism: Cucurbita maxima (assembly GCF_002738345.1). Classification (NCBI taxonomy): domain Eukaryota; kingdom Viridiplantae; phylum Streptophyta; class Magnoliopsida; order Cucurbitales; family Cucurbitaceae; genus Cucurbita; species Cucurbita maxima. The sequence goes on from NW_019272026.1 coordinate 3,837,486, forward strand.
AAAAGAAAATATATCGAGGTATTCTTTTTTGTAAAATAAATACCATAAAATTCCAGCCGCCGATATCATTGACGAGGTACGGAGGACACACTTCGCCGTCATCATTAACAAACAAAATATGAAATTACAATAATACCCCTATATTGGCATTTTTTGACATTTTCTAATGGATTCACGATTCACCGTTGAATCAAGCCGTGGAGTCCACCCATGACCGCAACCTTTCCTCTGGACTTGGCCATGTGGGCCACCGAAAAGCAACATCCAGTCACTCATGGGCGAGAGTGGTAGAAATGTAAATATAGAAAGCATGAGGCCTTTTTAGCAATGGAAAGTGAAATCCAACTGTCGTTGGAAAGATTGGGGATGTAGTTGTCTTGGCCACGTGACTGATTTAACAAGGGTCGTTAAAAATCTGACACGTAACCAATCAACAGTAATCTTAGATTCCGACTCCCGTGACGTGTTCTTCTTAGTGGGTCCCATATTCTCGAAATAGATTTTTTTCCATGTTCTTTAGATTAAAATAAATGGTGCGGTTGCTTTGAACCAAATAGTCGGGGTGGACACCCAAATAAAAACCTGGTGGTCCGGTACGCGGTTTTCTTAGTGTCATGTGATATTGCTAACGTCTCTTCCCCAATTGTCTTATAAAAATCTCCCGCTGCCGCCATAGGTCAGACCTCAAGGAACTACACACGGCGTCCATACTTCCAGAACAATGCTTCTGAGAAGTGCTTCGACTCCCCTTCTCAATTCATGGTTACACCATTCCAGAGATTCATCTGTAGAGACCGGGATTGTGCACCACATCCCAAAATCGAGTTCCATTGTCCTCTCTGGCTCGCCTAGTTGCTTATCTCCGATAATTGACGATTCTCCCCGGAGGATTACTCGGGCGCTTTCCGAGACAGATCTTCGGGACCTGTCCGTGTCTAGGACGAAACCCTTTAGCAGAACTCTGAGTGGGTTTTCTGAGTTGGCCGAAGAGACAGATGCAGTACGGTTTAACCCCTCCGAAATCACGTCTTTGAGCTGTGGGTCGATTTCGGAAACGGGAGATGCGGATGGTAGGTTTGTTAATGTTCTGGTTGGAGGTGGAGTTGGTGGTAGTGGTGGATGTATCCATGGCGGCGGCGGATCCGACGGTGGCGATGATGGGAGTTTTGGGTTTGGGGATTCGAATCATGGGAATGAGAGTACGGATCTGTACTATCAGAAAATGATCGAGGCAAATCCTGGGAATTCAATGCTTTTGAGCAATTATGCTCGCTTCTTGAAAGAGGTAAATATATGATCGAAGAATAAATGTTGTTCAATTTCAAACATTCGTACTATTTTTTTTGTATTTATGATTACTTGTTTCGGGTATTAGGTTCGTGGGGATCTTGTGAAAGCTCAAGAGTATTGTGGGAGAGCAATTTTGAGCAATCCGGGTGATGGTAATGTATTGTCCATGTACGCTGACTTGATATGGGAAACTCAAAAGGACTCTCCAAGAGCCGAGAGTTATCATAATCAGGCTGTTAAAGCTGCCCCTGAAGACTGGTAAGCTTTTGGATTTGATGATGAGATTCTTACTGTGGTTGTTTAATGGCATATTCATTGATTGCTTTTATGGTAGCAGTTATGTTCTAGCATCTTACGCACGCTTCCTTTGGGATGCTGAAGAAGAGGAAGAAGAGGAAGAAGAGGAAGAAGAAGAAGAGAGTCTTAGAGAAGAACCAGCAACGAGGTTCTTCCAAGGAGTTCACCCTCCGCCGCCTATTGCTGCTGCTTCTTAGTTATTTCTTAGACTTCTTTTGGCTTCATTTCTTTTGTGCTATAGCTTCGAAGATAACAGCTCTAGACCCTGTTTATATTCCCTTCTTGGCCTTAGTATTGGAATCATCAATAGATATTGAGTTTCCCCCTACGGAGTGAAAGTTGTAGAAAGGAAATAAGATATATGTTAGCTTAATACTTTGCGAGTACTCTATTATCTGTTGTTACCGTGCTGAAGCTACTACAAATGATTTCTAGTGCTGCATTTGTTGATCCCGAGGGAAACGAGTGTCAGCGTTCTTGCTGGCACACTACCCTGTGTCCACCCTTTTGGGGTTCAACGTCCTCTCTGACATATCACCTCCTTTTCCTCACAAGCTTCCCCTCGAAGTTTTAAAAATGTGTCTGCTAGAGAGAGGTTTCCACACTCTTGTAAAGAATGCTTCGTTCTCTTCTCCAATCAATGTGGCCACACCCTTATAAATAATGTTTCGTTCCCCTCTCCAACCGATGTGTCCACACCCTTATAAAGAAAGATTTGTTCCCTTCTCCAACCGATGTTGCCACACATTTATAAAGAATGCTTCGTCCTTTTTTCCAACTGGGGTGGGATTTCCTAGTTACTTTCTTTGTCAGTTTCTTCTTCATGTCTTCCTATTAGGTTTGCTTTTTTCAACAGTCGAACATGGTGGATGGTGGTGGTGGTTCGAATGTTTGACCTTTTATCTTGTCTGCTTGCTGTTGAAGATCGTCCAAGTATCCCCTATCCAGACAATTTGGATAAGACAACGATTTATTAGCTTGTAGTACCACTATGGCGAACTGCTGTTAACAGGGTACTAAGTAATTTATGGAGTTTGGTTCAACTTCAAAGGATCCAAAACCAGCCTAGAACAGAGCCAACGACCAACCCAACGCCCAGGAACACAACCATGACAGTGGCAGATAACTCTGCCTCAGTACTGATCATGATGGCACTTGCCAGTTCGGTTTTCAGCCACCTTGGTTGTAGTTGATCTCTCATACTAGCTTTTTCACCTTCCATTTTCATGTTCAAGCGTTTTTCTGGGTTGTGCTGTTATTGGGAATTTGAAATTATTCAAAGCTTAGGCTAAGCAGCACTGCCACTGAGGTTGCCAAGATTGGTGGCTGTAATTTGTAGACTGTTTGAGCTTTTTGAATGTTTATCACCATTAAAAACACCTTCCCCCAGTCACCACCATGGGAGGGACTCTTCTTTGAAGCTCTTTACTGAAACGACTGGCAGCTCAGTTTGTTTGGATCGCAGATGATTGATGGGATGAACTTGGAACCAATATGACTCATGAAAGTAGAGCTTTGTGGGGGAATATCGCAGCTTTCGTGATGTATATTTTCTTTATTGTATTTTGTAGAGGATGATGTTTCAGTAAAATCATGTCTAGGTTTGAAAAATTAGAAATGTCTCAAAATACACTGTAAGAAGATGCGACAAGTCGTCAATTCTTCTTATACAGAGTTATATATTATCTAAGCCGTTGTGTTGTTTTTTTTGCTTATAGTACATTGCTTTCTTCATTTATTTCAAATCTTGCTTTCAAACTCTTTTTCTAAGTCTGTTGTCGTTTTCTAAAACCTTCTTCTTAAAGCAGGGTCTGAGGTTTGGGTATAAGTCGTCAGACTGAATGTGACATGATTTTGAGTTGGCTGACTCACTCGAGAGAGAATGCTGCACAATCACTTACAAACGTCCTTTAAGAGTACGATTATGACACTCGTGTTGACAGGTTCAATTACACATTACACACTTAATTTGATTTCATACGATTTAAATAGTTCAGGTTTCATATTTGTTTATACAAACTACAACAACATGATATCAAGATGATTCGTTAAAAATCAAAGGAAAATAGAAACTTTGTACCTAGTTAGAAGATGGGCGAGATATTTAGTCACGTGTGCATCCAATCTAATATGATTCTTACTTCAATTCCTTTAAAGCGAGTAGCTCTTCTAAATACGATATCGTGTGACGACGCTTCAGAGAAAGCGGTGTTTTCGTGTAAGATGGCTATAGTTTTAACGCTCTCATGTCAATCTAAACACAATTAAGAAAGTAATTGAACGACATACGATTATTTACTTTGACATTTTACGACAAGTCGTTTGAAGAAGTAATAAAAGGAAGGTTGACATGATTGCGGCTTATGGGCTCGCAGTCGTCGCCACTAAGTCCAGTTGACATATTTCCAAAGAGTAAAAAGGAGCGAAAAACAGTCGACGGTGCTCTTACTACCAGTCGCCGACGCTGAAGCCGGACCGCGTGTGTTGGAGGAAACATGGAGAGGGCTGAGGGAGGAACGTCGTCGACACCATACGGCGGTGGAGGAGTTGGAGGGAAAGTTCGTAAGCCAAACACAAGAAAGCCGCCGCCTTCTCCTTACGCTCGGCCAGTGCATAACCAATCGCAGAGGCGTTGGCTTTCGAAGCTCGTTGATCCGGCCTACCGGCTCATTACCGGCGGCGCCACCCGATTGCTTCCATATTTGTTCCCGAAACCACTGCCCTCTAATGCCCTTCCATCTCCTGGAGACGAAGATCAAGGTCATTTGCGCCCTCCCCAAATCTTCTCTACTGCTTGGGTTTTGGACATCGCATTATCTTGGTTGAAATCATTATCCTTTTTATACTCTCTATTTTAATTTTAGGCATTTTAGGAAATTGATGGCTTTTATGTTCCTAGTTAACTGACTGGTGAGGTTTCTAATTTTTTCCCCTTCGTTAGCATCTTTCTGCATTTGCAACGTAAAATTTCTAATTGTTACCATGCTGTTTGCATATATCTAGTAGACATTGTTTACATCAGACTCCAGAGATGTTATTATTGGTTTGTTTTGTACATTCTCTAGTAAGATTAGTTGTTGATGTTAATTCTTTTTGAGCAGATAAAGTGGAGGTAGAGGTGGAGGATAACGTCTCTGGAGAAGAACCCCAAAATGTAAATGTAGCTCTTTTTTGTTATTTTGTTACATTTTTGCTGTGATGCCGTCTTATGAATGAGTATCAGGGTATTGTTTTGATAACAGACAAATGAACAGTCAATATCCAAAAATGCTTACTGGGGTTTTATCAAAATGAGATAGAAGTCAATCGAAATAAAAGACATAGGGCAAGGGTTAACCACTCTTAACAGTCACTTTTTGCTGGTGACCGTACTTTGATTGGTTTGTAGCTTAGAAGTTTATTACTGTTTTGGCCTTGTGAGTGCGCTCATGCTTGTCTTCCAGCTGAAGTTATTGATCTTCCATTAAACTTTGATGTTCAGTCAGATGTTGTTGATATTTGTTTTCTGCAAGAAATCTGACTCTTTACTAGTTTAAATTTTATTTACCAGGTGTAGTTTTTTTCTCTTGTTTCACTTTTCTGTACAGCAATATTCTTATCCTGGTCCTTATGGCTTGGAGTTACAAAATCACATTGCTTGTCCAAACTTTTTGGTTAACACCCACGGAATGATTTCCTATGTCCTGTTTTTGTTTTTATTTCATTCTATTTTACACTTTTACTTTTAATTTGAAAAATTATATGCATGCAATAATGTGATTCATCAACATACAGCCTGGTTCATTTCTTGCAGAAAGGGGTTTCTACCTTAGTTGGATTACCTGGTTCTAGTGGAGAGGCAAATAGATCAGAGAACGATTCTGATTTTAATGGCTGCCAAAAGGACAAAGAAAATAATGCATTAGGCGGGAATGGAAAAATTGATGTTGAAAAATGGATACAAGGAAAAACATTTTCGAGGTAACTTGCAGAGTTTGACTATTTTGTTTGTTCTATCAACGAAGTGGTGTGTCATTTACTGTCTAAGAAACATGGACACGGACACAATCCAACATGATATTGATGTAGATATGATGACTCATTTACTAACAAATTTAGACAGAGACATGATGAGGACTTGTTTGGTAAAATATCCATTTTCTGATTATATTTGAACAGATCTCAATAATTTTCAGACAGAAAGTGTATTTTAATTTTACAATATTGGTGTTTGGAAGAAATTGAAGAAGCCAATCCCAACACATGCTTGACTAGTATCTGAGTTGTCCACAACACGTGAAACCAAAACATGATCCCTAAACTATATAGTGTGTTCATCTTCAACTTTGTCATCACAGACTTCAGTTGAAGTGTTTCGTCTCGTTGAAATGCAACTGGACGAAACATTATTGTGAAGCAACTTATTTTATTCATAATTCCATGGTGGTAGTACTTTCCTCTGCTATGAATAAATAGGTTATTTGCATCCAAGGGATAGTCAAATGTCCATATATAGCAGTGTCAGTAGTCTCGATAATTTCATTTGTAACCATATTTAACAGCATTGCCTCTGTGTCTAAACTGGTAATGGTGCAATGCCTTATGTCCAAGGGTAGTCAAGCGTCCAATATTGGTGTTCTACCATATGCTGGTAGTGGCGCAATGTCTGTAGTCTCTTTTGATCCTCTTAAACATTTTCCACGGCCACATAGCCAGTTTGAGTACTGGATTTCTCTAAATTGGTTGATATACTATGCAGGGATGAAGTGAGTCGTTTATTAGTGGTACTACAATCAAGGGCTCTTGAACCTTCTAATAAAGTGGAAGACAATACATTTTCTCCACAGAGCATTGAAAAACAAGTTGAGCAGCTATCTACTGCAAATAGAGTTCTTGAAATGCCTCGTGAAGGAAAGCAAGAAGAATTGGAGAGAGCTACGTGGGGAAACTTAACTCCTCATCCACATTCATTGGTCAGTAGGGTGAATCCTTGAGTAGTTTCTATAGAAAGTAAATATTTCCTGGCTGTTATGAACTCAGAACTTCTTTTACACATTAGTGCGGACTGTAGGATTATTTCTGCCATTTTCACGATAGCTTATGTTCCTTTTATAGGTTTTATTAGGCCATGCTAGTATTTAGCGATTGTGTGTAATGCTGTTCCATAGACAGTGTTCTTTTTCTACATATATGTCTATACACACGCACACAAATTTGAAGATCAAAAAATCATCCTAGGTAACTTATTTCTGTACTCATTAATAGTATAATGTATTAAACATCAAGGAGACCGGTTCCAGTATTGGGATGGTCAAAAACTAGATCAAATTGAATGCCTTATTCATTGCTACACGATTACTATGTTTTTCATATTTATAGTTATATTCAAGTTATTGTTTTAGGACTCTTCTTATTACTAAGTAATTAAATTATGTAGAAGATATCTGAAAAATCAAATTGTAAAACTAGTGCTGATGAGACATTCATTAATCAAATCAGTAAAATGAATTATCTCTGTTAGAAATATGGTAAATTTGGTTAATGTTGGAAAATCAATAGGAAATTAAGATGTTAAAAGCTCTAGGATTGGGATTTGTACAAGAATCTACAAATTTTCATTGCCAAAGTTTTCAATTTTTGTTCACTGTTTAGAGCTTGCTATTCAAGTGTTTCTGCCTCTAATAATTCAGCATTGGGTGTACTTTAGCAGAAACTAAGAGAAGTTGGAGCATCACCTGTGGATATTGCAAGAGTATACATGAGCAACCAAAAATCTGAACCAGGCTTAGCTTCGGACAAGATGCCAGATGATGAAAAGGCTTTGCGTCATGGTGATCATCAAATGCCTAAGCCTTTTATTCCATCAATGTCCCCCAATCCTTCAACTTGTTGGCCTGGTGCCATGTCAGAAAGTCAACGTGGTTATGTAACTCCAAGAAGTCAAAGAGGTAGATTTGGTCTTCATAATTTCCCTCGGACTCCATATTCTAGGAGTATCTTTTCAATGTCCAAATCCAAGTCTAAGGTATATAGAAACGGTCTTCAATTCCATTTTTTTTGGGTTATGACCTAGTGTATGTAACCAGACCATATGATTAACCATTCCTTTACATGTTAACAGCTAACTCAGTTGCAAGGAGATGACCAAAAGTTTGTGAATACACCATCACCTCTCTGGCGGAGGTCACGATCTCCAGCTTATTCCATGGTAATTTCTTTTATCATTAAGCGCTCAATGACTAAAAGCCAATAATAGGACCACAGGAACTCTTGTTGAGAAGTTCTTTTGTAGCATGTATATTGAGCTTCTGTACAGAACAAATTTGCGTCCATAATGAGTAGCCATTTTAAGGTAGTATAAAAGCTGATCATTTTAACGAGACGAATAAAAGCTGAAATATTATGGAGAACTGTAGTATACTTTTTGTGCATGTTTATTACAGGGTAGAGCTAGAAACTTCTGTAGGGGGAGGGCAAAATTTTACACTTTAACTTCCAAAATACGCTATTTTAATTTTGAAAATTCCAAAGGCAAGTTATAGGAAAAACTATTAACTTAAAAAACTTAGTGGTTTTATGTATGTATGGCTCCCGTATTGAGCATGTCATTTATGTGTTATTGACCCTTCAACCTTTACTTTGACCGAAATATTCAGTTATCCTTGATCTTTTGTTTATTTCATCCGCTTTCTGGTAGGATGTACATTGAGCTTGCGGTTTATCCATTACCTTGGTGCCTCTATGAAAATGTGGCTATGGTTGTTGCTGTTGTGCTGCCTTGTCAAGCCCAATTATAATTCTTTTGCCATAACCCTGATATAAACAAGTTAGATTTATGATTTTTCATCCAAACTAGAACTTAACGGATTAGCTGCAAGAGTTTCCTTATCTATGGTGCCTATAGGTGGTTGCTTAATTTTTAATTATTGAGAAACTCATTCCAGGACGAGCTTTTAGTTCAGTTTGTAGTGTTTAAGTGTCTGATTGTACGTTAAGTTCTGAATGCAACTTTCGATATTGAATATTGCATTAATGCTTCCTGAGCATTATCCGCTGCTGGTTCTTATTAGCGGTTTGCATTTGTAGTGTGCCAAGCTCAAGTTCCTTCCGGTTACTTCTATCATTATTATTTTTTCTGCTTGTCTATATAGATGACTTCAAGCAAGGATCCATTGGATGAGGCAACTGGTTCCATTGGACTGACTTCTAGCCTTCAGCATAAGACATCTGCAGTTACTAATTCCAGACGATCTGCTTACTTTTATCCACCTCAACAACCAGAGATGGAAGTAGAGAACAATATTTCGGAAGCAATTTTCCCTGATATGAAGAAGAATCTAGAACGTGGAGGAGCAAGCACCATTCCTCTTTCACAATCAGTGGGAATCAACAACTCCGAGTCGAGTCTACCGACTCTCCGTCCACAGTCCAGTCAGGTTGCTAGGACAATCCTAGAGCATATTACTAGAAACCCACCTACTCCTAAAGAAAAGACTGAAGAGTTAAAGAGAGCAATTGACTGGAAGAAAACCCCATCTTCCAATGTACTATCGGTCAAGCCAAATGAAACCAGTAGTTTGGCCGTGGACATAGATTCTCACCAAAAAGCAAACCAAGTAGATCAGAACTGTCACCCCCAATTGAGCGATAAGGGGAAAACCATGTCCACGGTTCTTCCAAAGGAGGGTGCTGGCAGAAATCCTGATGCTGCAAACCAGAATCCTTACTGTCTGAAGTTTAGGCTTAGCAATGCTGAATCAAAACACAAGGATGATGCAGGCTTAAATATTGGTAGCTCCTCGCCTAAGGTATCACTGCAACTTTGTAATTGGTTTTAGTTATTTAAATGTATTACTGACCGACTTACAGATTCTTCTTGTGTATGTATTTTGAAAGCATATGCTTGAAGAGTTCTTAATTTCTTGTTGAATTTATGGGCAGGCTGTTCCCAAGATCTTTCGAGCTCTTGGATCCGAAGTGGGGACTCAAATCAAGCATTCCCCCTCTCTTGGAGGTAAACCTATTTTTCCATCCATTACGATCAACAAGCCCGAGTCAAAATGGGCATTTTCTTCCGACAGTGGTTCAGCATTTACTTTCCCTGTTTCGGGAGCATCCTCAGGAATGCTCTCAGAACCACCAACACCATCTATCTTTCCATCAACCAGCCTTGGGGGAGGTCAGCCTCTGTTATTTAAGCCTGAGACTCCAGTTCCTTCATACAGTTTTGATTCAAAGAAGACCAGCCCTAGCCTTGTTTTTTCATTCCCTTCAATAAACAGCGATACAATCGGCCCTGAAGCCTCAAATATTAAGTTTAGCTTTGGATCCGATGATCATACGAGACTTTCCTTCGGTTCTGTTGGGAAAGATGCAGTTTGTTGCTAACTGGTTAGACTTCTGAAGTATAGTTTTGAGTGGAATGACCCCAAGAATTGCCAAAACGGGGTTAGAAACTAGTGCCAAATACCCTAGTGTTTATAAACAAATAGGAAATTGCAAATTCAATCATAAACAGTAAACAGCCTCAGTGGCAGTTGATGGCTTTATGCATATGTTCCATTCCATTCATGACTCTTATCAGGGCAATGCTTTAGTTTCCTGTACATTAGTTTGGATTTGATCAAGCTGTCACATCATTAAGTAAGAACACGATTCCTCATTTAAGTTTGCTTGGTTTGATGTTTGAAGCAGGCAGAGTAGTTTCACCACATGTGAAGAGTTTGATGCAGATTCCCAAAGAATTCCAGAAAAATCTGGGAAAAGGGAATGGGATACCTACCTACATCCTAATTCTTCCTACGCATGAAAGAAAGAAGTAGATATCTGAATAGATGACAGGGTAGTAGGGAAGGGCATAGGACAAGAACAGGTCCACGTGGTCAGGCTCCAAATCACAAGTGGAGGAACAGGTTGTGGTAGCCAGAGAGAGGGACTCACATGTGTTGCTCTAAATTTTGCATGTAACGAGGAAGTCATTCCATCCTATCACAGGTAAAAGATGAGATAAACTCGAATGGTGGTGGGGCGGGCGGGCGGGGGAGGCCCCCCCCATCCCCCATTTTGAAGCATCATCAAAGTTGGGAATGTGGTAGAATGAGGAGGAAACAAAGACAACCCTTCAGCCTGATGAAGATTTGAAGAGAGAGATAGAAAGGTCCAAGAAGAAAAGTGAGTGGGTGAGTGCGGAAGGGGGGGGGGGGGTCTTGTGTCTGACTGTGTGGGGAAGAAGAAAGTCAGAGAGATTGAAATGAGATAGGAAGTGAAATGAATGCGTAGCAGACACGAGTGTGACGTTTCAGATTCTAAATGTCAGTAAAGTTTTTGTGAAGATGTGAGGGTGGTAGTGCCGGTGCTGCTGCTGCAGCGCCCAGTGGCAGCGGCCGTATGACTTCCACTCACCACCGCTACCTCTGCTCCTGCTCCTGCTCCTGCTCCTGCTCCACTCTATACTCCTTTTTCTCATGTCTTTTTCCAACTGAATGAATGAATTTATTATTATTGCTTCTTTACTTCTTTCTTTTGACAACTTGTAATCAATCTCTCCATCCCTAACATTCATTTCCAACCACTTGAAGATCCCCATGACATTCCATCATTTTTATTTCTCTCTCTCTCCTTATAATTTAATGTTTAATTAATTATATTTATTATTCATCCCACTCTTGTGCTTTAATTTTAGTACTAAAAAAATTTCATGAGACCAATTTCTTTGATTCTTGATTTTTTTTATATCTATTTTGAAAAATAGTCAAATTATTTTCTTTTTGTAAAAATAGCTAAATTCAAAAAAAGGGGTTTTTTTTTTTTTTTTTTAATTTAAAAAATGGACCAAAATACCCCATTTATAGAGATTTGAAAAACTTTAAAAGAAAAAAAAAATAGTAAAGTAAAGTTGTGTCCACGTCAACAAAAACCGATAACTTTTTGACAAAGTTATAGTCAAAAGATTAGATGTTCGAATTTCTCATCCCATGCATTATTAAACTCGAAAAGAAAAACTAATATCATAATTAAGTTTGATGTATTGGACCCGACACAAAAGAAAGCATATTAATTTAGAACATTTTGGTTCGGGAAACAATCATGTTTAGGCAGTCAATGGTTTGAATAAAATGAAATGATGCATTTGATTTTGGATCTGAAAAAGATTGATCTTTTATGGTAGCTTTAGTTAGTGGTTCTTTGTTTATTTTTTATTTTTTATTTTTTTCCTTTTGATTAATATCTGTTATGTAAAATTAAGAAATATTTGAAAAGGGGATTGAAATAGCATACGGTGGTCCTCATCTACTTTTGTTTTTGACAGTGGTGGTGCCTAATTATGGCCATAGCTGCTTCCTCTCTATGCTATCTCTGCTTCGACACTCCAAATCTTTTCTTAGATAACTTGCTTTTTGTGTCTCTAAAGGAAACACCTTTGCTTTCCCCCTCTTTTCCCTTTCCTTCTCTCTTTCCTTCCCCGTCCGGTAACCGTTCAACTCCACCGCTAACAAATATTATCCTCTTTAAACTTTTCCTTTCAAACTTCCCTTATAAAAAATGCTTCATTCCCCTTTCCAACTGACGTGAGAGTGCATGACATGCTTATCATAATCTATTAGCCTAAACGAGCGTGAGAGTCGTGTCGAATGATCGTCATGGATTAGTAGATAACCCCACAAAGCTATATGTGGAAGGAATTCCATCTCCCTTCATTCCCTTTATAATGTACTTTGATTTGGAACAACTGTGAAGGAAAGGAAAAGAATCTGATACTAGCAAACCACCAAGGAAGTACAAGAATCATACCCCTTATCATCGATCATCGACCAAGAATTCAGATGTTCAAGTTCCTCGACTAATCCTAAACTAAAAAGGGTTCGTTCATAAAATTACACTCCATAACATAAGGTTTAGATTAGAGGTTTAAGTGATGCCAAAAGCGTCATTTTCTTGTGACGATTCACTTCATATGAGGATATCAATAGAGATTGTGACAGTTTTCAAGTCAAATTTTGATAGCAATAGTGGAAAATAATGCAACAGCAACCCAAAGATGGATAGATATTATAGTTGTCACTTGAATTCAACAACAAATTCAAGTCATTGGGGTTTGTTTTCATGAAGTAAAAGAAGAAGAAAAAAGAAAAAAGCAGCAACTTCATTGATCAGTCCTTCATGCCATTCACATCAAACGCTTCAAACCCTGACCAAACAAACACCAAAACAATATCAAATCAAGATTCGTTCGAATCAAATTCGAGATCTTTGTCTATCTCGTGTATGAACTTTAAAACTTTTAAACGAACAAACATAAACTTATAATTTAATCTAGTTTTTCACGTTTACTTACATCATCTAGCTTCATTTGATTGCTGGTTTCCAACATCCGACCAAAAGGGAATACGAGGATAATGTGCCCACTGATCAAAATTGGAGATTTATAAGCAAATTTAAATTCATTTCATCCAAAATTTGTTTATTGTAAATTAAGCTTACGTTCTTGGCTGCAGTACTGAAAGCTTCCCTATGGCTAATCTCAGGATTATTAGCCTTAATCCTTTGGATTTCCTCTCTGAAACACAATTAAATCGCAATTAAGAACTGAAAATATAATGAATTTAGAAAAAATTTCAAAGTTGTGAAGGCTTTGGTTACTCACTTTATGAACTGATTATATGCAGATGGTACTCTCTGCTTCTTCTCGGGAGCTGAAAAAGGATAACAACAACTCATAAATTTTCATTTTTTTTTTAGAGATTTGCAAAGGAAAGTAAATGAAAGAACACTGACGTCGATTCACAACCCTCTCCTCTGCTGCCATTGTTGTGTTTGCTCGAATTTCCATCTTGTTGTTATTACATTTCGATGATGAAGAAGACGATCCAAAATCACCTTGAAAGTCAGGTCCGTTACAACTGTATAAGTTGTAATTTGGAACCTACAAATTTTCATATTCCAATTCAAGCATAGTACAACAAACATGTCAGAAAACTAAAAATCACCCCAGTATCATATTGTCCACTTTGAGCTTAAACTCCAATGGAGATGTAGTTTTTACTTATAACGCATGATCCTTCTCTAAATTAGCCAATGCGGGACTCTCTCCTAACCATCCAAGACTGTGAAATGATGTTTGATGAGTTCATAAAGCATATAACACCCAGATGACAGTTCAATATCCAAACAAATTCAAAAGGGGGTTTCAGATCTTGGCCATCTTTTCCTTTTTCTGTGAATGTTGGAACAGTAAATGACAAAAGAAACCTAGCTACCAATATAGGCTTCATACTAAAAAACTAAAAGAACCCTAAACCCAAAAGCACTTAAAACCTGAAAGAAGATGAAGAAGCTCAGTGGATAAAAGAGGAAAACAATGGGGGTTATGGCGGCTGAGTAGCTGTGGGAGGTAGCTAGGGTTTTGTGTGGTGTAAATAAAAATGAAAACTTTGAAGTGGGTTGTTTTAGTTTCAAGATTTTAGAATCTGGGTGACATCGAATTTCTCAAAAAGATGCAAAATTTGAAGCTTTTTCTTTTGAATTATAAGTTTAGGTTATTAGGGTTACCTGAACATCTTGCCAGGAAAGAGCCTGAAATGCAGCAGCCATATTCACGGACCACAGATTTGTGCAGTGCCCACATCGGACTGTCACAATATCAAACAAGCTACTGCATGGAACACTCACCTGCTCATCATCGTCATCGTCATCGTCATAATCATTCATAACCAAATTTACATGTAAAGCTTAAGTTGATAGAAATAGAAGGGTGTTTTTGTTTAGGGTTTTTTTAGATGGTTGCATGTTGTTTTGAAAATTGGAGTGAGATGTTCATTAGTGTTATCATCCCCCATTGAGCAAAGCAGGTGGGTTTTTTTTTTTCTTTTATGAGGTTTCAAAGAAAGAAAAGGCATTAATGAGTTGTGTTCATCATAAGTTTGAAACTCCAACCCAAAATTTCCCAAATTAATCTCTTCCCCTCACCCATTTCATCTAGAAAAACATTTGAATTGAGCATTTTCCATAAAGATCTAGAAAAAAAAAGATGAAAAGGAAGGGAATTTATGAGTACCGCAAGAACAATATTGCAAAAATTGCAAGGGATGTAGCAGAGCTGTTCGGGTGCAATATCGAGGCAGCTGGCCATGGGGTGATGGGTGGTGTTGTGTGAGGCAATGAATCAAACAGGAGTGTCCTTTTGGTGAAGAGGAGTAGGAAGAAGAAGAAGAAGAAGAAGAAGAAGAGTATGGAGAGAAAAAGGTGAAGAAAGTAAGAGAAGAAGCTCCAACAATAAATAGCTTTTATTCTCTCACTCACTGGATTCCCTCTTCTCTTCCTCATAATTGGATCATTCTATATCACGACACTCTAAAACTTTCACCTCCTTTTTCTACCCAATCTAACCTTTTATCTATATCTATATATATCTATCTATCTATATATATATATACCTTGCTTACTCAAAATTTGGGACCAAGAGGATGAATTCGGATGCAAAAGCTTAAGCTAATGTGTTCGGAAATGACATTTTTCGAAGTTTGAATATCGATACCTTTTGATTCGGGCGTGTTGTGTTGAGGATTGTTGAGTCCCACGTTGGCTAATAACGAGAATGATCATGGGTTTATAAGTAGACCATTGTAGTAACCAACAGCAAAGCCAACCAAGCTTATGCTTAGAGTGGATAATATTGTACTATTCAGAAGTCCGAGGTTCTTAACATGGTATCAAAGTCCATAGAATCTTCAAAACCTATTTTTAACATGTTATCAAAATCATGCCCTCGTAAAGTCAAAAGAATTTTCAAAATCTGTTTTTAACAGAATATCAAAGTCATGCTCTCTTATCTCAGTAAAATCAACCGAATCTTAAAAATATGTTCTTAACCTGCTATCTAACTTAGTAAAGACATATTTGAACCTTCAAACGTTCGACCTCGTAGTATAAGGTAGTTTTAGTTATTTCGAAATTGACTATTTATTTCTGTGTCAGAGGTGTTCTAGAAATGTTTATACAGTCGAGCTATCTAGTTGCTCCCTCATCAAAACTAGGAGAAAATTGAGCGGAAAGATCTTGATTCACGAGGAAGTTTATTATTTTTATTGAAACCCGATTTTGCCCTTTGAATAGGAATTTAATTTTTTCGTAAAGTTATATAACTTAACCATCACATTACTTTCTTGACATTTAAATCAAGAAATTAACAGCTTTTATTGTACGTAAGAATAATTGAAGCTTCAATTTCAATCCTTTTAATGCTTTCTACACTGTTTACTGTTTAATGTAACATTAAATTCATATCTAAACCTTATTTATGATTCATAATATTAATTGTCACTGCCACTGCCACACCTGTATTAACACATTGTAAAATTTAAGGTTTCTCAAGAACACATTAAATTAAACAAATTGGTTGTCCCACTTTTAATTTACTCCATGTTTTTCATTGAACGATTGATCGGTTAGTTCCCGATCGATATTCATACATACATATTTACTATTTCGATTATGTTTTCTTTTGTTTAGAACATAACGGGATTGACAATTTAATGTAAAAATTGCTTATTTTTTAAATGCTCTTATACGAAGGTTTGAGCGATAGTTTTGATAGCGAATACGGGCATTTTGACATGACTCGTATAAGGTTGAACCTTGTTCCTACATGACCCGATCAATTCAATTAGGCACTCACCATCTATTTTCATCGTTAACTCTTTAACCTTTTAGTTTTTTTTAGGCTTTGTAGTTGTTTATAATTCATATAATTAAATGAATATTATATTTTAGTTTGATTCCGACAAAAAACCCGAGTATATTTTTTAAAAGAATTTTTAATAATAAAATTAAAATGAATATTTTCACATGATTAAATAGCATGTTACATGTTATGTTTAAATATAACAATATGTATAGTTTGATCAATATTTGAGCACTATGCAAATCATGGAGTGTTCTTTTGTTTGTTTTTTTTTAAGAAAAATGTTGTTATTTAATATAAGAAATGTTTTATATTTTTTAATCATTTTAAAAGAGAGTTTTTTAATAATTATTATTTAAAAAAACGTGTGAATAAAATAATTTGTTTAATTAACACACGTTTAAAATGGTAAGTATTTATTTTATTATTTTTATAAATATTTTTTAAAATATTTATTAAATGAAATACTTTTAAAAAAACATCAAATCTTTTTAGCATATACTCTTATTAGCAACCACACGCGTCAAATAGTTATAAAAAAATGATATTCATGAATGATAAAATAAAATTTAATTGCATGCACTATATAGACATCATAAGTACATAGACATTATCGGTCTTAATAATTAGAAGAAGCCATCCCACCCGACGACGACCTTATTTTCCTACATCCCGTGCAACATGGTCCGCTGCAACATGGGAACATACCTACATATCTCGAGCATTCTTATATCGGTTGAAAAAGAGTACGAAACATTATTTATAAGGGTGTGGAAACCTCTCAGTAGTAGATGCGTTTTAAAATCGTAAGGCTGAGGAGAACATATAATGGGGTAGAGCTGACAATATTTGTTAGTAGTGGGTTTGAACTGCTACAAATAGTATCAGAGTCAGACATAGGGCGGTGTGCTAGTGAGGACGCTGGCCCCAAGAGAGGTGGATTGTGAGATCCCATATCAGGTGGAGAGAATAACGAAACATTTCTTTTAAGGGTGTGGAAATTTGTCTCTAGTAGACGCGTTTTAAAACTATGAAACTGACAGTGATACGTAACGGATCAAAGTGGACAATATCTACTAACGGTGAAGTTAGACTCGATGAATGTGGTTAACAAACGATTGTTGTAAGCTATCGAATGGGTAGTAGGAATGAATTCATTTAGGAAGTGGGTGGGAATGGATGAAGAGAGTTGGGTGCAAATTGGTGTGAACCAATTGGTATTAAAAAGAATTGAAAAGTACCTAACATATGTTGCGTACAATGGACCATTACCAGGAAAGTTTGATATTGCTTATCCCTCTCATGCCACCTTCTTCTTTGATTCAGCATACCCCTCTTCTTCCTTTTCCCTTTTTCTTTCTAATGTGTTCTTCCCTCTCATCGTATTCACGTGCATAGCCATGTGTCCAACTTCATACCTTCCTAATCTTTATAATTCATCCCGAGTAACGGATCAAAGTGAACAATATCAACTAGTGATCGACTTGAACTCTCATTAATGATATCAACAAGGACATTGATCTCTAAGTGGGTGGATTGTGAGATCACTCGTCGGTTGGAGAAGAGAACTAAACATTTCTCATAACAGTGTGGAAATCTGTCTCTAACAAACGTGTTTTAAAACTGTGAGACTAATAGTTATACATAACCGGTTAAAGAAGATAATATCTATTAGCGGTGGACTTGAGTTGTTTCTCTTTGTTTTAAATCAAGATCTCACTTTTATTTAGCATTTAAATCGAATATAAAATCAATATATGAAAAGATGGATATGAAGTTAGGTTTTTACCTGTTTCACTTTCTATACCCAACAAAAATCTCTCTCTTTCCCTCAAACCAAAAAGGTAGAAAATTTAAC
Organism: Cucurbita maxima; assembly: GCF_002738345.1. Taxonomy (NCBI): domain Eukaryota; kingdom Viridiplantae; phylum Streptophyta; class Magnoliopsida; order Cucurbitales; family Cucurbitaceae; genus Cucurbita; species Cucurbita maxima. Next base: position 3,855,590 of record NW_019272026.1, read on the forward strand.
CAAATAAGAAGAAGCAAACAAGAACACAAATTTCAATGATGAAAAGCATATACTTTTTTTAAAAAAAAAATGATATATAGTCCCATAGAAACACTTTCAAGTGTGTGTGAGTGTATTGGTCATCGCATAGCCCACATTGAAGTACAGCAACAGCAGCAGCCTGAAGACCTACCTCTCTACCTCTAACCCTTAATTACTTTGATGATGTTAGTACTCAAAAAGTGAAGAACAGATATCAACATTTTCTTAATGGGTATTATTAAACGCACCACCTTTTCTTTCTGAGTAGCCCACAAAACAGCTTTCTTTTTTAGCTATTTGTGTCAAATTTTGAACCCTTTTTTACCCAACGCCACCCAGGCCTGCCCATGACATTCTCCCTCGCCTTCTTCAAAGGAATAGGTGTTGGAGATCAATCTCTATTCATCTCTCTCTCTCTCTCTCTCTCTCTCTCTCTCTCTCTCTCTCTCTCCTCTGTCCTCAAATTTAGAGGGTACTTTATATTTAAATCTCTGAGGCCTACATCAGGCTAGCTGTCCTTATCCAATGCTCAAACTGTACGGTGGTAAACCATTCTACAACTGGCTGCCTTTCAATTCTCCCTCTTCCCTTTCAAACCAAACTCTTTCCTCCTCCTTTCTTCCCCAAGTGTCTACCATGGGTTGAGGTACATTTGGTTGGAAAGCTCAAATATCAATGCATTATTAGTGGTTGTTGTTTGCTTTAACTCATTACGTATAGCCGTTAGTCTCACGGTTTTAAAACTCATCTATTATTGAAAAGTTTCACACGCTTATAATGAATGTTTCGTTTTCCTGTCTAACTGATGTGGGATCTCATTATCCACCACCTTTGGGGTCAGTTTGTAACAACTCAAACTCACCACTAGAATATATTGTTTGTTCTGACTCGTTATGTATAGTCATCAATTTCACAGTTTTAAAAAGTTTTTACTAGTGAGAGGTTTCCACACCTTTATAAAAAATTATTCATTTCAGACCCATATTATCCCAATTTTTAAGCTAGTAAGGTTAACTCAGACAAAAAAAAAATATCAACTAGCAAATCTGTAACAACTCAAGCCCATGATATTTGTCTGCTTTGTCATGTTAGGTTTCCACAACGTTATAGAGAGTGTTTCGTTCCTTTCTCTAACCGATATGGATCTCACAATCCACTCCATCGGAAACAAGCGTCCTCGCTTGCACACCACCTAGTGTATGACTCCGATACCATTTGTAACAACCCAAGCCTACCGCTAACAAATATTTTCTGCTTTGACCCATTACATATCGTCGTCAGCCTCATGAACGAGTCTACTAGAGATAAGTTTTCACACACTTATAAAAAAATGTTTTGTTTCCTTTTTCAACTGATGTGAAATCTCATACAATCGAATCGAATTTCTTCAATTTTTTAAAAATATAATCCAACTCAAACAGGAAAAAAAAAAATCAAACTTAATATTTACCATTTAGATCAAATAATCGAGGTTTAGTTGGATTATCAAGTAATATGAACACTAACTCGAGCAAATTCCAAAAGAGAGCAAGCATCTTGACCACACATAAATGCAAAGGCCATTGATGTGTCAAAGAACCTGGGTTTTGATAGCATATGGAATTACTTCATCAGTACGTCAAGTTTGAAGCATTATCACAAAAAGAAAAAGCACCCAAAAAAAAAAAAAAAATTTCAAACCCAACCCGACCCTTCATCGCCAAATCAAACCGAACCTAAAGCTGCCTATACCAATTTCACCAAATTATGAAACGCTCATTTCTTCCTTATAAATCCAACCATCCCTATCCTCTACCCTAATCTTATCATACCCTTCCATGTGACCTTGTCTCTTTCATTCACCTCGACCTTTCAAATCTTTTATTAAATTTTTTTGCCCATGAAGCTCGAGAAGCTCTCCACGTGGCACTTATTGGTATCGTTGATAAATTAGGTATACGTAATGGTATTATATAAGCCTAGACGATATCAAAATATACTCCGCTCAATGCAACCGTCACTATCTCATTAAAAAAAAAACAAAGAGAAAATCTAAAAATATTTAAAACTATATTGACATATTTCACAAGTTGTATTTATATAATAATAAGAACACCAAACAATTTTATGAATTGTGTGTTTTTATGAACGAAGATAACCAAGGTTGCTTTTGGGCCCTTTTAGAGCCCAGTGAAGCAGTCCCATGGCCCATAGTTAGTCGGCCCACTTTCTTTTTCGGCCCATTCGTAATACGATAAATTAAAATTTCCCTTTATTTACTAAATTATGAAAAACAATTGGAATAAAAGACTTAATTAACCATCATCAAATGTGATTTTCCTATCATTAAAAATGATTTTTAAAATTTTAAATTATATTTTAAATAATTTCAAACATGATAAAAGTATAAACCACGATTATTGGATACCCTTCAGCTTGGGCCCAATTCTGTATAACTAAATGGGCTTCAGTGGGCCCGTCTAAAAGCCCATATGTTAAACCCATCAATATAATGGGCCGTATTGTTTAATAAAAGGGTATTTACGTAATATACACAGAATAATGTTATCGTTATTATTATTATTATTTATGAATTAATAAATGGAAATTTGAGTTATTATTTTTCCCCAATAAAATTTATTTGTGGCTTGTTAAATAATAATTAATAATATTTCAGATTCCCTTTATTATTCTGCCTAATTATTTTGCCTTGAGTTTTCAATTACAAAATTTAAAAGATTAAAACGACATCGTTCAACTACTTGACGAGATTACCTTCAGTTGATTGGTTGAGGGACACGTGTCACTCAACCATAGTGCCGTCATGCTTCCAAGAACACTGTCTGTCTGTCTCTCGTAAGAGAAAATATTGGGATTGGGAATGAGAAAGAAGAATTTGTTGATCCATCCAACGGCTTATATGGGTCCGGAATTGGGACCCCAAAAGGCCCTTTTTTTATGCTTTTTAGGGGCCACAGCTTCATGAGTTATCCACAACAGATGGCTTTTGGTTGTAACACAGAGCGCCAGAGACGGCGAGAGCTCTGTCCTTTGGCCCCTTTTCCCTGCTTAGTGGGCATCTCTCTTTCCCCCCCCCCCCCCCCCCCCCCCCCCTTCTTTTCGACGATCCTTACTTGAACTGGGAAGTTGCAGAACATGGGGAGCATGATGGATGAGGGCCCTAAAGAGGACGTTCTGTTCATGGAATTGCCTGCTCCTCCTGGTTGGAACAAAAAGGTCTCCCCCATTTTTTGTCTGTCCCTTGCACTTTCATTTGCCCATTTCTTGTGCTGTGAATTTGCAGCCATTTCTGTGTTGGAATCTAAAGCTCGACTAGGCTTATACAGAGGGTAGGGCTAATGGGCATCCTTGGAACCGACCCTTCTTCTTAACTGTTTGAATTCTTATGCTTTGGGGTTACGGGTTTGGGTTTACCGTTTAGCGCTCGTTAGCCATTGAGATCCCATGTCAGTTGGAGAGTAAATCAGAGTCATACATCGATTCCATATCGGTTGAAGATGGGAACAAAACATTCTTTATAAAAGTGTAGAAACCTCTCCTTAACAAATACGTGTTAAAACCATGAGACTGACGGCGATATGTAACGGACGAAAGCAGACAATATCTGCTAACGGTGAGTTTGAGCGGTTATAAGCGGGTTATCTTTAGGGCTCTGTTTGAAAAAGTTGGGGTTCCCTTGTTTTGTTTATGCCTACTTTTTTTCTCACTTTTGAGGGAATGGTTGTTTGTTTTAGTGAGGTGTGTTGGGTTTTCAAACAACTTTGATTGATGTTAATGAGTTATGATTAAGTTGAGGGGAAAAATTCTTGGTTTATGTGCATTTCTTGGGCAAGTTAGATGGAATGAGTAAGAAAAATGAAGTGATTTTCAGAGATACATAGCAGAAGGCAGCTGGATGAGTACTTGAAATCACACCCTGCTAAGCTAATCCACTATCTTCTGAGTTTGATTGGGGTACTGCTGAAACACCACGAACATCTGCTAGAATTAGTGAGAAGGCTAAGGCAGCTCCCTCACCTCAAACTCAACGCCGCCCTAAGAAACGAACACGAACACGAACACGAGACAGATGCTAAAGATGCAGCAGATGTTGTCCTAGACAGTTTTGATAAGGCAGGAGTTCATAAGTTAGAAGCTGTTAAAGATGGGACCGATGTCGAGACCGGCCCCGCCCCCGCCTCGGCTGCTCGCGTGCCAGAAGAGGAATGGCGAATTGAAGATGTAACAAAGGAAAATCAATATTGAAACTTCAAGATGATGCAAAGGACACTACTTTCCCTGGGAAAAAAGGCAGTCATTCCGAAAGAAACAACGGTTGAAGTGCAAGGAAACATGTCTAAATTGGAACATGCTGAAGGTGGAAGAAGTACCAAAAGAGACCAAATTGGAACATGTTGAAAAGGTAGAAAATTGACAGAACTGGAGGTAGTGATATGAATCTGTGGAATTGATTTACATGTCTAGAACCGCTCTAAACTGGGAAGATATCTATGTTCGAACGCCGTTGACCCAGTTGCCCAATTACCCGATTCGTATGCTTAGACTTCTATGCAAGGATCATTGTTAGGATAGTCATTTGTATGTACCATTTCTGAATTGTTAATGATAGTTTAAATAAAATGCGGTTGGGTTGAGTTTAATTGTTCATTCAAAATTTTGAGTTCGTTGAGTTGGTGACCTCAACATCCAAAATAGATTTTACAACTCAATCATTTATTTTTCTAGCCGGATTGAATTGGCTAAGTTGTCGAATATTTTTAAGTGACCATGTGTTTACGAATATCAAATATTATTGTTCTTTATAATAATCTTAAAAGTAGGTTAGGCAAAGTTTGTGATAATTATTTTAAAAGTGGATTAAGTTTAAATTTAGTCATAATAATAATTGTGTTTGGTCAATTGAATAAATTAATTAAAAAAAGTTGGAACAAAAATATTTTATCACAAACAAACAAATCAAGAAGACGCATAAAGCTGTTGATTAAAGACAACAAATTAAGTATCATTTCTAAATATTAAGCTTGATTTTCAACTCTGTTTAAGAAATATTAAATTTTCTAATGACTATGTTGTAATAATTTTTGCTCTCGAATTCAATACTTGCAGTGACGCTTATCATTATTCGGTATAGGATCATCGCACCCAAGGCCCAAGAACAACTGGAGTTACTGCACAGCCGTCGCCATCTCAGGTCAAAATGGAGGTGATCGCCAATGGTAGCTCATCCCAAACCTTCCTAATTGGCGAGCAAAGCGCACGGGTTATTAGGTAAATTCTCATGATGTCGATTCCATTCTATTCAATGCTGACCAAAGTGGATGGAAGAAAGGTTCTCAGTTGTAGCATCAAGTGGTTGTGGAGGAAAGAGAGGGAGAGATTCCATCAAAACCCACATCCCAAACTTTAAACCCAGAAAGTAAAAACCCCATTTCACCTCCATTTTCGACCTCAATCCAAGATAATCCACAGAGTTCCCTGTAGATACAGTTCAGAGAGTAATTGGGGGGTGGGTGGGAATTTTTTGGGTTATGGCATGCCTAAGGATGAAGAAGAAGAAGCAGAGCGTTACAGATTTTGAGTTTGGGATTGATTTGGTCCATTCAATCACACCTATTAGCGAGCCTTGATTGAACTGATTTACTCATTTCTTCTTGTTCTTCTGCTTGTGTTCGTGGAAATGATGATCAACGCCCGCTTATACTTCTTTCTGCACTCGATTCCCTTACTGTTTCTTTTCTCCTTTCCGCCTGGTATTTGTTTTTCTTTCCCTGACTATCTTTTCGTGTTTAAATACAGAAGTGGGATTTATTGGTTGAACTTTGTGAGCTTTTTTTGCTTTTCTGTTCTGCAATTTGGTTCTTCTTGGCCTTCCTTGTATTGACTGCTGAAGCTTTAGACTTAACGATATCTGCGCCTCTGAAATATTGTTTGTTCTTTTAGCATAATCTACTAGTGTTTGTTACCAATAAGACATCTCTTTACAGTATTCTCAGCTATGTAAGCATGTCTTCAATGGCTTTGAATTGATATTATTCATTATATCCTTCATTGTTATGATTCTGCAGTGTTTCTAGTCAATGTCCTTTGGTTTTGATGCTCTAATTTTCATTATAGATCAAGTGATCCGCCGTGTGGATAGAGTGAGAAACGCCACAGGCTTTGTAGAGTTCTCTATGAAAGAGTTGAAGTGAATTCTATTAGGATTTCTGACTGGATTTTTAAGTAAATCTGTGAAATCCCACGTCCGTTGGAGAGGAGAACGAAACATTCTTTATAAGAATGTGGAAACCTCTCCCTAGCATACGCGTTTTAAAATTTTGAAGGGAAGCTCGGAAGGAAAAACTCCAAAAAGGATAATATTTGCTAGCGATGGGTTTGGGCTGTTATAAATGGTATCAGAGCTAGACATTGAGCGGTGTGCCAGCAAGGACGTTGGGCTCACAAGGGGTGGATTGTGAAATCCCACGTCAGTTGGAAAGGAGAACGAAGCATTCTTTTTAAGGGTGTGGAAACCTCTCCCTAGCAGACGTGTTTTAAAATCTTGAGAGGAAGTCTGGAAGAGAAACCCAAAAAGAATAATATCTACTCGTGGTGGGCTTGGACTGCTAGAAAATCTAGCATCTTTTAGTCCCGATATTGTCTATTGTTTGATGAAAATTATCTGTTTTCTGCAGCTTCGTTAACAATAGAAGCATTCACTGGGACTTATGGAATAAACTATGGACGAATAGCAAATAACATCCCTTCACCTGATAAAGTAGTGACTCTTCTTAGAGCTGCTAAGATAAAGAATGTTAGGATTTATGATGCTGATCACAGTGTTCTCAAGGCCTTCAGTGGGACAGGGCTAGAGCTTGTCATTAGCATTCCAAATGAATATCTGAAAGATATGAGTGCAAATGAAGATCATGCCTTGAACTGGGTTAAACAGAACGTGCAGCCCTTCCTTCCAGAGACCCTTATTCGTGGGATTGCTATAGGTAATGAAGTTTTGGGAGGGAGTGATTTTGAGTTATGGACAGTATTGTTGGGTGCAGCCAAAAATGTTCATAATGCTCTAAAGAAGCTCGGTTTAGATGATGGAATTCAGATCACTACAGCACATTCCCAAGCCGTGTTTTCTAATTCTTTTCCACCCTCCTCGTGTAAATTCAGAGAAAATGTTGCTCAGTATATGAAGCCTCTATTGCAGTTCTTCTCACAGATTGGCTCTCCTTTCTGTCTAAATGCATACCCATTTCTGGCCTACATGAGTGACCCGGAAAATATTGATATCAATTATGCTCTTTTTCTATCGACGAAAGGGATCGACGATCCTAAAACTCGCCTGCATTACGATAACATGCTCGATGCTCAGATTGATGCAGCTTACGCAGCGCTGGAAGATGCTGGATATAAAGATATGGAAGTCATAGTTACAGAAACAGGATGGGCTTCACGTGGAGATGACAATGAAGAAGCAGCTACAGTAGGTAATGCACGGACTTATAATTATAACTTGCGGAAACGGCTTGCCAAGAAGAAAGGAACTCCTCTTAGGCCAAAACATGTGGTGAAGGCTTATATCTTTGCATTGTTTAATGAGAATTTGAAGTGGGGGCCGACTTCTGAGAGAAACTATGGGCTTTTCAAGCCTGATGGGAGCATTGCTTATGATATTGGCTTTCAAGGACTTCAATCTTCATCTGCTTACGCATTACTTTCAACTATTAAGGTATGAAAGCCTTCCTCCTTGACTAAAAGGATTTAATGTTTATTGAAGTTGGCTTAAGATAATCTGCTAAAACTTGTGAGTTGATTAGATTGGAACATTCAGATGAAAATCTTTCTTTGTTTCTCTTACCTTTGGTCATTGCTTCAGGATATGATTTTCTGTCTCCCTTGTGAATGTAAGAAATGGGTATGGACCCTTTTGCATATTTTTCTGTTCGCTTCTTGAAAAAGTTTAAGATTCTACGTCGGTTGGAGAGGAGAACGAAACATTTCTTATAAGGGTGTGGAAACCTCTCCCTAGTAGATGCATTCTAAAAACTTTGAGGGGAAACCCAAAATGGAAAACTCAAAGAGGATAATATCTGCTAGCGGTGGGCTTAGGGCATTACAAATGATATCAGAGCCAGACATCGAGTGGTGTGCTAGGTAAGACGTTGGGCCTCTAAGGGAGGTGAATTGTGAGATCTCACATCACTTGGAGAGGGGAACGAAACATTTCTTATAAGGGTGTGGAAACCTCCCACATCAGTTGAAGAGGGGAACGGAACACTCCTTATAAGGGTGTGAAAACCTCTCCCTAGTAGATGCATTCTAAAACCTTTGAGGGGAAACCCAAAAGGGAAAACTCAAAGAGGATAATATCTGCTAGCGGTGGGCTTGGTGCATTACAAATGGTATTAAAGCCAGGCATCGTGCGGTGTGCTAGGTAGGACGTTGGGCCTCTAAGGGAGTGAATTGTGAGATATCACATCACTTAGAGAGGGGAACGAAGCATTCCTTAAAAGGGTGTGGAAACCTCCCATATTAGTTGGGAAGAGTGGAAATCTCTCCCTAGTAAATGCATTTTAAAAATCTTGAGTGAAAGCCTAAATAAGAAAATATCTTCTAGTGGTGGACTTAGGCTGTTACACATAGCCCAAAGAGAACCTTACCAACATGCTAACTGTAGGCTGATAGGCATTGTTTCTGTTCCAATAATGTCGTCTTCAAGCAGTATATATTCACTCAGTTTTTGCTCTTAAGACATCTGCTTAGTATCACCATAATATATATTCATTCAGTAGTTTCTGAGAAAGATGAGTTTTGATATACCTCTGCTTCTGTTCAAGATTGACCTGCCACTTGAGGCATCACTACATTTCTGTGGTGTCATAAATCATTCTTGCTTTTGTTCACTGATGCAGGAACATGGGGCTACAGGTTCTCATGAGCACCACATCTCAGTAGCAATAATATCAGCGGTAACTCTATTCCTATTCTTGCAACGATGTGTTTTATAAGTTCACCAATCATATGCAAAAAACTACCAAATACCATTGATTCTCCCAGCCTACATTCAAACGTTTCGATGCAGAGCATAAATTATACAGTTCATGGATTCTTGTTTTCATGAATGTACACTACAAAATTGCTGATGTATTTTTTTTAAAATCGTTCATAGCCAAATGTATATTGTGAATTATTAAAGAACTAAGGCTATCATTAGCTTTGTTATAGAGAATAAAGTTTAAATATGTTTCATGTTCGTTGTATATTCCGTGTAATTTAGGCATGTATCCTCTTGTCAAAGCATTGTTTGTCCTGTTTAGTTGACGGAGAAAAATTTCTCCCCACTGCCTCCACTCATTTCTCATTTAAATGGAGATTTTCTACCTCATTCGGTGTGAATCCCTATGAAGTGCCGACTACACGGGTTAAATGGACATCTTACTTGGTCTTTAAACTTGTAAAAGTAAAGTTTGGCTGGTTTAAATACATATTGAAGTCAACTCTTCAAACTAATGATTTGTTTGAATAAGGTATAAAATTGTCACATCATACATAATATATCATAATATAAATGTTGAGTAATTCCAAGCAAGAAACAATATTATAATACAAATGTTGGATATCAAATGGCACGTAGAAACGGCAAGCGTTCAAATGGCCACACTACATGTTTTATCTACAAGTTTTGTGATGTCCCACATTGGTTGGGGAGGAGAACAAATCACCATTTATAAAAATCACCCTTTATAAAGGTGTGGAAACCTTCTCCTAGCTGATGCGTTTTAAAGCCTTCTCAGTTGAATTTTCTATCATTTTTAAACTTTTTCGAGGTCCAAGGCGATTTTGGTTGGAACTGACCTCCAAACACCTTCTTTTTTAATTGGGCTCGTAACAAAACCTTCTCCGTGGGTGACACACTTGGTACGACGTAATAATCAATCATTCTAAGCACTTGAAAAACGACCCTTTTTGTTTGGTGCATTATTGGCAGCTTTCTCTGGATTTCTCTTAATCATCGTAGCTTAATTATTGTATTGTTTACTTCAAGATCATGCTTTAGAGCTAGCATGCAGTGTTTCATTAATATTAATAGTAAGTGATCAAAATGGGTGCATATTCTTCCTAAATTATCTTCATTTAGATAAGTTCAAAGAACCAGGGGCAATTTTGGTCAAAATGGGTGCATATTCAACAAACCAGGGGCATTTTGGTCAAAGAGCACGATCGAGTTAGATAAGTTCAAAGAAAATCAAACTAGAAAACGAATAAAATTGAGCCTGAGCGAGACTTAGCTTTTTAATAAATGGATCATGTCAAATGCACGACCCTAATTGGAGGAACCCAACTAATCTCATGGTAAGTTTGATTAACTTTTTATAATAAGTTTGATTAACGAAGAACGTGAACCATACAGATCAAGCTTATATGTATTCATCCTTATAATTCAATAGAAAATAAGTTTGTTCTCAAATCCAAAGCTAAGCTAAATTTGTTACACTTTCTCATATTTAATACCAGACACCAGAGTGTGTCAAACACCACATCGCAAAGACAAAATTGAGCTTTTACACCGTGAAATTAATGTTGTGCACCGAAAGCGGAACAAATGTACTCACAATACCAATGAACGGAATTACACAAAGAGACACCAAGATATTTACGTGGTTCGGAGAGAATAAGTTCTCCTACATTCGCGGGTAGCAACCAATCGCTAAAACAAAGCATTTTAAGTGAATACCTCACTATCACACTACAAAGACTCTCACTAATATGTCACTCAATAAATACCAATATCAAATGTGATATCAAATCCAGATATATATAACTAAACCCCCTGACTAAATTTAATTCAAAAAACCAAATCAAATCAAAACTTATAACAATTCAAACACCTATAACCAATGACCGTTTGATAATTCAAACACAGCGACCACCATAAACATTTAATGAACGTTGAGTAACCAATTTGAATTTAATATTATAATGATATTTATTTGTTTTTATTTATTTACTTTAAGATTCTGCATTTTTAAATCATTTTTGTGGAACACGTATTAATAAATTAATTAAGATATATTTAAATGGTTCAAATATTAAATTAAAGTTTATAAAGTAAGGAACATTTTTAGACGACTCTAAGTTCTATGGGTAGATTTGTTTGAAACGTGTGCAACACAAATTTCATTAGAATTAAATTGACCATAAAATCAATAATAAACTATTAAATTCAAAATTGGCAACTCATTTCCATCCATGCCCACATCCACAGCTATGCTTATAAATGCCCCCCTCCCTTCTTCTGCTCATTCCAAGAACATCGTTCATAGTTCATACATGGGTTCAACAAGATCGAGCTTCCTTGCTTCCCTCCTCTTCATTGGGGCGCTCCTCCAAGCTGCTGCCGCCGCCGCCGCCGTCGACCACCGTGTGGGAGGCGATTTTGGTTGGAACCTACCGCCGACTCCCACCTTCTTCTCTGAATGGGCTAGCAATACCAGTTTCTCTGTGGGCGATACACTACGTAAATATCCATACTTTTTAAGCTCAGTCATAATGAATTTGTAATTATTGTGTTGAAATAAATGGGGGGTTTGTGTAGGGTTCAATTCAAGTGCCAATCAAACCCACAACTACGGCATGCCCGAGTCTCAAGCAGAGTTTGACGGATGTGTGAAGCCAGGAATATTTTTCGAGAATGTAATTTTTGTTACCTTTGATCGTCCTGCTCGTAAATACTTTATCTGTAATGTTGGCAACCACTGCAAGTTGGGCATGAAATTTGCCGTCGACGTTTTGCCTAACCCTGGAATGCCGCCCAACTCTGCTCTCAAAATTGGTGCTTTTCCTACCCTGTTCTTCATCGCCACCGCCATCCTGCCCAATTTCTTGTTCTTCATTTGAGTTATACATCACAGTGATCAACCAGCAGATGTTTCAATAATGAGTATACATTTTCATTTTCATTGGCTTTTCTTCACAAATTGCTTACAAGTTACAAAGATCTATATTACTACTACCTTCATTCAGCAACAAAAGGATGTTTGACTAACAGCCAAGTTGGTCTTCTTTTGTACGGACTTCTGATCAAACACCTTTTTACAAAATCTCTTCCAGCACTTGATATTTTACTTGGGATTTCTGGTATCTCCTGGTTGCAGTCCATTAGATAATTATAAGCACTTTCAAAGCTCCATGCTGGTTTTCCAGTCAACATCTCTAGCACCACGCATCCAAGTGCCCAAATGTCAGCAGGCCAGTCTAGATAGCCATCTTTGGCCAACTCTGGCGCTATGTATGATCCTGAACCACTGATTTCCTCGTCGCATAACACTTCAGGAGTGAGCTTCCTAGCTAACCCAAAACTAGCTAACTTAGCCACCAAACAACCACCTTTATGATCACTTGGTGATAGTAAGATGTTTCTTGGTTTTATGTCACCGTGAATGTAACGAGCATTGCAATGCATGTAACAGAGTCCATGAACAATGTCTCTTGTGTACTTGCGAACTATGGGTTCTGGTAACCCATTACGCCCAAATTTGATAATGTGATCACGCAGGCTTGAGCCGCAGCAATACTCGAACACGACATTGTAAATCTGTTCGCCTGATTTGTTCATCGTTATTTCGTCTCCATAACAACGCACTAGATTTGAGCATGGCCCTAGATTGCATAGCACTTCCTTCTCGTATTGGAGTGAAGACGATGACTCCATTAAACAAGATTTGACAAGAAACTCTGAATTTGAGTTGGTGGATGATTTGTTTTTGGCCAAGAAAACAAGGCCAGATCCACTTTTGCGAATGAGGCGATCACCAATCCAGAATGAACCGTGATATTCTTCGATTGCTAAGTTACCAAATCTTCCGTAGTTGTGTTTCACGTTGTTGTTCCAATTGTTGCTCGATTGTGACTTCTTTGCGCACTTCACGATGCCTCTTTTTGTTTTCAAGAACTCGTGCAGGTTAACAATGTTGTGACATTGTTGGTTAACTTGTGAGACAACACAGGACTTCGTCATAGTTTAAATCAAAGATGAAATCTGTACGAATTTAGACCGATATTAGAGATTTGGACGAGTGCAGTCAACAATAAACTATGTAATCGATACGATTCTAGAGGAATTCATCATAACTTTAACTTAGTTATCATCAATTTTGAAATTAAGAACAGCTTTTGAACCAGATGAATACTGTTAATTCTAAGTCTGGAAGCAACAATAATTTAGTGTTGATTTTAAGTGGAAAATTTCACATGCGGCTCAAATTACGAGAAAAAAGAAACACGTCCTAATTCAGATTATGATTGAACAATACATGAACATGTAGAATTGAACTTCTAACCTGCCGAAAGGATCGACCTCGATTCCCTCCCCGATGCGACGGAGGGGCGGCGATGATCAGCGGAGATTCTAAGGACGCGTGAAATTCGGCGGTGAAACAGAGGAAATTAAAGCGGCTGCGGCTGAGAGAAAAAAGGTCCAGCAGAGGTGAAGTTCTCCAGTACTGCAGATGAATTGATCAATGCGTCTGTGAGTGAATATATATAGAAGAATTGGATTCCTTTTCTGTGAAAATTTTCCATTCCTACTCGCTTTCCCTATTTGATCCCGTTTTTTTTTTCGAATTTGAATGCAATATTGTTTTGGAAATTAATATCGCTGTCAGAAACTTCTCTCCTTAAATATTTCTAAAGGAATTTTTCCTTATTTGCGTAAATTTCTGTGCCTTTGATTAATAGATATTTCTCCCTATAAATGCTACTGATTAATCGACTCTAGGATTAAGTTTGGTATTAATTTAGCAGTTTCATAAAATTATTTAAGGATTAATTTGTGTGTTTCTATTTAAAATCATACAATTTATGATTTTTTTTTTTTTTTTTTTTTGGTTATAAGAATTCGTACGCTCTTGTTCATTGAAGGCCTTAAAGTTGAATTAATAAAATTTGTAACAGCAGTAAGACACATCAACGGTGAGCGGGTTGTGTTGGCGCCGTTGTTTGAGTCTGAGCGAGTTGAAGCTCAAAAGTCAGCTCCCGCGATCTGCAATATGTTCTTTTTCTATTAATCAAAGACCCATTTGGAAGATTCGGCCGAATCCTCCGCCTTCCGGATCTTTCGCATCCGATGTCTCATGGTTGCTAGTTTATCGCCGCCCACAATCAACCTTCGATTCTCTTCTCTGATCGTACTTTGACCGGAATGACAAGCCCCCGATCGTTGGGGCCACCGTCTCTTCCGATTCACTCTCCAACACGGCACTATGACTCCTGGGACTGTATGCTTCCGGGACCTCCCAGCCGCAACAACTTCGGATCCGCCGACATCAGCCCTTCCGGTCTGCTCGCTTTCCCCTCCGGCAGCTCAGTCTCCATTATCGATTCTCGTTCTATGCAACTCATCACATCAATTCCCATGCCTCCGCCGTCAACTACTACTTCTTCTCTCTCCCCTTTCGTCACCTCTGTACGGTGGACTCCTCTCCCCCTCCGCCGTGACCTTCTCACTACTGAGCCCTCCACTTCGCACCTGCATCTCGCCGCTGCTGATCGTCAAGGCCGCATTGCTCTCCTTGATTTCCGCTTGAAGTCCCCAACTATCTGGTTCGATACTAGCGACTACAAGTTTGGTGTTCAGGATCTGTGCTGGGTGCGGTCTGGACCCGACTCGTACTTTATCGCTGCAATTCACGGCGCCTCGGCTCTCTCCCTCTATAGTGTTACCACTGGTCGATGTGTCTGGAAATATGACGCCTCCCCTGAATATTTGTCTTGCATTCGCTTCGATCCTTTCGATTCGCGCCATTTTTGCGTAATTGGTCTCAAAGGGTTCCTTCTATCGGTTCAGGTTCTTGGCGAGAAAGAAAATGACGTTGTCATCAAGGAGCTACGGATTGGAACCGACTGCACTGAATTGCAGAAGCTAGAAAGGGATGCGGCTGCCGGATCGTCGTCGCCGGCCTCCGCCATATTTCCTCTTTATAATGCGAAATTTTCATTTTCGCCTCAGTGGAGACACATTCTGTTTGTAACATTTCCAAGGGAGTTGGTGGTGTTTGACTTGCAGTATGAGGCGGCGCTTTTTAGCACCTCATTGCCTCGTGGGTGTGGTAAATTCCTTGATGTGTTGCCGGATCCGAACAGTGAGTTGCTCTACTGTCCACACCTGGATGGAAGGCTCAGTACCTGGCGGCGAAAAGGGTAAGTTCTCTTGGTCGATATCTGCAAGGTTCTATTATGAAGTGGCTGAATAACATTAATGGTTCCTGGGCTGTTCCATGTTTCGTGTAAATGTTATTATTATGTTCAGGTCCGGTTGCCTACCCCTTTTCAAAGATTTCATGGAAACTTATCCCCCTTGAATCCTTCCTTGTGAATTTGCTAAGTGTATAAACGAGTTTTGAAGAATTTTGGGTTGCTGTCGAAGATACGCAAATCATGAGCGTTTATAAGATTAGATGTATAGTTGCGATTGTAATGAAATTGTTTGTTATGTATGAAAAAGTTTTCTTAAATGGGAGGTCGGATGAGTTTGGGGACGGGACTGTGGAACGTTGCATGAATGGACTTGTTAAGACTTGTATGTTCTTAAGGATTGAGAAAGTTTTAGGTAAATCCCGACCTGTGGATGTATTTATATCTATTTATCTTCATAAATTTATTGAGGTCTAGTTTGAATTCTGAGTTTCAGATTACTGGAAAATTCTCCCAGATAAACTAAAATTTAAGTGCCTATGCCTATTGTTCTTTCTATCATGAGTATTAATCCTTCTTTGTGCATGCCAAGGTAGGAACCTGACTTACAGGCTTGCATAATCGGATTTTTTGGTGTATATAACTCTTTTCCGCGAATATTTTGCTTAATTTTTTAATTCGAGGAGACGAACTTATATGTTTATACTTTAAGAGGTGAACAAGTCCACATAATGTCTGCAATGGAAGAGTTGCTGCCTTCAATTGGCACATCTGTTCCATCTCCTTCAGTTCTTGCTGTTGTCATCTGCCAGTCTGATTTCATCCTCCAAAATGTTGGCAAGCTTTGTTCTGATGTACCTCATTCTCCTGATGCACATTCCGAAGCAGCTATTGATACTCCATTTGATTATTGTGATGAATCCCGTCATGTCTCTTCAACAAACTTGATATCCATCTCTGATGATGGAAAAGTATGGAACTGGCTCGTAACTGCCGAAGGTGCTGAAGACACTCAGAAGGATGGCGCAGGTGTGAGTATGAGCAAAGTGCCAGCCTCAGACAGCAACACTGACCACACGTGTTCTTCTACAAGTGGTGGTCGTCCACCCTCTGACCTCAGCAAACTGGATTTGTCATTTAAGGTTAGCTTCTGTTTGTTAACGCTCTTCTTTACCAGTTCAAGGTTGCAGAATCTTTATTATAAAAATAAATTTCCTGGTATTTTCTTTATCCCGAACAAACTAATGCAATGTTTATAAAAGACCCTATACTTTCAATAAATCTTAAATTTAGTCTCCGTTTCTAGTTTATTGTTGATTTTTTAAAAGCTTTTTATCATCTATTAGAGCCGTTTCACCATAAATTTTGGAAGCATAAATCTTTTGCATGAAAATTATTATTATTATTTAACCAGTTTTAATAAACATGAACTAAAAGAGACTAAATTTAAAAATGATTGAAAGTACTAAGACTATAATTTGACATTTGACTTGTAACAACTTCTAAACTACGGGACCAAAATGGTAGTTTAACCTAATGTTATTAGTTTCGAGAAGGTTCTAGTGAGTTTTCCATTTTGGGAGGACGGCAACTTGTCGTCACACGCTAGTTTATTTAGAGATGGGCTCAAGAGAAACTATATGATTCTTGAGAGGTGGAAAGATCAGATGATGAGATTTGAGAGGTGGTGAGGTTTAAAACCTCCCTATAAGCTTTGGTAATTATGTGTTTTTGTAATTATGATCTTAGTTTGATTTTGTTGAATTAGAGTCCTTTTCTGTAGTTTTGGGATCTTTTGTACGCCCTTGTTTAGTCTTTCATTTTTCTTAAGAACAACTCAGTTTCTTACCAAAATGTTATTCTTTAGTTTTGTTCTTCCGTTAGAACTACACGGATGCGTCAAATTGAAGTGTGAAATGTAGCGTGTGTTGTTTTATTCCATGAAAGTTTGATTTCGCATAAAGAAAATGGTTTTGGCTGTTTCCTCTTTTTTAATTCAATCAGGAAATTTCTGCCTGCTAACTGTTAAAGCATTGATACAGATCAGTTTAGTTGGTCAGCTTCAGCTTCTTTCTTCTGCAGTAACAATGCTAGCAGTGCCATCTCCATCCTTAGTAGCTACAATAGCTCGTAAGTTTCATGACTAAGCTCTGTACATGCAAATATATATTACCCATGTATTTCTTCAGAGTTGTAATACCATTTTTTATGAGATTTGAATGAGCTGGATGTTTTTAGTTTGAAAAACTTAATTAGCCTGGTTTCGTATTTGAGGTGGAGGAAACGATCCTGCTGTTGCCGTACCATTGGTTGCTTTAGGGACTCAAAGTGGAACCATTGATGTTATTGATGTTTCTGCCAATTCTGTTGCATCGTCCTTTTCCGTACATAATAGTGTCGTTAGAGGCTTGCGGTGGCTAGGGAATTCCAGACTGGTGTCATTTTCTTACAGTCAGGTATATGCTTTCGTATTTTGTTAATATTTTGAGTTTTAATATGTTCATTTTACATTCAATGTTTTTCTGCTTCTATGTTTGAATTATATCACGTTTATGTACCTAAGTGCAGAATTCTCATAATTAAAAAGAGCACTGGATTGGTAGCAACCTTTTTATTATCGTATACCCGTTCACATTTTTCATTTTATTATACAATTCAATAAGTAACATGCACTACTCTTGTGGACTCAGGTGAATGAGAAGTCTGGAGGTTTCATTAATCGTCTCGTTGTGACCTGTCTTAGAAGTGGCTTTAATAGAACCTTCCGTGTTTTGCAAAAGCCAGAACGTGCACCCATCAGAGCTTTAAGGGCTTCTTCATCTGGAAGGTTGACCTTTGTCTCTGATTTTGTCTGTTGTTTTTAATATAATGTTTTCTCTTTTACTACTATTTTTTCTTGAATTTTGGGATAAGATACGTTCGCTTCTGTCTGTCATAGACTTTTCAATGAAGATCTTAGATAAGAGTTATGTGGGAGTAGGGATATATGAGAATTAAACTCCTCAAATACCCTGATGTTGTTGCATAAAGTTTACGCAACGTTACTTGCAGCTTTATTCTAGTACTAATCTTCTTTCCTTTGTTGTGCTGGTTAATTCTAGGTATCTTCTTATCCTGTTTCGAGACGCTCCGGTTGAAGTCTGGGCAATGACAAAGACTCCTATCATGGTAAATTTACATTCACAAACACCATCCATTTTCATTTATGCTTCATAACTTTTACTATTAATAACAATCTCACATTTTGATGTTGAGGGAAGAATAACAATCTCCTAAAGTTTTTATTCAAGCAATTGGATTGTTTTTTATAATCTTGTTTGCCATTAGTGTGGAGAGATGACTTATCTTCCCTGATTTGTAGATTTTTAAAAAAAAAAACAAATATTCAGCAATATCAAAGCCTCATTTCTTATCCCAGGAGTTCTACTTTAGTGTTTCGTAATGACCTGGAAACATGACCAGCGTCATCTTCAGTCTAGAATCTTTTGGTCGTGCTTGCTGTTGATTTTGCATGGATTATCTAGATTACATTTTGCAACTTCTCACTGCTTCCATTTTCAAAAGAATTAATTGCAATAGCCAATAGGATAATGTTTTTCCATGTCTATATTGTGTTGCACAAAGTTAAAAATTATTATTCTCCAAAAAAAATGTTAGAATTATTCTGGTTACTTTGTGTAAAAGGAATGTTCTGGTTAACAGAAAATTTTATTATCTCCATGTAGCTTAGATCGTTAGCTCTTCCATTTACAGTTTTGGAATGGACACTTCCAACAGTTCCACGGCCTGTTAAAGAGCGTACTACCATGACACCGGATACTGTATCTTCATCAACGAAGGCATCATTATCTGATTCTAGTAAGCTTGTTATCTACATTATAATTTGCAACTTTTCATTGCTTCATCATCAAAAGAACGACTTTGCTTTGTCACCAACTATTACACATATTCAGGCTTTTGGTTGGTTTGACTTACGTTGGTTATGTTATAGTTGGCCTTATGCATCTTTAAGTGAAACTATTTTCCATATCAGAGGCACCAGAAGGCAATCAGGATGAAACTTCTGAAAGCTTTGCGTTTGCACTGGTAAATGGTGCACTTGGAGTGTTTGAAGTTAATGGGCGAAGAATTCGGGACTTCAGGTACAATTCCTTCTCAATACCATCGAGTACACTATAAATCTTGGTCGACAAAAGTACTTGGACTTCATATATTTCACCACATATATAATACTGGGCAAATTTCTAATCCAAACACTAAAATTGTGTTGTGTGAGAATTTATTGTTTATATTTTTTTTTTATAAGAAACAATTTTATTGAGGTATGAAATTTACAAAAGGGATGGATAGTCGGTGGTTATGAAAGCCTTTTCCAATTAGAATAAAGGGAAGTGTAACTATATGAAACAAAGAGACTAGACAAAGTAATGTTAAAATCCAATGATTCAAGGTAACTGACATGGTAATCCTAGCCACTTGGATCTACAAACCCTCGTAAACCTTCATGGATATGCAAATCCCTAGATCACAAATGCTAAAACTCCCAAATCAATATGATTTCATCCCAAATGATTGTAACCCTTGGGAATTCAATCTAACAACCTTATTGAAGAATAAGACATATAGATCTAAATATCTATGAACTCCAAAGCGATAAGAAATCACCCCAAGGGAAAGTAAGATTCGAATTACCTCTTTAATCGAATATCTCAAGCCAAGAACACTTGTTTAAAATTTGAATCCTCCACAACCAAGATTGATCAGGTCAAGCTTGAATGATTATAAGCATACAACCTAAACCACAAAGAATGGCAAAGAAATTTAGTCATTGACTAAAAGAAAGCATAAATGCTCTTTTTACTACATCTTTCAAGTCTACTTTACAAAGACAACATACATGGCATTATATAGCCTCAAAATGAAATTTTTGACCTTCCATGAGGCATTTCAAGAGTGGTAACCTTCATATTTTATGACCATAATTAGCCACTATTAGCTACTATGTAAATGTGTACTTTAAGTAAATAAAAAGTCTTAAAATACATTAATGAAATACCATCCCTCTAGATTTTCTTCCACCCAAAATTTGTAACCATCCAATAATAAATGAAGCTTGATTCTTCCTTAATGTGGCATTAATTGCAACTTGAGTTTATTTTGTGGGGATTTGAACAATATTTTTTCACTTTCTTGAAGTTCATACTACACGATTGAAATATCTTAGGGTCATGTTAATAAAGGATCTCAAAACAAAGAAAAACATTTTTCATTTGTCTCTAACTAAACTTGATCAAAGTGAAGAATTGAAATGAATTTTGTTGGAGGTGGGTAAAGAGGTGGTTCGATAAAAGAAATGCTTAATCTTAGAGGGTTGTTTTCCTTCCGTGAGAGTTATCCAACTCGAGTTATAGGAATAAGAATGATTTCAAAAATAAACAAGAAAACACAATTTAAACGGTAGACTAATTGAAAAGAAAAAATTATAAGAAAGTATTATTTAGACCATACTCTAATTAATTTAATAATCTATATGTCTATTGGATATTCATTTGGATTCTATTCAAATAAAAATATGAGCAGTTGTTGTAAAATGATGATTTGAATAGACACAAGGTGCCATACTAGGATTTCATTTCCTAATAGCATGACCATAGACCAAAATTAATACGCAATAGTGCTATTGGTCCTCTCATACATTTTCATACGAATTGAGCTTATGCTGATTAAATTAAAGTATCCTGCTCTTTTGGTTGGTTTGTAACAAGAACATAGAGATTAACATACACTGTTACGCCCCCTAAATTTCAAATCTGCAGATTGATTAGAAATGAGTGTTTTTTTTGTTTTTTCTAAAAATCAAGGGTTTAGATGAAAATTAAGATTGTTTATTCAATTTTACCTATGGTCAAATATTAATAACTGATATGGAGTTTTCTGATAAAATTCCTTGCCGTTCGTAGAATGTTTATCATGAACTGTGAGGTCTGAATCATAAAAGTTATGTTCTTAATTCGTATTGAATGAAATTCTTTGCCATCCAAATGAGAAAAATCTCATGAAGATTTTGCCTTACATGTCTGCAGACCCAAATGGCCTTCATCTTCATTTGTTTCATCTGATGGATTAATTACAGCCATGGCCTACCGCTTGCCACATGTGGTATGTGTCACTCCGAATTTAATAAAATAAAATTATGATTTTTGGTCGCTTCAGCTGGATGGCTTGATCACTCTAATTCGGACATTTTTCAGGTCATGGGTGATAGGTCAGGTAACATTCGCTGGTGGGATGTAACAACCGGGCATTCTTCTTCTTTTAACACCCACAGAGAAGGAATCAGGCGAATCAAATTTTCCCCTGTAGTTCCTGGAGACCACAGCAGAGGACGTATAGCTGTTCTATTTTATGATAATACGTTTTCCGTATTTGATCTTGTAAGTTTTATTTATTTATTTTTAAACTGCTATTTGATTTTGTAAATATAAATCTAAACAATTTACATTTTCCGTATATGTCTGGTTCTATTGCACTAAATGTTTTCTTATATTATTTCTTTCAATAGCAAAGAAGAAACTTATGAGCTTTTTAATATTAGGCCTTGAACATATAGTTTGTTATCTTTGCTGCGTTTGACAATCTATAGATAATAAATTCTTAGAACTTTCCAATTAGTAGGATTTTTTCTCCTCTTTGATGCATTTCACAATCTGTAGATTAACATTAGGCCCTTTAACATTCAAAGAGCGCTGGTTCTTTTGAGTATTAGGTGCGTGGGATTGCATGCATGTTTTCTCCCAGAGCATGTTACACCATGGATAATTTGAAGGGATTTTTCTGTTATTGATTATAAATCCATGTATACATTTTGCTGGCAGGATTCACAGGATCCCTTGGCTAATTCCATTTTACAACATCAATTTCCAGGGACCCTTGTCTCGGAACTTGATTGGTTGCCTCTACGAACGGATAGAAAAGATCCTCTAGTTTTATGTATTGCTGGAGCTGATAGTAGCTTTCGTCTTGTTGAGATCATAGTGTAAGTACTGGAGTTCCTTTTGAATCTTAGGGATTTAGTTTTTAAATTATTTAATTTATTGTTGTTGGTATTTTCCGTACAGGATTTAATTTTAAAATATTGTTGCTACTTGCATCAATGCCTTATGAAATATTGAGATTAAAATTTACTAGGACATGTATATTTGAATTGGTATGCATTTGTAAGGATTTTTTTTTTTTTTTTTTTTTTCCTTCTCCCTTCCATCTTATTGAAAATTCATGTGCTTGATCAGAACGTCATGGTTTATAATTAACAAGGAAACAATATGAGCACGAGTAAAGAACTAATCGAGTGTGTTGGAGGTTGACTGTAAACAGAAAAGAAGTGTGCTAGTCCTAAATCACGTTGTTATTGTACGGTCATGCTACTTGGGTTCTTATTCCATATTGCACTCTGTGGGCTTCTTTTTTAGACAATAGTCACTGTCTTCTTCTGATGCACAGTACATAGAACAGTGCAAAAGCTCAATCAATCTACAAGGAACAAACCATCGACTTAAGTAAAGGACACGATAGGTGTCTGGTATATGAAACTCGTTCTGTACTGTTTTTTCTTTCTTTTAATAATCTTTTAAAGGTGTGTGGTTTAAATGCTATCTACAATTGTGCTTATGTAACCCTTATTTTATGCAGTAATGGAAAAAAGCATGGCTATGGACCCAAGACGGTCAAGGAAAGATTTCGGCCGGTGCCTATATGTTCGCCAATGTTACTTCCTACTCCACATGCATTGGTAAATATTTTTCATCTGTTCTCCTCATCACATGCATCTTATTCCTATTCATAATCTCTTGTTATAGGAAAATTGAAACTTATTTCCATTTTTTGTTCAGTCAATTATTTTTCGTTGCATTTTAAGCAGGCTCTAGTTTTTGCAATATGTGAAGCATTTGTAGGGAATAGAGATGTAGATGAAGATGAACATGTGAAGCGTTTATAGAGAATAGAGATGCAGATCAAAGTGTACAAATCAAAGAGCCAACATTAAATGCAGATTTTGGAGTATGAGATCAGACATATTTTTTGAATGAAACTCATGTTAATTTTATTCTCTACAGGCATTGCGGATGATCTTGCAGTTAGGTGTAAAGCCCTCCTGGTTAAATATGAGACCTCAACTCGTGTCTGGAGTTTCAGCAGCTGGTGGTGACCTTCGGAGTCACATGATGGACCTACCCCCTGTTGGTGATTCTGTGGTGCCAGAAATGCTTCTCAAGGTGCTTGAACCTTACCGTATAGAAGGTTATATTCTGTCCCCATATGCTGTTCTCATGACTTATGGCTATGAAAACGCTCTCGTCTCTTCTTTCTACCAGATGATGATCTTCATTATTCTAACCTATTCTCAATGTTTCACGGCTGAAGGTTGCATACTTGATGATGCGAGGGCAAAATTATATTCGAAGTTAGTACATAAAGGCTCTGCTTTGAGGTTTGCCTTCGCTGCTGCAATTTTTGGTGAATGGTCTGAAGCCTTCTTTTGGCTACAGTTGCCCAGTGCTCTCAGTCATCTGATGAATATGTTAGCCAATAAGTCTCCCCAGAGAGGCCGATCCTCTGCTTCTAATGTGGATCTTGATGAAATTTCAATGCTGAATAGGATAAGCTCAAAGGGAAAATCAATGCCAAGAACTGGGAAGAAAGAATCATTTGTAAATCTCTTGCTCGTTTGCTAGACTTCTTAATTAGCAAATTAAAAACCATCTATCACTCTTACTCATTTATTTTGATGCTTATTGGAGTTTTTATGTAATCTTTCACAAGATTCACTTATTTCATTATGGCTGATGATGTGGCTTTTGTTATTGCAGGGTCAAGGCCATCTTATGGCAATGGCTTTCAAAGAAGAAGATTTGTGGGAAAGTGCAAGTGAACGCATAACTTGGCATGAAAAATTGGATGGGGAAGAGGATATTCAAAACCGTGTACATGAGTAAGATCAGCTTAACTCTGTCCTGTTCATCTGCACTATATAGTGTTTTGTATTTGCGTGGGCGTAGAAACTTACATGACTGCAAAAATGGCTTCTGCTGATCCTATGTTTATTACGTGAATGCATGTGTTGCTATTAGGCAACAGCTTGGTTGTAAAGGAAAATGCTATTCTCTTAAAGGCGCATATTTGAAAATTCAAATTACCACTTAATAATAATGTATGAGTCCACTTGTTGGTTTCAGCCTCTGGAGCTCTTTCATTGCAATTGAGTTGTCCTGTTCAATGTTCTCACGCTTTTGTTCCTGTTAAAGAATTCAATCTGCATTACCTTTGTCTATCTAACTGGTTTTATCATTAGGCTTGTGTCTGTTGGAAACTTAGAAGCTGCTGTTAGTATACTGCTTTCCACCTCTCCAGAGAGCTCTTACTTCTATGCAAATGCTCTACGTGCTGTTGCACTTTCTTCAGCAGTGTCAAGATCGCTTCTAGAACTAGCTGTCAAGGTATGTTTGGTTGAATAGATTCAATTTGGATCTTGAAGAACTTGCATGATTAGATGCACCCTTCTCTGCTGTTAGGTTGTTGCAGCCAACATGGTGAGGAGTGACCGGTCATTGTCTGGAACTCATCTTCTCTGCGCTGTAGGAAGATATCAAGAAGCTTGTTCTCAGGTGTCCATATATCAAGATGTCTTCTCTTTTCATATATTTTTAGGTTTTATTGAATTTATACTTTCTAAGGCATAGGAACAATTGATTCACGTTCATATCGGTTCAACCTATAGTCGAGCTTAATCACATATAGTTACTTTACACTTAACAGGTTGTTCTTTTCTGTTGCTGTGATATCAAGATCTTTCATCTTCCCCCTTATAATACCTCCCATATTTCCAGTTAGAAAAGTAACATTAAGAAGTTTCATCTATGAAAGACAGTGCGAGAATTGAGGATGATGAGCAATCAAACCCAAGAGCTATGGGATTTTAGGTGTAACAGCAAGTCCACTGCAAGCAGATATTGTCTTCTTTGGGCTTTCCTCTCAAAGTTTTTAAAATGCGTATGCTAGGGAGAGATTTTCACACCCTTATAAAAATTGTTTCGTTCTCCTCCCCAACCGATATGGGATCTCACAATCCACCTCCCTTCGGGGCCCAGCGTCCTTGTTTGCACTCGTTTCTCTCTCCCGTCGATGTGGGATCTCACAACCCATCCTCTTTCGGGGTCCAGCATCTTTACTGGCACATTGCCCGGTGTCCACCCCCTTTGGGGCTCCCATGTGGGATCTCACAATCCACTCCTCTTTCTGGGCCCAGCATCCTCCCCGACACTCGTTCCCTTCTCCAATCGATGTGGGACCTCCCAATCCACTCTCCTTCAGGGTCGAGCGTCCTTGCTGACACATTACCCAGTATTTGACTCTAATACCATTTGTAACGCCCCAAGTACACTGCTAGCAGATATTGTTCTCTTTGGACTTTTCCTTCACGCTTCTCCTCAAGATTTTTAAAACGTGTCTACTAGGGGAGGTTTCCACGCCCTTAGAAAGAATGTTTCATTCTCCCACATGTATATTCTTCGTCGTAGAGGTCATACGAATAGAAGAATGTCTGCCTTGTTCATAATTGAATCTCTCTTAATGTGGATTTTTTTTTTTTTTTTTTTTTTAGTGAACATAAAAGATGCCAGGACATTATTTCTTCAAAAATATTTTCTATCACGGTGATTCTGTTAATTTTTTGTTTTCTTTTGGGCTGGATTGTTCTAATGTCATTCTCACACAGCTTCAAGATGCTGGATGCTGGACGGATGCTGCGACTTTAGCTGCCACACATTTAAAAGGATCCGACTATGCGAGGTACTTATTGTTAAAAGATTTTCAAATTTTGGCTTGTTCGTTTGAACGTTGCTTCTGTTTTCTGTATTATTTTCTGTTGTTTTTATTAGATGTCTTAAATGATAAATGAACACAATTTTACTCAAACATTGTTGCTTTTTATGGAACATCAACATTATCGTACTATTGTTCATGTGGATTTCTCGGATTGGCTATTTTATATGTTCTTCAGGGTGCTACTAAGGTGGGCCAATCATGTCTTCCATAGCGAACATAACATCTGGAGGTAGCACCATTTTCTTCTCTGTTTACTTGTATACAAGTTTTCCTGCAACATGGTATACTGAAATCGTCCCTTTACAGGGCATTGATATTGTATGTCACAGCTGGTGCACTACAAGAGGCACTAGCAGCACTTCGCGACTTGCAACAACCCGATACTGCAGCCATGTTCATCGTGGCTTGTCGAGAAATACATTCAGAATTTATCTCAAATTTCGAAAACTCAGATGATGAGTCGGATTCTCATGCTTTGAAGAAAGAACTCGTTAAGTTGCCCGGGTTGGACCCTGCAAATGATGATGTTATTGCAGTTGGTGAATATTATGGACAATACCAGAGAAAACTTGTGCACCTCTGCATGGATTCCCTGCCTTATTCTGATTAAAGAGAGTGGGATTACTTCTCTCCCAGTCTGATTTGATTGATTATTTAACTCTCCAGGGATTTGCATTTTATTGAGTATACATCCCTGAACTGAAACCACATGGATTCATACGCTGAAATAACTGAGAATAGAAATGGCTGCAGAGAAAGAGGATTTCATTGTGGCTGTATGATCTAGAAATCTTTATGGAGTTTATTCATATTTTTCCTCACTTGTATATAGCAGCTTTTGGATAACATGAACGATTCATGGGATTGAATGGGCATGAATTGGACAATACCGAACAGGTTTTTGTATTTGTTTTGCAGAAATGTAGGACTGTATAAGAAGGTATCTTGTCTTTTGATGCTTGGACATTATAGAATAATGATTTCAATTAATTGTTCCTTTTATTTTCTTTTCAATTCATGAATTTCAAAGTTCTCCCATAATGGGTATTCCATCTTTTATGATACTTTTGCTTCATAATTTGTTAAAGTAAATTTCTCGGTAAAATTATCAAAACGCTAGAAGGAGGGTTTGAACCTCCGACCTTGTGGTTAACAGCCACACGCTCTAACCAACTGAGCTATTCCAGCATATTTTATTGAGATAAATTTTTTTGGTAAACTAAAATTATTAAAAATAAATGCATACTGAATATTACCGACAAAAACATAGACAACTATAACACGCCAGAGGGAGGGCTTAAAACTTCGATCATGTGGTTAACAACCACACGCTTTAACCAACTAAGCTATTCAGCATATTTTATTGAAAAAATAAATTGTTATGATTAATCATCTTAACAGACATAAATAACTATAATGCGCTAGCTTGGTCGAAGACTGAGCTATTACAGCTTCTATATAAACTGCTCCATTCTTTGAAGCATTAGCATAAGATATAGGATGAGGAATTATTCTCCATCTCTATCTCACAAAAAACTTCTGATAAACAATGAAGAAGTACAGGCCATTTTCATTCTATCGCCATCTCTGCCAAACTAATGAAAAATTCAGTACACTAAACAATGGATCATCTACCATATTATCACTCGCTCTGGCTAACAATTTCAACATTTCGTTAGCAATTTGTGTCTTAACCTAGCCTTTCTGGTACCTTTGCGAAAATTAAGAGCCTGCAGTGCTAGCTAGATATTCACACTCTAGCAAAGCGGAATTGTACCGAAAATAAGCTAGACAAGATTAGAAATGGACGAACTACTGATCGAGGCCTCTATGGTTGCCTATTCAGTCCTGGGATGCTGTTTGCAGAGGTTCTTACACAGCCTCCAGGAAGAAGGAATCTGAACTTGTCTGCATTCTCTATCAAGTATGCAGGAAGGTGAACAGCCGATGAAGAACGCGGTATAGAGCCCATCTTCTTAATCAGCTCCTGGAAGGTGTACTCTTCGGGAAGCATGTCGAAGAGATCATCTCCCTGGCAAATGAGTTTCTGTATCCTGGCGTAATTCAAGAAGTCCCGCCGCCTTACACGGTCTGCATGACTATAAGCTGTCATCTTGAATGCAAAGTCTTGAATATTCCTAAAGCAAAAGCTACAATGCCATCCTGCATCAGAGAATATAAGATTGGTTTGGCGGGAATGCCTATAGTGAGTATATGGGCCATAGATATGAACCGAGGCTCGCCAACTGCTGTAGTCCACCGGGAACTCAAAAGAATACATGTAGTTCCTCATTTCAAGATGGACTATCGAAGGCACCTCATCACACCATTGCAGTAGTTTCACAGTATGCGGGCTCGGTATCTCATCAGTATCCGACATGATCAAAAGATCACCATTTGAAATCCCTGCACGACGAAGTAATCTATTCATAGCTACACGTTGCTGGGATTCAAGGTCAAATGGGTTTCTATGCGACCCAGGAGATGCAACTTTTCCAGAAAACACATCATGGACAGTCTTATTCTCTGCAAAGGAAAATCTAGCCCTATTTGCATCAAATACTAATGGCTTGCGTATGCCTGTAAAAGTGGTATGCGACTCCAGGATTACAAACTTCCAAACATACGGGTAAAGCTCTCGCCACCTGATTTCAAGCAAATCTAGCTCATTGCTGAAGATGATGGCATCAAAAACACGGCGAGGTTCAGATCGCAAAGACCAACCATGGAGGCGACAAAGATGTTCCATAGACACATTTTCGGCATAGTAGTGTGGTAGACGCACAAAAGGCCGTGGAGGATTATCCCAAAGTGGGCGGAAGAAGTAAGAAATTTTTTGGCCATAATTGAAAATGGTAATAACACTGATCGGAACAAGAATAAGAAGCATAAAAAGAAGATATTTCAGACGTATTCGTCTCGAATTGACCCGTAGAGATCTTATAGCCATCTTTTAAAGGAGAGTACTACGGGAAGGAAGCTACTGACTTATTGTTTTAGGTAAAGATGACAGAAAGTCATGGTCTCACCATTGTTGGTTACCTGAGAAAATTGACCACCACATTACAAATGATAGCAAACAACTTCAGCTAGGAAGAGGATAAATTCAGGATGAAAAACAAGAAAATAAAAGATGGAGGTAGCAAAATCTAATGTTCACCAAATCAATATGAACTCCACAAATAGACGACCCTCTTAAAAAACAAATCAGCACTTTTCTTTTCAAAACTTCCATGAAAAGGAATATTATCAAGCAATGAACAACGAATTTCTTAGTCAAAAACAGTAAAAAACAAAATAATAAGACTAGATTCAAGGATTGAAAGAACTTCATATTATATTTGTCAAGTTGAAGCCAGAATTTCCTTATGATAATGACTTTCAAGCCAACGAAAAAGAAATTAAAAGAGTTCATAATCGACCCAGTTACACAAAGTTTGAACATGATCTTCTTACGTTAGTTGAAAACATCAACGATCTGGATTTCATATTAATAGACCCTTTTGTAGACACATCCCCATGTTGGATGATGAAAGTCCAACGTCAGCTAATTCCTAGGGAATGATCATGGGTTTATAATTAAATAATACTCTCTCCATTGGGATGAGGCCTTTAGGGAAGCCCAAAGCAAAGCCATGAGAGCTAATGTTCAAAGTGGACAATATCATACCATTGTGGAGAGTCGTGTTCGTCTAACACCCCAAACATAAATTTAGTTGCCAATATCATTCTCATTTCGACTTTATATTTTTTTAGATAGGAACGTTTTTTCGCTTCTGTGAATTTCTCCCAACCTCAGCTACACTAGACCCCACTAATCTAACTAAAAATTAAAAAGAAAATCGTTTTAATCCAAATCTCTTAATTGATTCAAAACCCTCCTTGATCTTAAATCAAAAATTTCATCCCAATTCGTTAGATACAACTAATGAAAAAGACTCCCTAGGTTCATAACATTGTGGTCCAGCTGAGATCACGAGCCCAAAGGAAAATACCTTGAGCAAGGATTACCCTTCTTTTCGACAAGCGAAGTCCATAAATCGCGAGGAAATGACTACGGGTGAGTAATTCTCAATCAAATTTAATCAAACTCGAATATGAATCAACGAAATCAGAACCACAGCAATCCAAACACCGTAATAATATCCACAGAGGAATCAAATTCGACACTCAAAAAAACCAGAAAAATTCCAACGCTATGAATCGATCAATTTACCGGGATGAGGTTGCACAACAACTGCAATTAAATAGGCCGTCGATCCATCCCTGCCGATGCCGGAGAGAGAAGGGGGAAGAATATAGGAATTTTACGTCCACAGTGATGTAAAAAAGGGTCCGGAAACTGAAAGGTAAGCAAATGGGGATCGGATTTGGAGAAGAAGAAGGAGAAATGGAAGAGAAAGGAAGGGAAGCTAGTGGCAACCAGTTGAGTGCCGGAATTGAAAGGAATCGGCAGGACGGCGTCGGATTGATCCCTTTCTCGCCTGTAGTTGTAGCGCCGTAACAACGGGGGGACTGTAACAGCCAAAATGAGCTCCCCACCCCTTCCGCTGGAGGGTAATAACCTCCGGTCGTTGACTCTGTGAACTCCACCTGCCCTTTCGTGACCTCCCCTATGATTTAGCCTTACATCCTTTAATCTCCTAAATTTCCTAACGATTTTTTTCTTTTTTAATTAACCTTAATTGTTACATTATCCACAACTCATATCTTAATTCATTAATTTTCTAATGTTTATGGTAACTCATATCTTATATTGAAAATAATTTTTTTTAATATTACAAATGCTAAAATGAATCGATTAAATAATATTTAAACTTTTTTAAGTTAAATTATAACTTTGAGGCTTATATTTATTTGATCAAATTAACATTTAAATATATAAATTTAATTCTTAAATTTTTTTTATTTTTTTTAAACTCACAAATCTATTATACATCTTCAAAATTTTAATTTATATTGGATATATCAATTATTTTTTAAAAAATAGAAAATTTATAAATCTATTGAAGACATTAGTTTAACATTTTCTTATTATGATGTATGGGCTACAAAGATAAATGGCCCATTCCCTTTATTTGGGCCAAGACAGTCGGCCCAACTTCCGATATGGGCTCAAGTTCCACAGGATGAGTTTTTGTTCTCTCGTTCGGCCCACTGGGAGAAAATTAATAAAAATACAAAAAGGTAATAATAATAAATTAAAATTTTTCGCTATTTAATGCTTCACTTTATCTTTTATTTTTTTTATCTAAATTATACCTAATATTTAAATTTTAGATAATTTTATCCAATAGTAAAAACTATTTATATGATTTATCTAATTATCAAAAATGAAATTCTGATTTCTAAAATTATAAGAATCAAATTAAATAACCTATGTTTATTTGCTGTGTAATTAATTTTCATTGATTCATATATTTAAATTCCCGTAACATATTTTTCTCCCCAAAAAAAAAAAAAAAAAAAAAAAAAAAGTAAGAACCCATTCATACAGTCGTTAAAAATTAAAGTGCTCAAAAAAAAAAAAAGAAATCTATTTAATTAGACAGCATCTGGTTCTGTGACCGCCGGTGTCGGTAACCCCTAATCAGCCGCCGTTCTTCTCCAGTTTGATCCGTTGGACGGTTCGGATGAAATCTCTGTCATAATCAAAACCCACTCAGATTTGAATGCCACCTTCTTTTAAACTAATATATAAATATTATTATTTTTGTGAGTCTTTGGCTTTACCTCCAAGTTACGTCGTCAGCAAGCAACCAATCACCGTCGGTATCCTGGTAGGTGAGGTTGTAGCCGTCGGAATCCGGCTTATCTGTTTCCAAACAACCCAAAAATCAGTACACAGTAACCCGGATTCACTATTCTTAATTGGGATAACAACGCCAGCTCACCAAACATGTTCATCAAAGTAGCTCTAAGCGCATCAAAACAATGGTGTTGCCGTATATCAACCTTCCTACCAATTCCCACTCCCTCCATCTTCACCTTCACATACAGGGAATTATTCGAATTCAATTCCCTGTGAACCCCGCCGCCGTTCTCCATCGCCGGACGCCTGATCACTACGGCCCTTCTGATGCGCTTCTGTACGAAAAGTGTCTTCCTCCTCTTTTTAAGCGGCGGCCATCCGACAAGCTCAATTTCCTGTTCCTTCGGATTGTCTCTGTTAAATCAATCAAATTAACAAATTCAGCCGCAGAATTCGAAATTAAAGAGAGAAAAGTGGATAGGAGGAGCGTACGGATGATTGGAGGAGGCGGAATTGGGGTCGTTGGGGTCGTCATCGCCGTCATTGGGATGGTCATTCCAGAGAAGCAGAGGAAGTGTTCGACGAAATGCCGAAGAGGGGTCGATATCGAGAGGGCGCTTTTTGCCGCTGATTGAGTCGAAATCCAAGCAAGGGAGAGCGCGGTGATGGGTGTTTAGGTGGAAGGGTTTAGTGGGATTGGTGGGGAACAGAGCAAGGCCCAGCTGAAGCTCCATAGCCATAGATGGGATTGAAGAGACGTGTGGATTTGTTGGTGACGAGGGGAAGAAGGGGGGCGGGGGCTTAAAAGGAGCGGATGAAGGGCGTGCGTGCGTGCATACGTGCGGGAGTGGGACAAGAATGTGGATGGGGACAAAGTGTTGGATAGAGAGGCGAAAATGGTCTGAGATGTCCGTATCAATGCTCTGCCTTTGCCCGACCCAGCTGCCCTGCTGTTCCTTTATTCTCACCCACATTGTTTTCTGAACCTCCAACACTTACCCTCTTCCTTTTACCCTTTAATAATAATAATTTAAAAATAAAGAAATTACGTGTATTCTAATTTTTATATCATTAGCTTCCATGTTTATGGTTTCTAATCCCTACTTAGCACCGAAATTAATCACCATCGTATGATAATTAACATCACAAATTTATATTATAGCACGTGACATAATATTAATTAATGGAGACAATATGTGTGGTTATGATTAACAAATGTTTCTTTATTCCATCTCCATTATAAGATACTGTTTACAGGGAAGTGGGACAGTGCATTTAGGGGATATGTTCTCTTGTCTATGCTCCAGAGGACATGACAATGTGATTAATATGTTCCTTTTTTTCAATCACAATTTTCCTATGTTTAGTATTTTATTCCAATTATGACATAATTTTGGATAAGATAAAAGTCGTTATACATATAAAAATGAATTTATTGCAATTGTACATCCTCCCGCATGCTTTGAACTATGCATTATGATGGATCTATTTGGAAGTCTCGAGACGACCACTTGGGATTTGAATAAGATCAACAAGCAAGATGATGTACGGAAGTTGACACGTGCCTAATGCAGAAGTTGGAGAGTTGTCTATGTAATAGACATTATCTAATTTAAAAAATATATAATGATAAGTTATGGGTTGATTTAATAATAATTGATTTTAGGTAATAAAAATTATATTATTAATTTTTTTATTTTAAAAAAGTTCAGCTTATTTGGACATTGGTAATACTGATCCTATGTAGGAGGCAGAAAATCGACATCTAAAATTAAATTAAAGGAGAAAGAACCGTAAGAGAATTCTCCATTGAAAATAAATAAATAAATAATAATTAATGAAAATTTAAATAAAGTTCTTTAAAAATTAGGCCATACAACACACGTGGAACTGACGCACCAAGTGGTCCGTTGACCCGACACGTGTCACAAAACACGCGACGCAGCACAATGAAAGAAGGGACACGTCGGAAATGGAGTTTGCGTTTTAGTCAAAGATGAGGACAGTTTGATTGGTCCACGTCCGGAGTTGATTGGGGCAAAGCCCACGTGTATTTATGGTCCAGCTCATTTGAACAGAACAAGTGAGCTGGACTCCATAGATATTGGGCCTAAAAGCTTCACTGAAGTATCCAGCCCGTGAATGCAGTTCCATTCAGACAGTTTGTCTAGGCCCGGCCCATTTAAGGTTCGATCAGCCTTTTCAATTTCGGCCCATTTGACATGTACAAAATCTATAACCTAAAATATTAAAATTTATCTCGTATGTATTTAATGAATTACAAAAATTAAAAATAAAATAATAAAATTATTAATTTTTTTTTTTTTTTTTTTTAATTTCGATGATATCTTATACGAAAATTGGATTTGATTTTTTTATCCTATTAATTATTAGGGTTTTATTCGAGCCAAACACGCTTAATTTTGAAGTTCATATGATTCAACCATTTTTACGTCTTTTTCAATAATACTTGTAAATCTTTTATATTTCTCTCGTTCAAATACGTTCTCTCATGTATCTCTTATTGTCTCAAGCGTCATAATTGAAACTTGAGAAGACGAAGAAAATATTAAAATTAAAAAAATAATTATAAAATAAGGATGTGGCATATAGTATAGGGAAAGGAAAATTGAGCATCCCCATAACGTAATGAATAAAGTAAAGTAATGGGAAAAAAAGGGTTTAGAATAGAATGTGTGTGTTGAGTGTTGGGAGAATTCAAAAAGCCTGCGGATGTGCTTGTGTGAGTGCTCGTGTGGGGGAACAAATGGTCTCTTTCTTGTCTCCTTTTCATGCAAATTCCCTTCATTTATTTATTTATATATTTATGTGCTTTTTCTTGCCCTAATTATTAATCTTCTATTCAAAACCCTCATCCTTGTTCAACCAAGTTCATGTCTTTTTCTTACCATTCTTTTCCCCCTACCTTCATTCATTCATATCTTTTAAAAAGACAAGATTTTGGCATATGGGTATACAAGATCTCGAAGATTAAAGATATGTTTCTACTCGAAAAAACAACATTTTATTACGATGACGATGTATTGACTTATATTGTGTTTTAGTCGCTGAACTATGTTTGAATTGGCTCTAGAAATTCTAGTGTGAGTTGAACCCATGTGAGATTTATTGGGTCATTGGGTCATGACCCTTTTCAGCCTTTGTTTCATGCAATAATTTCGTCTTCCCCCACATAAAGAAGAAGAAAAAGGACCCATTAATTTGAAAGTCCTAGGATCTGATGAGAAAGAACGGGGGGAAAATATTGGTTTAAGGCGTGAGGGAATCTGGTTGGGGTAGGTGGCACGCCAACTTATTGCCTCAAATCTAGAGAGAGAAAGCTTTAAATAACTTTTATTTGGCTTTGAAAATACCAAAATCTTAGTGAAGAGGAGGAAGAAGAAGAAGAAAAAAGATGTCAAGTTTTAATAATAAAGAGAGAGAGAGAGAGAGAGAGCAAAGTTCAATGAAGGTGTTCCCTAATGGAGGCTCAAGGCAAGGCTGCTTTCCCGGCGGTGTCTGCGGTTAAGGTTGAAGAAGGGCTTGAGTTATGCCTCGTTCTTTGTGTGGGTGTGTTTGTGAGTGTGCGGGCCTTCCATGTCTCTCTATCTAACATTGCCACTCTTCCTTCTTTTTCGACATCATATGAACGTGTAATGTATCGTGCTCAAAATTTGAATTCGGATTCCATGCCTCATTACTTGGCTTTCCTCTCTATTTCTTGTTGCATGATTACGTTACTTATTTGTCGCTTCTATGAGTAAAAACTACCATCCCCATAAATCAATAAGAGTCACTTTTACGACTGAGACACTAGAAAAGAAGTTTCGCATTATCTCATTCTTTGAAGTTTAAGGTGACTCTTATTAAAACAAGGTGTTGGTGATGTCACATACTCTATGAGATCCCACTTCGATTGAAGTGACGAACAAGTGACAACGAAGACGCTGGACCCTGAAAAGAGGTGGATTATGAGACTCAACATCAGTTGGGGTGGAAAACGAAACATTTTTTATATAAGGGTATACAAACATATTCCTAACCAACAAATTTTACAAACTTTGAAGAGAAGCTTAAAAAAGACAACATCTACTAGCAGTGAACTTGAGTTATTACATACTTGTTCTCTCGAGATCAATCATTCAACTTCTCCTATCTCTACCGTAACCCTAAAAATGAAACCGTGACACTAAGATATTAATCTATATGGAATAGAAGATAAAGTAAGATATAGGATGGAAGGGTAAGGGTAATAAGCCAAGTATGTTATTCTCTGTTGGGCATAGGGCTTAATGAAATGGAAGAAGCACTTATGAAAAAGTGGGTATTAAAATAATATTAGTCCTAGAAAGAGAGGCACAATGAAAAGGGTTTTTTTTGTTGAGGATTTTAAAGGGCTTTTTGGTGGAAGAATATTTTCAGATGCATGCGCAGAAGAGAAAAGAAAGTATGGTTTTAATTGAGTACAAACCAAGCATGACCAAAACAAAAGAAAACCCTTCAAATCATTTCCCTCACCTTCTTCTTCAACCCCTTCTCCTTCCCCATCCCCCAACGCCCTTAAAACCCTACAAAAACCCCATTATATGCCATCCCATTCCCTCTTACTTCTCTTCATTACTCCCTTTTTTCATGCCCTTTTCGGCCCCGATGCTGCCAAACAGAGCGACGATGGTCGAGGACACTGACCGTGTCAAGAAAATGACGCGTCCAATGGCTTTCAGTATCCTACCTCCTCCTACTCCATTTGACTTGCCCTACCTAAAACAAAAACATACCCAAAAGTTGTTCATTTTGTTGTCCTTTTGGTGCCTCAAAATGGGTCCAATTTTCTGCTAGTGTTTCACTCAATAATTCTTTCTTCTTTTTGGTTGGTAAGTGGACACCTTTTTATACCCAAAAAGAGATTTTGCTTTCAAACCTCTCTCCTTCCCCTCCCCTTCTTCTCTATTGGGGTTTTGCAGCTTCATCATTCTTCTTCCTCCTCTCCTCTCCTCTCGTGTGTGTATAGATAGATAGATATAGACGTGTGAGAAGCATGAAACCGAAGAGAAATCGATACCAAAATCCAAAAGCGATGTTGGTGAGGTTCAATCTGACGACGAATTTCACAAGGACTGTGAAGTACGATCTCTGATTGAGCCGCGCCAATATCACTTTTGTATCATGTTGCTCTCTTTGTGTGTGTAGGGTTTCTGTATAATTTCATAACCCTGTTTTTTTTTTCCTTTCGTTTATCGAGAATGCATGTTTTAACTAGTTAACTATGCTCATATTGGTTTATTTTTCGACCATCACCTATTTCTTTCTTCACTATCCCTTATAGGCCAACAAATCATCGTCATCAACGAAACATATTTTAGATTCATCTGGAACGGATCGTAAGAGACGGTTAGTGTTCGGATTTTTATTTTATCACCGAACTTAAACTCAGGTACATGAATGATTTGCTACTATATTTAATTGTGTATTTAATTGTGCTATGTCTACACATGTGCATGCATGAATATAGTATATACAAAATGTGAATTGTAGTTCAATTATAATAATACATTTTCTTGACCTTGTTTGGTGAGTTGAAAAATAACACAATATATCAAAATTTAATACTAGACAGAGAATATATGATCGAATTATAATATTTGAATGAAATAGAAAAATGATTTAAATTGATTTATAATTTCTACATATAAATTTAAAATACAAACCTCTACACTTAAGTTAAAATATTTCATAAATATTCATTTTGAATGGATCATAAGGGTTAAATTACTGTTTAATAGATATTTTAATATTTAAATTTATTTAATAACTTTCTAAATTTTTAAATTTGTATTTAATCGATTTTAATTTTTTTTTTCTTTTAAAAGATGCAAAAATAGTTTAATTACGTGGAATATGGGGAAAAAAAAAAGGTACAAAAAGAAAATAATCGCTTCCCGCTTTCACAGCTAAACCAACGAACAAACCAGAATGTCCCTTCGCAATTTTTCGAAACCCTAAACCTCACTGAAAATTGCATTTGAACTTCCATGCTCTGCTCTTCAAAAATCAACACCTTCTTCAATTCATAACTCCAATTCTCCATTATTCGTCTTTCTAGTTCCTGAAATTTTGAGTTCAGGTCGATTCATGTCTCGTATTGAGCCCTATGTTTCGGATTCTTACTCGGAGCAACAGTTTTCGCTACAAGAAGCTACCGCCTCAGCTTCTCCTCCTCCTCCTCTCCGTGCTAAAATTGGACGGCTCTTCTTTCGGTAATTTTTCCATTTGTATTGGTTCATATATAACTCTGTTGCAAATTTTGTTGTGTTAGACGAACATTTTTGTGAGTGATCTGATAAGAGTATAGTCGGGAATGTTTTGATGTTGATGTGAGAATGCTATTAAAAAAACGTTTGGATGTTCTGCCCTTGGACTGGACTGAATTGATTTAATTACTAATGGTAGCGTAGAAAGTCAGGACCTATGGTCCTAGGTGCGAGTTGCAAGGACGGCGACGGTGGCAGAAGTTAGAGACGCGGTGGAGAGTGTTTTCTGTGGAATGTCGATGAATAAAGAAGATGACAAGATTTCTTGGTACGCTGTCGGGGGATTTGGAGTACTGAACCGCGCATATTAATCTAATATGTTGAATTGAAAATGAAAGTGTGTTCAATTGTTTATTTAGTTCAATTGCAGGCCACATGTGCGTTGTCATTTTTGCTTTTGCTATAAGCATTACAAGCTGATCGACGACAAATCACGTATCAAACAGTTTGAAATCAGAGATGTTGATAAGGTATTCCCTGAAGGCTGTTTAGGCTATAAGCATTACAAGCTCATCCATAAATTTCTTGTTATCATCCATTTTTTAGAGTTTTTTTCAAGATCCAACCAAATTTTGAAAACTTGAAAAGATAGTTTAGTTATTAAATAATTCCTTAAACTTATCTTCTGTCGGTTGTTTGTGACATTGAGTTTGGTATTGTATTTGATCGAGTAATTAACTAGTTATATATTCCCCCATGCTGCTGCATTTTGTGAACCGTGTAGCTTAATTTGTGGCAAGACTCTGTGGGTTTGAGATGTCCCATCAAAGAATAAATAGATAGAGCAAGGTAAGCGGGTTGAACGGCTTCTGGTATAAAGTGGTCATATGGTTTTGGGCGTGTGAATTATTATAAAGTGGTCAGATGGGTCTTTTTCTGATGTTGAATTGGAAGTTTTGGTATAATATAAACAGTATGAAGTTCATTTCATTTCAGCCAGTCAAGACTGTACTTTTCTTTCTTTCAATCCAGAAATATAGTCCTTTACAAGATCGGTCTCTAAGGTACAGGAAGAATGTCAATGAAAATGCCCAAGTGATCTGGAATTGATACATTTTCTAAATCTGAAATAATGAATATCATTGCCTATCTACACGTATCGGAATGAACATCAATTGCCACCAACTTCTACTTTCCTCTTGTGGGGGTAAGCCTTCAATTACATGGTTTCTAGTATTAATGAATCTTTTTAAAATAATGATTGGTGAAACGATTAAAGCCAGATATGATTCGTTAATAAATTTATTGTGATGGGACATATTAAAGAAATAAACATGATTAGAATCTTCATATAGTGTTATTATTCTCCATTGCTGATTGAAATCTATGGTGATAACTTGCCTGAGAAACGATGCAAAAAAAAAAAATCTTGATTTGACGTACTAAGAATGGAATTCCTCATAGAAAGGAAAGCTTAATATTTCCCATAGATGTTTAAGAAAGACACTGCAAATATGATACCCAAGGCACTGGAAGGTCTTGTCTACCTAAAGTTACAAGTCACTTACAAGGTAAGGCAGGCCCACAAAGGAAGATCTAATTGTGTAGTAAAGCTAATATTTCGCATTTCCTCTCCTAATCAACCTCTGGAATGCTAAACATGAACATTTCTGATCTCTGTTTACCTTTTATTATCAGAGAGGATTTGGAGATGGATCACCTAACATGCTGCTTTCCGATGTTCAATGGAGAAGCTCTGAAGTTTTGGGAGTAGGTTAGGCCTTCAGGTTTCTTCTTGCACCCCCCTTGTGAAGAAGATAAGCGGCAGTGAGATGTTAGGATGGCAAGGTCGTTGAGATGTTGCAGCGGAGTCAGGGTCTTCACGACTTCGTCCATGGTCGGACGTAGTTTCGGGTCCCTGCTCAGGCAACTGCAAGCAAGCTGGGAGACCTTCTGCACCCCTTTAATGGAATACTTGAATTCCAGGCGGGGATCAACTATATGATATAGCTTTCTTTTATCACCTAAATATGGCCAAGCCCATGACACAAGGTTTTGCTCCCCACTCGGACGTTTCTTGTCCATGGATCTTCTCCCTGTTACAATCTCAAGAAGCACAACACCAAAGCTATAAACATCGTTCTTCGACGTCAGATGTCCTGTGATCAAATCAACAAAAGTTGGAAGTTATGTCAGATATCAGTCATTACTTAAGATTCAATTCTCGGTTTCGACTAAAATTCCTCCACGAAGGCTCGCACAAATGATTTAGCATAAAGGGGTGTCATCGAAGTTAGAACATCTTCTACAGATATCTACCTGTCATTACATATTCAGGAGCAGCATAGCCATACGTCCCAATTACCCTGGTAGAAACATGTGTTTTGTCTCCTTGAGGCCCTGCTTTCGCAAAGCCAAAATCTGAAAGCTTTGCATTGTATTCCTGTAAACAAATGTCATTGTATAATGAGATCAAGAAATTACTCAAAACATTTGGAACCTACCGAATCGAGCAAGATATTGGATGTCTTAAAATCTCTATAGATAACAGGGACTGGGGCGTTATGAAGAAAGGCCAATCCTTTTGCCGCTTTGAGGGCAATCTTAATCCTATTGGACCATGGAAGAGGAATAGTCCCTGCACCAATCATGAATATAAGCATCTGTACCCCAACACCTTGTCTGTAACTAAGAGATAGAGATTCTTACTTCTGAAAAGATGGTTTTCCAGACTTCCACGGCTCATGAACTCATAAACAAGCAAATGTTGATCATCTTCGTTACAGTAACCTATAAGCTTAACAAGATTTGGATGGTGAAGTTGTCCAAGAAAGACAACCTCAGCCTGTAACCAAGAAAATATTTTACGTTAGCACTCCCCAACAGGTCCCCTTTATAAGGTAAGTAAGCCTTCACGAACCCAAAGCAGAAAGTTCTACTAACCACCCATTCTCTATGGCCTTGAAGACCATCTAGTTTCAAGCTCTTAACAGCCACCGTAATTCCTGCTCCGGGTTTCGCAGGGGCTGTCCCATTCTCTTCAATCCATCCTTTAAAGACAAATCCAAATCCACCTTCCCCAAGAATGCTATCAGGTCTAAAGTTTCCTGTTGCTGCCTTCAGCTCATGAAAAGAGAACTGAAGTAGTTTGCTTGTTGATTTGTTCTCTGATGGTGATGGATTGGCATTATCAGAGGCTAGCTCAGCTTCATTCGAGGTAGAGAGTTCCCTGTTGCTAGCATTCAAATACCGTGTTTCGGTAGCTGCAATCACAAAAGGTCAGTATCTTCTTAAGAACAATAAGTCTTCTTTTCACAGCCTACAAACGAACTAGTTCGGATAAATAAACTTAGCCATAGATGAACATGAGAAGACAACCAAAGGACTCGAGCTTTGCATAAACACAAATTTTGACACCCCAGATAGAATCCAAACCGAATATGGAAAAAGAAATAGAGGGTTACCAGAATCATAAACTAGGCTGGTTCGAGGAATGTTGTTCGGAGAGTCTTTAGAAGCAGAGGATTTGCAAACACCTGAAACAGTACGAGTCAAAACAGCCCAACAACCACACCTTTTCTCCATACCCTCAAGCTGCTGCTAGCTAGTTTCAGCTCAAATGGGTTGTGATTATCATAGCGTAAGGAAAGCAAATCAAAAGCACTAACTACACGATTATGGGGAAGATAAGACAGAAAAGGGATGCGAAAAGGAATAGGAAAAGAGAGAGAAAAGGAGAGGAATTTTGTTGGGCATTGCAGGCATCATCATCGCCATCATCCCAGTGTGTACAAAGTAACTTTTAACGCCACCACCTTTTGTTTGGGGAATGGGATCGCTCCAAAATTACCAGAAACACTTTGTCTATGGAAGTTTTGGCAATCAGAGAGGTCTTTGTAAACAAATAGTTCCTTGTAAAAGCAAAGCATTGGAAATAAGTTCATATTCCAATTTCCATCCATTGTTGAGGATTGTTAGGATGGAGTCGTGAGCAAAGAATACTGTCTCTATTGTTTCGAGGCTTTTGAAGAAGTCCAAAGTAAAGTGATAAAGGTGAAACCAAATCTGGGAACTAATCAACGTCCAGTCAAATCCAATCAAGAGCATATCTAAACAAAATCATTTCCATCTCTCTACAAACGTGCAACGAAAATGGTGGTGGTGGTGGATATATTCCAAAATGGGTGGGATCTAGAAGAACACAGTCGATTAGTGATTGAAAGGGGGAATACAAAATCAAAATCTCTCTCATTTTCACTCTGTGCGCTGTGATCGCAACTTGACAGAGGCCTTGTTGGATCGGAAAGTAGTTTGCAGTGAAACCCATTGGCACCCACACAGGTCTGTGGGTCCGATTTCCGATCCCCCACTCCATATTCAAATACCCATTTACAGAACTCCAAAGTGCGCAAAAGAGAATTACCAGAGAACCCAAAACTCCGCCCGACACATCCAGCGGCTGTGATGCGGCGCCAGGGTTTTTCTGCTGCCCCTTCCCTTCCCCGCCCTTTTCTTCAGCCTTCTTCTGCTCCTGCTCTTGTAAATACAAAAAATTACATTAAAAATATATATAATTATAATTTTTTTAGTGTAAAAGACAAATTTGCCCCTCCAATATTGCTAGATTTTTCTCTTTTTTTTATTCTTATTTTCATTTTTCTCTCTTTTGGTATGTGTTTTTTTTTTTTTTTTTTAATAAAACAAAACTTATTCATTACAAAGGATCACTGTCAGGTGTCAGGGAGTCCACCTCGACGAGCGTGCGCAATCTTTTCTTTTTTAATAAAATAAAACAATTTTAAGGTATTATAT
Organism: Cucurbita maxima; assembly: GCF_002738345.1. Taxonomy (NCBI): domain Eukaryota; kingdom Viridiplantae; phylum Streptophyta; class Magnoliopsida; order Cucurbitales; family Cucurbitaceae; genus Cucurbita; species Cucurbita maxima. The sequence goes on from NW_019272026.1 coordinate 3,898,484, forward strand.
ATTTGGATAAATATTTATTTCTTAAGAAGTCATTATATTCTCTCATTTTTATTAAATTTACTTCCTTTTTAAATAATAACAACCATCATTCTCCAATCATGCTTGGAATGGGTTCATTGTGTCAAACACAACATAAATGCACTCTATTTATCTCGTATGGAAGCTCGACAAAGACAACAATAATTGTTCGTAGCTTATCACTTTCTTAGTTCCCTTGTTATATTCTAATGGGTTCAAAATAGACCCAGACATTTCAGTTTGGTTAACGTGTTCGTGTATAAAATGTGTCAAACACATTGACACTAACGTTTATTAGCCCAATAAATACATAATTTTAACGAGTGTTCGATTTTTATTAGGCTTGTATCGAGTGCTCGTTACACATATGAAATAGTCACACTATCATATGGGACAAATATAATAAATTTTTAATTTAAGACTTTATTCACTAAAAATTTTAAAATATAGTTGTAAGTTTATATTGATGTATTTTCGTTATTTATTTTGACAAAAAATAAAATAAAAATATTCATATCCGCATCTGCACTCGAAAAAGGAAATCAAATCATGGCCGTCGGATAATATGGGCCCAGTGGAATTTGGGCCACACGAACCTAGTGCTATACTTGGGCCTGGGATAATTATTGTGGGCTTGGGTCTTAAGATGAGTAACTGGGCTTTTACATTCGGCCTCTGTCACTTCCTTTTCAGTTGTTATTAATTTCGATAAGAATGTATTAATTTAATTTATCATTAATGATTTCAAATTCACTGTTGCTATCTACCTATTAAAATTCATACCAATACTCTAATTGGTAGAAAATACCAAATTAAACCCTAGTTTAAATATTTAAATTAAATTTAACGATAACTAGAAGTGAATATTGATAAATATCTTAACTAATTAAATTATGTTACAGCTTTACATTAAGTACAATAACGCAAGGGTATGGAAAAGATGTGTACATTGAATCTAAGAACTCGAGAACCCGAACTAATCTAACCCTAACTACAAGGGTTGATTGAGTTAGATAGAATATCTAGTTGTGTTTAGTAGATGAAGTGTATGGAAAGTAAAAATGTAAATAACCCATGAAAAACTATGGTTTTAACGTACGGTAAAAAACTGTTACATACATAGAGCGCAGCAGAAGCTGGTTCATCATAACCAGACTTGTCATCAATCATTTGACGTTACAACTGGGCCGCTCTAATCTGAACACGTACTACTAGGTACTCCCCCTCTGGGCCCCTTTACTTCTTCTTACTCTACTATCACAAACACCCGAATATTACCCACGAACCCTCCTTTTCCTTTTCCTTTTCTTTTATTTCGATTTTATAGTTTAGATACGAGCAAATAATTTCAATTTTTATTAATTTACCACTAATTTTAACAATAAACCACGTATGTATATATATATATATATATAACAAATTAAAATTTAATTAATACAGTCGATTAACCCTTAAAAATTGGAAATAAATAAATAAATAAATAAATGGAAGGGTATATAAGGCCCGTGGTTTGAGGTGGGGCCATTTGGAGGAAGGGTAAGTGGGAGTCAGAATAGTATCTTCATGGATACAAATACCAGATTATCCGGGTTGGGAATATGAGAGACGTGACCTTTATTATTTATTTTTTTTTTTAATTTTTAAAAATTGAAAAGCATAGATTAAATTTAAATATAAATATTATCAGAAGTAAATGCAAATTCAATGAAATAGTAATAATTAATTTTTTTTATTATTATTTTCTTCAAATTTAAAGCATTGGGATCATAAATAAACATAAACACCGGAATATGAAGTCTTACAACAGGTGGGGATGACGTGGAGGTGTCAGGCAGGAGTCTGAAATCTAATTTTCATTATTATTATTATTATTATTATTATTATTATTAGTTGTTGGTAAATTATTAGTGGGCTGTGGGCCACATAGGGAGAGAGGGAGGGCCCAGGCCCAAGAGAATAGAGAGTAGAATGGGCCCACAGAATTGGAGAGGGTAACATATAAGCGCACATCATGTGACAATAATATGTGTCCATATATCACCCTCACATGGGTGCATCCATTCATGAGAGAGAGAGAGAGAGAATCCAGAATTGTACAGACTTCTTCTTCTCCTTTCTCTGGTTTCTTGCAAGAAGGAAGAAAGCTCAAGGAAACCATGGCGCGCTTTCGTTAACTTCGCCTCGCCTGGCCTGGCCTCACCTAGGTATTACGTTACAATTATATGTTCATATCTTCATCTTTATGTACACAACACTCTGCTTCTGCCTCTGCTGTAAGAGAAGCACAAAGGTCATGTTGCTATGCATAATTGCTGCCATTCAAACAAAGTAATCATCAAGCGGCTGGTGCATGGGGGCGACAGGCTCCAAAATCTGCAAAATCATACCTTTAATATATATATATATTCATCTGTATTTGTTACATTTTAAGAGTCTTGTCTTTAAAATTCTTTGTTAAACCACCTAAGCTTACCGTTAATATATTATTATTATTATTATTTTTTTTTTGGTTTTAAAACTCTTTCTATCGCATAATTTACATAAAAAAAAATATTTTATTCTCCTCTCTAACCATATTTGGTCTCATGCTTTATATTAATATTTTAGGACTTTTACCATATTTTTCATGAAAAATAAATTGTAGTAGTCGAACTTTATATGTTTTCGCATTCCTCATTCTATTTTTTTTTTCACTTATTTATAAAGATTCATGTATGACATTTCTTCTTATTTTGTTAAATTTTGGTTATAAGAATAATTTTATGTAATCGAGATTAAAATATAATAAGTTGTAAATACTAATAATTAATATAAATTATATTGTTACAATTTCTAATTGATTCAATAATTAAAAAAAAAAAGTATAAATTGATTTTTTTTACTTCTGTATTAATTTTTCACTTTGTGTCACCATCCTCTCTCTCTCCTCATCCTTTTCACATCATTTTCTATATATATATATGTGTATGTATTTTGACTCAAAAATCTTTTTCTCGTTCAAAATGTAATGGTGTGCTTATGCGTACTTGGAACCTGATACAACAAACTTTTGGGATGTACTTTTATGTATATGCGAAATTATACACGAATGGTATGATCAAATGAACCATATTGAAAATAAAAAACAAACCTATACCTATACAAAACAATCCCTTTAAATTTTACGTCATAGTATTGACTAAAGTTTCAAACCTAATATTTTATGATACTTAACACAGCAAAATGAAATTATATTTGACCCTTAAAGTTAAATTTATTAAAAACTTATTAATTGATATCTAACAAATTTAAAAACTTTAAAACCTAATTAGAAATAAAAAATTGGAATTTGTAAGCCCACAAAGCACAAGAAATGAAAACAAAAACCAAGGGGAGGCAAGCAAATAATCCAAACCCTGTTGTTGAAATTTGGTCACAGAAATGAGACAAAAATAATCCCCAACATAAGCATGTTTAAATAAATAATGGTGACCTATCAACTTTAAGGCCTCACCCAAAAGCTAAAGATGCCGACAGATCGAGAGCGTTTCACACAAGAATCCAATGGACAAAAAGATAATAAAAATTAGTAAACAAAAAATGAATGTTTCATCATAATTGTTAATGAGATAGTTGGATGCATGACCTGTAAAACATTAATTAATTAAGGAAATAGGGGTATGGGCTTATGATTTGCTCGTATAATAATAATTACATTAACAATTCATTTACATTACATTCAACAGCTCTTTAAATGCTAACCCTTAATTTCATGTTACACCTCGCTTTATGATCATTAAATTTATTATACAAATCCAAATTTAAAATTCACAGAGAAATTAAATTAAGCAATATTTTCAATTAACTCGTACTCACAAGCATTCTCAATGCATCAACAAGACAATACTTTATTCATACTTTCCTTATTATCTTCAATCAAACTTAATGGCGGATGCATGAACTTTCAATTATGTAGCTAAAAGGTGCTTATTTTACGAGACCCATTATTTCAATTTTGTAACCGAACAAAAAAACGCTTGGAGACTTCACCAACTTACTATATATAAAAAGGTAAAGTAGAGAGAATTACTAAAGCAATTTTCAACGTTTACATATTTATCCGGCATAATCTTAAAAGTTAGGACTAAACATTAAGTAAACTTAAGAAAATGAACAGAACTCTACCCAATGATATGATATTGTCCACTTTGAACATAAAACTCTCATGGCTTTGCTTTGGGCTTCTCCCAAAAGTCTCGCACCAATAGAGACGGTAATGGCTTGATGGCCTCTATGCATATGAGAGTAATAAGAAAAGAAGCTAAAGTTTATGCATTAATGAATCACTAAAAGAACAAAAGAGAGACAAATTAAAAGTGAATATGATAGGTGAAGATGACAGGATGAGAAAAAAAGGGGTTTGTATGGTGTGCATTGAAGGAGTTTGAAGCTAAAAAAGAGCCAATTAAAGGCTTGTTCTGATAAGTGGTCCAAATACCTTAAACCTATAGAGCATTCATTACAATAGGAATTAACTTGGTGTTTCAAATTTACTCTGCTGCACAGAATAATCCTTCTCCTCTTTAATAATTCAACTCAACTACACCACTACACAGATCTGACATTTCAGAAACTCACAAAAAGAAAATGGATGAAAAAGTGGGGAAAAATATTATAGCCTGCAACCTCCATCCATTCTATGGCTGCACTAAAATATCAGAAACTGTTGGTTTATCTACGGGCACAGTAAAAGTACAGATCCATAGCCTTTGATGAAATGAAACCAACTGCTTCAATTATACATTAATCATCATCATCATCGAAAGGCATATTATATGGCTTTAAAGCTTTCTCACACAAACTTGTTTTTGCCTGCCATCGAACCTACACATGGGGTCACAGTGAAAAAAAAAAAAAAATAATAATAATAGAATAAAACAAACAAAAACAGGCTTGAATCCATTCAAGATAGTTTCTGCTATCAACGGAGAAGATTAGGTATTAAATCGAAATCGAATTGAAACCTCACATTTCCGAGTAAATTCAGGGAGAAATTGACCTAAAAGTTACCGTTTCTGAAAAGGCAAATTAAGAAACAAACAAACAAACACGCACAAAAACAGCTTAAGAAAGGGGAAAATTACATCATACGATTTTGTAAGTTACAGAAATATACCGACGGCGCCGGCGATTGAAGGTCATTGTAGGCGGCGAATTTCGCTGTGGATTACCGATTTGGTTGACCTTGTCTGTATCTTCCCACAGCTTTATTGAACCGCAAAAGTTAATGAACAAAGAACGCTTTGAGAGAGAGAGAGAGAGAGAGGAGCGAATTTGGCTCAGGAAGATGCAGTTCAAGAAAGCTGTGGAAGAATACAAACAGAGCCATTTCTGAAGAACGAAGAAAAGAAAAATTAGGGTATCGAACCCTAGAGAGAAGGCGGAGACTGGAGGAGAGGAGTGAGAAACTAGAGAGATAGGTTTTAGGGGAAGAAGAAGAAGGTGATATTTATAAGAGATTCAATAGAGAGGTTATTTTTTTATTTTTATTTTTATTTTTATTTTTATTTTTATTTTTTATTTTTTATTTTTTTTTACCCACCAATCCCGAGAAGAATATTGGACTTAATTCTGAGGGATTACAGAGATTACCATAAGGAAAAAAAAAACCGTCTTAGTTGTTGTACTTCACCCGAAAAATATTTTAAATAATATTTGGTATAATTAACCACTCTAAAACAATTTTAGTTTATTATATTAACATTTTTCTGTAATTTTTTATTAAAAAATTGGGTAAAATTAATTAATTTTGAGATTTATTAATAAATTTTTATTTTTATTTTTTTTAGTAGTGTGAGATATTTTAACATTGAATTTATAAAAATTCGAAGGAAAAAATAAAAAAGAATAAAAACCTGACAAAATTCGTGTGGAACGACGTATGTTTGTTGTAGTATGTCATAATTATACGTGCGGCTAGGATGGCAGCTTTCCGGATCTAACGGTGGTGGTTGGCATTGTGGGGACAGGGCGCTCGGTCCCACGCTAGATCTGTCCGTTTCTGATATGAAAAGTCCACCTTCACGCGCTTTTTCTAGCGCGTAGATACACTGCTTTGGTGATGTGAGCTTTGGGAGGTGGCCTTAATGACCATCATGATTCCATGTGCTTCTTCTTTCTTTTTTTTTCGTAACACTATCTGTTTGAATTATTACGTTTAAAATATTTTCCGAATTGTTTATGGGATAAATATTATAAAAACACCCAATAATAATTCCGTTGAATAATATAATTTAATCATATTATATGTTATATGATGTAATAATTTTACATTGCTTTTTAGTATAAATAATGCTCAAATTTCCAATAAATTGAGGTTACGCATGGTGGGTCCCCTGAGAGAAAACAGCAAAGAGAAAACGATGGGTGAATAAGGACAAATTAATGCTAAAATTTCCTTATTTAACTTTATTATATTTTCATTTTTTAATTAATAAATTAATGTTATTATCATGTATTACAAAATATCTCATAGTAATAATAATAATAATAAATAAATAAATAACGGAGCCGTTGAAGTTATTTCATAAACTTGGGTGATTCCAAAGGGAGGGTAAAGAAAGGGTGTAATCACATGGGGGAGACCCCACAGTGGGAACATGTGTGCGTGTGACAGTACACCCCCGTCTTTCCAGGACGGAGGTCGCTTTGTCGCTTCGGACCACTTCCAACCCCCTCCATGCCACCCTCACACTTTTATATCTATCTTACCTCTACATCTTCATAAATTAATCTTACATTATGATTCATCAAATTATATTTTCATAATAGCTTTATAATAAGGTTTTTTAAAACAAAAATTAAATTACCCATGTGATTTCTATAGATTCCAAGTTGATATCAATTCATAACATAAAGTATGTAATTTCAATTAAAATCATTTTATTTTTACTTACTAAAAATAAATCTATTCAAAGAGAAAGCCTAGATCATTTCTTTGTCCAAGAGAAAGAAGAGGGGAAGTTTACTTATCAATCCCAACCCGAAAAGGTTGAGTCTTCTTACCAAACAAACTTTCGAGCTGCTATGCCTCGACTCGGGAAGGAGAGAGTGACCGAGCGGTCAAAAGCCACCTTTTCCTTAGAATAACCACTAAGGAAACAAAATTCTTCCAGATCCTTACTCGAACTATAGGGAGGAGTTTCGGTCACCCTTTATCTTTAATTACTTTTTAAAAAAATTAAAAAAAAAAATAGTTTGGTCAAAATAAATGAATAAAGAGGTTGAAAGAGAGGGATTAAGAGCAAGGTGTGAGGTATATTTAATTAATAAACAGGTTGAATTGTGATTAATAAATTAATTAGCTGGCGAACACTAACTTAGTCACTCACTCTAATAATATTGTGAGTAGCTAATCCCATGGCTTTATGTAAATATTTTGGTTGATTTGATATCACCGCCATTATTCAAACTCCCCTTTCTTTTTTCCTTTTAATAATAATAATAATAATAATAATAATAATAATAATGGACCCCATACTTTATAATAAATATATTTCTTTGGAGTGGTTGGTGGTGGACATCGCCAGCTTATTAATCTTGTTTTTTTCCTCCCTTTTCTTTCATTTTAAACAAATTAATATTACTCTCCATTCTTATTATATATCCCAATTATCTTAATATCTTTTTCGCTTTATTCACGTGCATCAAATCATTGACCTTAACCCCATTAATTACTTAAACACTAATCTAATATTATTTTTTTAAAAGGTGAGACGATCATTTATTTAAAAATATTAAATTTGTTTGATGATAGAAAGTCTCACATCTACTAATTTAGGGAAGGATTGTCGATTTATAATAAAAAAATAATCTCTCCATTAGTATGAAGCCTTTTAAGGAAGCACAAAACAAGGCTATGAGAACTTATACTACTATTGTGGAGAGTCGTGTTCATACTTTTCAATTTTTATAAGAAAAAAAGTCGATCTTTAATCCATAAATGTTGCAATTCCTACGTTTATATCATTTTATTTATTTATTTACTCACTAATTTTAATGACAAACTTTTAATATAAAAATCTTGCAAATTTATTAATTTAAAGTTTTAAAATTTTAAAATTGATTAATAAAAAAATAACTTTGCAATATGATATTAATTTTCTTTAGTGAATTTTCAAAAAAAAAAATTAAAAGATAAATATTGTTATATTAAAAGTTTGAAAGTACAAATTTATTTAAAAAAAAAAAAAAGGAAAGAAAATGTAAGAGTAGAGATGATTGGAGGGTTGTAGGTGCGCACGTGTGAAATGGTGGGGACAGTTGCATGGAAATGCATGTATTTGTTTTGTCACATTATGTATATTACTGACACTATCTACCAAACACACATGCCTAACAACTGTTATTCAACCTTTATTTATTTATTTATTTATTTATTTATTTACTTATTTTTATTCAACCAATAAAAACCTCTCCCGTTTCCAATTCATCACTTGCCTTCCACCATTGATCCAAATCCCTTTTTTCTTGGCTTTCTTTCAAATATATATACATATATATATGTATATATATATTATAGACACACACAAAAGACATGACAATAAATAATAAACAAATAAATAAAGACTTTGTTTGTAATCAAATGTTTAAAAGAAGAAATGCAACCACCATTCTTTCTAAGAAAGTACCCAAAATAAAATATATTATTCCTCATTCTGTATCATTCTCTAAGCTCCATACCAGAATCATACATTATGTTTTAATTATAAAATTGAACGAGTTTAATTAGAGCGGGTTAAGTAATTTAAATTTATGAGACGTGAATTTGTGGTATGAATTTAAGAAACCAATTTAGAAAATTATGTATGGAAATAGGTTTGAAACTTACGGTTTAATAGAACTCTAAACTTGACAAATATGACGTGACAATATTAAAACAAATTCAAATCTCAATTTAAGAAATTATTAAACATGTTTTATGAATTTGAATAAAATTTAATTAATTGAACACAAAATTAAATGTTATTAAGATCATTATATATATTTATAATTATGAAACAAATAGGTATACATTTTAAAATTTAGAAATACGTGTTTTTTTTTTATCCAACGGGTTGGATTTATCCGACCATATCAGAGACATAATATGGACCTTTGGATCGGTGCTAAATCTGGGGCATATGGGCCTAGCCGAAGTGGGGCCTACTTAATAAGTAGTCCATAATATTTGGTGGGCCCGTTTGTGTACCGGCCCAAAGGAGAAGGCAGTTGTGGGCTTTCGGGTCCAGTTTAGAGAAGGAAGAATATATAAATGAAAATATATTTATTAGCATTAAAAGAAAAAAAGAAAAAAGTAAAATAAGGCCGATGGACCGAGCTGCCCGAAGTCCAGTGCCCAAAATTAAAAAAAAGGTGAAAGAAGGAAAGTCTTCTTCGAATCCCTAATCTACCAAACCGTGTCCCTCTGTGCTAAACTAAGGTCCAATTACCAACTCGGGTTTTTTTGAAGCCCAATCTCCGATTCTCTCTCTTTCGCTGCAAAATTTTCAGGCTCCATCGGCTACCGGACCGGAATTCAAGCCTGGCCAGGCCAGCTCGTTTCTCTTCGTGGATCTCCTAGCCTTCTTGGATCTCTTTCGAAACCACGGGTAAAATCCGAGCTCTTTTTGGGATGAGATGATTTTGAAATCGACGAAGAAGATTATATTTTCCCTCTTTTCGGTTACTTTCTTTACTTTCAGTTTGATGGAATCTCGATTTCTGGAGTTGTTGAATTCGGAATTTTGTGTTTTCGTTTCTTTCTGATGATATCGGGATGGGAAATTTTGGGTGGGAAATAGCGGCAATTCATTTCTTCTGTTTTTATTTGTTGGTCCGGTGAAGTTTTGAGTTCTGGAATTTTGATCTCTGTTTGTGTTTGGATGATTCTCTGTTCGAAATTTTCCGTTTCGTGGGTTTTTCACATTAAACCTTGGTTGCTGGGCTTGAAATGCCCAAATCCTCTTCAAACCCTAGATCTGAAAACTCGTCTGGTTCGACTACTGTTCCCAGCCCACCATAGATATTTTTTTCAATATTGCCTATTTTAGCCTCGCGATTCATCCATGTGGACTCCATTATTTGGTTGGAAACTGGAATCTCCCAATTTTGAAGATGCCTTCTAGGTGGGCCGAATGTCTTTTCATTCCAATTTAACCCGATTTTTTAGTGGGCCCAAACCAAGCCCATTTTCGGGTTTGGAGTTCGTTCATCGTTTCCCCCTTTCTTTAAAGGGTTTCATAGATTAAGAACCCTCCTCCTCGCGCCTCTCTCAAGCTATATGTCAAAATCTGACCCCATCGGTTGGGCTTTTTGGGGGTTTTCACAAATCTGATCAAAATGAGGATGGAGACAAATCTTCTTCGGTTCCCTTTTCTTCCTGGGTTCGGAAAAATGGTATTCTGTCTTTAATTTGTTTCATGGGTTCGAGCCCGACTTACAATTGTAGCTATTCGATTCCTTTTCTGCCAACGTTTTACCAACTTCGCAATATGACAAATGGGCAGATGGGTTTTTTTTTTTTGTTCTATGAAAAAACAAATACGGCGATCTTAATCGTTTGCATTAATTTAGTTTGCGAGCTGGGATGAAGTTTTCTCCTTTTTCTTTTATCGCTCCGATGTGCTTCGTCTATTCAAATAATATATTCATCGCCTTGCTTAGATTTGAGGGCGAAAATTCGTTGATAATGTCTTTGATGATTCCTTGGCTGGGTTTAGCTTGTATCGCTGTTCTTAGCACCACATTTAATTTGTTTGATAAAGAAGCATTCATTGTTAGGATTGACGCCTGCTGATCCACGAGTCAAGCAAGATAAACACATATTCTATCACTTTAACTTATTCAAATTGTTGTCATATTTCTGCCTTATTTGGAGTTTTAGAAATGTTAACACTCTAAGGATATGTGCCTTAGATCTTTGTTTAATTTTATTTCTTTTTTGCACAGGAAATTATTTTCCCAGACGAAATGGCAACTCCTGATGAAGAAAACATGGCAAGTTCGGGCAAAGAGATCATGGTGATTCATCATGATGAAGACCATAATATGATGACTCCAAATGGGGAAAACATGGGTACTCCTGAAGACGAATTAATGGAAACTCCTGATACAGGAAAGCTGGGATCACCAGATGGACATAATGAACTAGCTTTGGTGGAAACACAGCCTAACAAGAGGAGGAAAAAGAAGTCTATTGTCTGGGAACACTTCACTATAGAGTCCGTGAGTCCTGATTGCAGACGGGCGTACTGTAAGCAATGCAAGCAAAGTTTTGCATATAGTACAGGATCAAAAGTTGCTGGCACCAGCCATTTGAAGCGGCACATTGCCAAAGGAACTTGCTCTGCACTTTTGCGTAGTCAGGACAAGAATCAGTTGGTGGCTACATATACCTCACCTTCAAGAGGTAGTACTGTCAGTGAGACACCTAAAAGGCGGTATAGAACTTCTAGTTCACCTTATGTTATGTTTGATCACGATCGTTGCCGTCAAGACATTGCCCGAATGGTTATCATGCATGACTATCCTCTTCACATGGTTGAGCATCCTGGATTTATATCATTTGTCAAGAACCTTCAGCCTCGATTCAACATGGTGAGCTTCAACACTGTTCAAGGGGATTGTGTTGGAACATATTTAATGGAGAAGCAAAATCTAAGCAAGTTTATAGAAGCCATCCCTGGACGTATATGCCTTACCCTTGACATGTGGCATTCTAGTCGATCAGTAGGTTATGTGTTTATTATGGGCAGTTTTATTGATAGCGAGTGGAAGTTGCACAGACGTGTTTTGAATGTAATAATGGAACCATATCCAGAATCGCCTACTGCACTTAGCCATGCCGTTGCTGCGTGTCTCTCTGATTGGACATTAGAAGGGAAGTTATTCTCTCTTACATTTAATCAAATACAGAATGAAGCTGCCCTTGACAATCTCAGGCCCCTAATTGCCATAAAAAACCCCCTTATTCTCAATGGTCAGTTTTTAGTTGGAAGTTGTATTGCCTTGACTTTAGGCGACATCGCAAAAGATGTATTAGGTGCAGGAGAAAATACGATAAGGAAAATTCGGGACAGCGTGAAATATGTGACAACTTCAGATTCTCATGAGGAAAAGTTTTTAGAGCTTAAGCAACAACTTCAAGTGCCTAGTGAGAGAAATCTCGTTCTTGATGATCAAATGCAATGGAATACAACTTACCATATGTTGGTGGCTGCCTCTGAGATGAAAGAAGTATTTTCCTGTTTGGATACCTCTGATCCTGATTATAGGGAAGCTCCATCAATGGAAGATTGGAAGTTGGTCGATATTCTCTGCACATACCTGAAACTTCTTTTTGATGCAGCAAATATCCTTACCACAACATCTCACCCATCTGCCATTACCGTCTTTCACGAAGTATGTAGAATTCATTCCGAATTGGCTCGGGCAGTTACGAGCGAGGATCCCTTCACAAGCAGCCTCAGTAAAATGATGCTAGAAAAGGTCGATAAATATTGGAAAGATTGCAGCATAGTCCTGGCAGCTGCTGTCGTGATGGATCCTCGGTTCAAGATGAAGCTTGTTGAGTTTAGTTTCACCAAAGTTTATGGTGAAGAAGCTCCTGCATACATCAAGGTTGTTGATGATGGAATTCATGAGCTCTTTGAGGAATATGTGGCGCTGCCTCTACCCTTAACCCCAACCTATGCTGAAGATGGAAGTGCTGATGGCAACATGAAGGCAGAAGATTCTCAGGGAAACCTTCTGTCAGACAACGGATTTTCAGATTTTGATGTCTACATTATGGAGACCACCAGCCAACAGATGAAGTCCGAGCTCGATCGATATTTGGAAGATTCTTTGTTACCTCGTGTGCAAGACTTCGATCTATTGGGATGGTGGAAATTGAACAAGTTCAAGTACCCTACTCTTTCGAAGATGGCTCGTGATATCTTGTCTATTCCAGTTTCTACCCTTACTCCCGACTCCGTATTTATTACCAGAAGGAAGAAAATGGATCAGTATCGCAGCTCCCTGCGTCCCGAGACCGCAGAAGCGATGATATGTTCCAAGGACTGGATGCAGTGTGGACTAACCGAAGTCTCTAATGCCTTGGTAAGGATGGAATATTAGTCTCTGTTTAGATCTGTTTGGCTTTCTTGTCCATAAGTTGCTATGTGACATCTCTCTTAGGGGTTCTACTTTGCCATTAGGTTAACATTTGTTGTACCATTTAAGACAATTGTGTAATTCATCCTTGAAATTAGATACTAGAATAGACTGAACTCTGTGATCATATGTATTACATTCTAGGAAGCAGTTTGGTACACCTTGTACATAAATTGCGGTACATTATTGAGCTATTCTATCTATATTTATCACATGCTTGTTTGAACATATTTCATTTGGGTTTAGTAGAATTATTCTGTCAGATTACAGGACATGCCATTACTTGCTTCTCTACAGTTCAAACATTTTTTCTCTTACCATGGGTCGATTATTTAAGCTCCTACTTCAATATTTGTGTTCTTACAAATAAATTGACCACAGAATCACTGATTAGGTTATAGCCTACAGGATATGAAAACCCGAGAAAGGGCTCGTTATTTATCGTCTTCAAGGCTGTTGTGGCTGGCAACCGCAGGTTGACAAACAATGACAGTGAACTTTTTTTTAATTGATTTGAGATTATGTGTCAGGCATAGTTGTTCGTTTCGTGAACGAACCCGTTCGTGTAGACACGGGTGGAGAAGTTAAAAAAGGGGCAGAGTGGGAGGAAAAAACACCAGACAAGGGAAGAAAAGAGACACTTATCATGGGATTTAAAATTGCAACCGATCAATTATTGAGTCAATTTTAACTCATTGATCATTTAGAATATTTTTTTCAAATTTTAAAAATTAAGTATTCCCTTTGAAACCTGGTAATCAAATGATGAAGCCCACATTGCTCTATAGCTAATATGATATGTTTTACTTTGAAGTTACTGAGACAATGTTTGTAGTTTGCACCTCATAGATAAGGAAGGAGAGTTATTTTAGATTCCAATCCACACATAATATTACAAGATTCTCCAGCCCACAACAAAGGGAAGCCTATAACCGGCACCTAATCATACCATCTGAACCCATCCATAAAATTCATAGCTCAATTTTAACATCGTGAACTTTAAGATCACCTTTCGGTAATTTGTCTATTCCGAAAGTCACCAAACCAGACTCAGACTCGTAACCAAACTCCACTTCGCTCGAATCCACCGTGCACCGCCGTGGCTTTGCCGACGAGTACGCACCAAACCTCCCGCACCCTTTCACTTCCAAGTGAACAATTCCGACCAACTCGGAGCTCCGGTTCTCCGACTGGCCTCCGGAAGCCTCGGTTCCCTCCGTAAGCTCAGACCCAACTTTCACTTCGTATTTCAACCCGTCGATTGCACCGCCGGCATTGAACATGTCGATGAGTCCGATGGGAGCAAAGGTGAAGCCAGGTGCCAAAACTTTGATCGGGGTAATGGTGAAGACGTCGAAGGCGAGGACTTTAAGAGAAACGGGAAGTGCTGAATTGTAAGGAAGAGTGACGAGCTCCCCAGAGAGATTGCGGTAGAATGCACAGTCGCCATTCCAATCGGAATCCGCCGCAACTTCAGAAATGGCGTGAACGTCGCGTCCTTTGACGTAGCCGGTGAGGGCATCAGAGTTGGTGTCATGAAAAGTGTTCTTTCTTTCTCGACTGTTCCAGGCGGCGCCTTGGCAATTATAGATGCCAACCACCCCAGTGAATTTGTTCAAATTCCATATCTTCAGCAGGCTGAAGAATGTGATTCAAATTTCAAAGTCAGAAAAGGTACCAAAACGACAAAAAAGAAAAAGAAAAGTCCCAAAAAAGGGCATTCAAATCCAAACCAACGACACCCACTCAACTCCATCAAACTGTGGGGAGAAAAATGTCCCAAAAAGTGATGGAAAAAATAGAAAGGGTATTCAAATCCAAATCAAAAACACCCACCTAACTCCATCTCGTGCTGGATCTGAGAATAAACAGTCCCGTGTTGGCCGTCCAGGCAAGCGTGCTCTGAGCACTGAGCCGTCAGGTAGCACTAATTTCTTCAGAAGCTCGAAGTTGTGATTCCCCGGAGCATCACTGATGGGAAAAATGTAACATCACGATTAACATGTTGAAAACGTAAATTTAGTCCTAAACTTATCCAGTTTTGTACTTCAATGAACTTTAAATAGTTCCTATGATCAAGCTATTGGCCCTAAATTTAAAAGATTGTTTTTACCTCATCAGTTATAACTCAAATTTAATGGGTTGGAAGAATATAATAGATTCTTTCAAGGAAAAAAAAAAAAAAAAAAAAAAAAAAAAAAAAAAAAAAAAAAACTTCAATGCATTACTGATAAAAGTAATCGATCCCTGAACTTATAATATTTTCTTGTACCAAGTAGAATCTGATCTTATTGGAAACTCAATCTTTTAAAGTTGTCTTATCACATAACTTTAACGAATAGAAGAATATAATAGATGTCTTCCTGATAAGACTATTGACCTCTAATAATAGATGTCTTACTTATAATAGATGTCTCACTAGCACCTTACCTTATCTTTAAACTCAAATAATTCTGTATAATAAGGGCTTTGAAATTTCATGTCTCTACTTAGAACATACTTCAAATCTCAACCACTTAAATTTAATTTTGATGGTATAAAAATTATAAAAGCAAATATTATTTTAATTATTTCTGTCGACCATGGCTAGAAACAACTATGATTACCTGACATAAACAGGGCCACCGCTGATCGCCCGAGCTGAAGCGTGGTACTCAGCGGCAGGATGAAGGGAATGAAACATGTCCCAATCAGGCAGCATAATCTCTCCAAGAAAAACGCTGTTGTAAGCCACTGCTGCTATGTGAATCGTATGCGACACCGGATCTCGCGGGAAGAAGTCATCGGAAGCTCTCACAACCGCCGTCTGTTTCGCACTGAAATTAAACAAAACCACCAACATCAAAATGGTTTCACTCTCATTCGGAATTAGTCACCAAGAAATTGAGAATTCTAGTTCACTTACCAGTATAGAGCATCTGTATTGTGGCTCATACAAGCAATAATGCCGTTGTCTGCAAAATTTCTAGCCACCGACGCGTCCAGAGCCTGGTGGTACTGCCGGGTCAACTCGACTCGGCCACCAAACCCGGCGCCGAGAGTCTCCAATATGCACTGTGCGTCAACTTTGACTCCGTCGACTCCGGCAGAGGCGAGGTAACTGTGAAGTTCATTGTAAAATTTGTAAACGCTTTTAGGATTCATCAGCCCCAATCCTTGCAAAGCCAACGCGTCGGTCTTCCATAGCGGCTCATTCTCAAAAACACCTTTGGATACCTTCGGATACTGCATCAACGATCCGTATTCCTCCATATCCTTGACGCCAGGGCGTAGTCCTCCCCAATAACCAGTAATCGCGTGCCATACATACACATACTTTAATCCGTACTTGTTTTTAGCGATGCTTACTATGTTCTTAATTCCTTCCTTCGGATCCTCCTTGTTCTGGAACTTCGAGTTCTCTCTGATCGCTGTTAGCCTTTGCAATGGCGGCTGCTTCGGTTGTTTCTCGCCTCCTTCCTCGTTCTCCTCCTCTGGATCTCCGGCGACTGATTGCCATCCGTCGTCGATGATCACGAATTTCGGCGGCGCTCCGCCATCCGAGAGAGACTTCAGTCCGGCCTCAACGCCATCTTGAGTAACCTCCTGATAGAAGGCATCCCATGTACACCATCCAAAATAATCAACGATTGCAGGCAGTTTCTTCTCTTGCCGCAATCGGAAGGTGTTGAGGTGGAGTTTTACGGCTTTCATCGCGTCGGCGATGGCGTCGAACGGATCGGTTCCGGCGTGGATGAACACAGAGTGTGTAAACGACGACGCTTTGGTGTCTGCATCACCACTTTCTAGGCAAAGCTCGAGTTCGTCTTGTCCGTTGCCTTGGAGACAGGCTCGGAAAGATCCTTCGATCAGAGGGAGAAACACTGTGTAAATGATTTGATTCTCTTCATTTCCATCGTCCGATTCCAGGTGGGACCCATCCTTCGTCTCCAGTAACAGAAATTGCGTCTCTAACGGAATCTCCTTCCCTTTATCGCCCATCATTTGGGCCATCCACCATAACTTGAACCGAAAACACGCCATGAATCGGACATCCCGCAAGGTTCCCAACGGAACCACCTGCCGACTCTGCTCCTCCTCGAAAACCGCCCCGAGGAAAACCCCTTCCACCGGTCCAGACGACGAACCGGACGTCGCGATAACATTATCAGGTACTCCCGTCAGGATCGTACGGTCTTTCACGATGAGCTTACGTTCAGAGATCCGCACCGCCGGTTTGATCGTCATTTCTTTGGTTTTTAACTCTCTTTCTAGTTCTGTTTCGTTTGAGTTTCTTGTTTGATTATTTTCCCGGCGTTCCTAGATTTTCAGATTTGTACCATCTAATATCAGATTACAGATACGAAAAATCCGAAAAAAAGTATGTTATGAACTTATTTATCCAGTTCAGAGTTCGTCAATCAATCTACCTTAAAGGCTTTCACCGACAAACGCCGTCTCGGCGTAATATACGAAAATTCTAAGATATGAAAGGAGATGGAAAATTCAACATCAGTTGAGGGAAAAACCGATTTATTTTCTATGGAACCAAACAAAAAGAAGAACAAGTTAAAGAACGACGGAAAATATATTACCAGAAGCAGGAATTTTCTTAGTTGCTCTTTGTAGAATGAAATCAGAAGAAATGAACCATGGAACTGCAAATGGAAGGAAGAAACGCGACGTATTTATAGTGAGAGTTGGCGAATTAAAAATCCATGGATTTAACGCCATGTCTGGCAACGTACTGCTTCTTAGCCTTTTCGTCTTCCAATGAGCTCACGCTTCTTCTTTTCACACAAATATCCAACGGCGCAAAATACCTGCCCTGCTAAATTGCTCATTCCAACGGCCGATGGTGGTGCCACGTTGATCTACTAAAGTCACAGGGCGTTCACGGGTGTTTCCGTCAAATCTGACACGAATCCCGACACGTGGATGATACCAAGAATATGGGATTCTGAATTTTATTACGCTCTCTCATACTCGTTACAGTGTGCTCCAATTAGTGTAAGGTACTGTCGTTTTAATAATTAAATGTGCTGACCTGTCACCACGTACTCATATTTTGTTGTTTTTTTGGACGAATTTTTGGCCGTACCCGTATTGCACTTCCTGATTTCCACGTCATCGGACAGATCAGATATTTTACTCATCAATTATTAATTTTTTTAAACTCATTTAAATTTCAAACAAACATGAGTAAGAGATAATTTCGAACAAAAACTTTAATAACAAAAATTGTATAAAAATGTCACATCATACCTACAGTAACAACTTTAATACAGCTTTAAAATTAAATATTTAATTTACCGGGTGAAAGAACAGTCGATAGTTTTTCCTTTATTTTCGTACAACCATACCATCGTAAAAATGATCGCAACATTTCACTAACCAAGCTTCTTCTTTTTCATATAATAAGGTGATCTTTTTTAAATATAATGAGGGAAAATGCCACACGACCAAGCAATCATGGGTCAGGAGCCAAATGGGCACTACATAATTTCTAAATCTCTTACGTGGCCCATCCACGTGGCTATTGAGATGTACACGTTTACTTGTGGTTGGGAAATTTTCTACTTATTTTACAATATATATATTAGTCATAATGTGTTTGTGTCTTTTTCGAATTTCAAATTTCGAATTCCCTTGTTGTGCACGATTCAATCATAGGATATTAGCTTTAATTAAAGTTGTCGCGTGTGAAATTATATAATTCTTAATAAAATATTATTATAAATTCCAATTATTGACACTCGATAATTTTTTAATTATGAAAACATTAAAAAAAAAATTATGAAAAATAAGTGTAAAAATACTTTTTAAATATTAAAATCTTAAATTTTCAAACAAACCCAAAAACTAATTAATTATTGAATAACTACGTAACTAATATTATTTAATTATCATATGATTTACAAGAACAAAAGTTAATGCATCATTTATTATTATTATTATTCAAATTTGGATTCCGCATCATAATAGTTTAAATAAATATTGCTTTTATAGTGTTTGCATAAAGAGAAAAAAGATGCTTTAATATGGATCTTAAATGTAACACGTAGTACGACAATATTTGATTCTGTACCCATTTTTATGAAATTTTGTTATTATAAACTTTTATATATATATATATATATAATTTTTGTGAAAAAGGTTATAATAATGATTGGAATGATTTTTATTTATTTATTTATTTATTTATTTATTTTGTGAAAGGAATGATCCAAATGAAATTGGATGGATTACCGTTTAAGTGGGAAGACATATTTGGATATAATATAATGTATTAATAAAATTAACCTATGGTATAGACTATACAAAAAATGAAGCCATCTTTCGCTAGTCTCGAGGTAGTATTTAAAATATGAATTAGCCAATATTTCTATTAAAGTTCATGTATATTAATTTTATTTTTATTATTATTATTGCATATGTTATTACGCCCCCATGTGATTTCTCTCGATTATTGAATATACTTTTAATAAAAAGTTAAAATTTAACCTTTTTTTTTTTTTTTTTTTGAAGAATTTTCATAAAAGTAAAGGAATCTTGCCCTTTTAATAAAGGAAACGTCGTTCCTATTAATATAAGATCGTACATGAATAGTCATATCAACAAAAGAGAACTTTTTAGCGGTTCATATTCATTTATGAGAGAATTTATTTTAAATGAAAGAGGGTTATAATATGTGGTCTATATTTATTTATTTATTCATTACGTGCACATGAAATTTTTAATTTTATTTCATATAAATAGAAAGCAGTGTTTAATGAATTTAAATATTAAACATTTAATAATTAATTTTACCATTTATATGTTTAATTTTTTTTGTTATTATTACAATATTGTAGTTTTAAATAGCTTAATAGAGTGTGGTTGAATGTCATTTATTGAAAGACTATATCTAAGAAGGGTATGAGCTAGACAATATTTCTAATTTCGATTTTGAAAAAAAAAAAAGAGAAATTAAAAAAAATAAAAATACTAAGACCCATAATTTCAATAACAATTGTAGGGTAGTTTGAAAATTATTGGGATTTTGGAAGGAGACGATGATGGATGGCACATAAAGTAGTCCACTTTACGTGGCCAAAAGCTGGGCCATTGGCAGCTCGTCGGCACTACGGGTCACTTTGGGTGCCAATTTGAAAGCCTGTATTCTTGGACAATCATGCCACGACAAACCCTCCCCTTCTTTTTCCTTTTTTTTTATCTTCCAATAATGATATCCACTTTTTCCCCCCTTTCCCTCTCTCCTCCCAATCATTTTTTATTATCCTCTTCCACACACACTCTATATACGATATATTTTTGCTTGTTACGGCTTGTCTCGCAGTTAAAAAATGTGTTTGTTATAAAGAGATTTTTACCCTCCTTCCCAAACAGATATGGGACTTGACAATCTACTCATTTAGAGACCTAGCGTCCTCATTGACATACCACCCGATTTTTTATTATGATATTATTTGTAACAGTCAAAGTCTACTACTAGCAGATATTGTCCGCTTTGACCAGTTACGTATTGCCGTCAATTTCATGATTTTAAAACGTGATTGTTAGGAAGATGTTTCAACATTGATTCAAGAATAGAACGAAACATTCATTTATTGATTGCAACAAATGAAGTGTGCTTGTTTTTTTTTTTTCTTCTGTCGACTTGATCATCTAACCTAAATCCATATTGGGTCAACGACAACACGTGCTGTAATAGTCGTTTGAATTTTGTTTTTGCATCTAGTAACTCGATTCTATTTCTATTTATTAAAAAGAAAAAGAAAATAAGATTACCCGACAATAAAGTAGCCCTAAGTTCATTATTTTTCATCTATTTCCATGCTAAATTTCTATACCAAATAGCGACATTTTTAATAGGCCATTTGGAAGGTTAGCCATCCTCTATTTAGGTAGGATAGTTGTAGAAAATTCTTATATGAACAGCTAAACCATATAGATATTTGTTTAAAATTTAATAAATATGAGAATGAGAGTATTCAATTATATTCCTTTAAACTATATTTAACGAATATTTATGCGCTCCAAAATTCAAATATGTTTTTTCAAAATTGATGCTCGTAAGAATTTTCACAAAATCATTAATATTCTCGAATAAAAAAAATTATTTGTAAATCTGTTCAATAATAACAAAATAATAAATATTTAGCTTTCAAGACAATATCATTCACTTCTCTTTTCTAGTTGAAATTGAAAGCGAAGGAAGGGCAAGGGCGAGGAGGGGTGGGGCTAAGCCAATGGAGACAGAACGGTGACGTTTTGGATTTTGAGGGTTGTCGCCCAAAATATTCGTTTAAATGAATAAATATTAAATCTTACTATTTTCTCAGTTTTATGAGACTGAATTTTCCACCTTTTATCTTATAAAATTTAAATAATTGTCACACCCTTATTTTATTTTATTTTATTTTTGTTAGTGTATATAAAGTTATACATATTAATAATTTATTGAGTTAAAAGCAATAAATAAATAATCATATCTTAAAAGTTAGGTATCCAAATATTCTGTCATTATATTGTTAAACAGAGAGTGACAAAAGATCTCTTTCGCTCCCTCCCGTCTAAATCAAATTCCACTTCCCTCTACTTTTCCATTTTCTATTTTTTTTCCTTTTTTATTTTTATTTTTAAATTTAATCTATTTGTTTCCATTGATGATTACACCGTTGACATTAATATATATATATATATATATTTATTTATTTATTTTAAAAAAAAATATTTCGTGTTTTATACAATATTAAAAAATATTTATAATTTATTTTTGAAATTTTTTAAGGAAGGAGGCTGAAAATATATAGGTTGTTGCAAATATATCATTTTAAAATAATAATTGAAAATATAATAAAATGTACATTTAAAAGTCAATTATGGATGAAATAAATAAAATAAAAAGATAGTTATTATGAAATTAAATAGTTACACACTAAAGTTGGGAGGATAATCGAGTGCGTGGATTACTTATAGCTGTAGCCAAACAGGGCGGAAATATATAAGTTGTATTCCCCGCCATCTGGCTATTCCGATGCGACAATTTTTGGCGCCAAATTTGGCTTCCCTTCTTCTTTCTCCCCTTTCGACTCGGTCTCTCCGTTTGTCCCCCTGTTCTTCACTCTGCAGCAATGTTAGATATCTTAAACCGTCTCGAAGAAATTAATACTCTGATATGTTCTGGAGTTAAAGCGAATAAATCACTTGCCTACTCCACTCTTCTACAAATCCAACAGGTTTCTACTACAAGCCATACTTCAATCGATGCCCTAGCGAAATTTTCTCGGGATTCGATTCAGCGTATCGTCTCCGATACGCAAGATGAAGACGAGGAAATGTAAGGCTTACTTAGATCCATACTTTTCATTGGTTTCTGCTTTCTTCAAGATACTGAATCGCAGTTTGCTTTTATGTTATTTAAACACGGTTCAGTTGTTTATTGAGATTGAGGGCATTGTATTATTGATTTAACTAAAACTTAGGGTAGTAATAAAGTATATGGCGCGGTTATGAACTATCTGGCTTCTAATTAGAATCCGCAAATGTGCAATTGAAGGCAGATTCTATGGCCGGGGATGTTATGTTGCTGATTCGGATTTATGTGCATTTTTTTTTTTTTGTTCATATTTAGGTATTTAATGGTCTGGAAATTGGTAGTCTTGTGTAATTTATATTATTTTGTATTCTTCATTCAGCGCTGCACAGGCATTGAAGTGTTTAGGATTCATAATTTATCATCCATCGATCATTGCTGCTATTCCGGGTATGTACTTACGATTTTGGGTTTTCTTACAATTCCAACTGTTTAGTGCATACCTTCTTTACCCTTTACTATGAAAGAGCGGTTGGATGATGAAAGTCCCACGTCCCCTAATTTAGGGAATGATCATGAGTTTATAATCAAAGAATACTCTTTCCATTGGAGTAAGACCTTTTGGAGAAACTCAAAGCAAACCCATGAGAGCTTATGCTCAAAGTGGACAATATCATACCATTGTGGAGAGTCGTGTTCGTCTAACATGGTATCAGAGCAATGCCCTAAAATTAGTCGTGCCAATAGATTAGTAAATCCTCAAATGTCTAACAAAGGACTCCAAAAGAAAAGGATTCGAGCCTCCTCAAAGGCTTAGTAAGAAATGACTAAGACTCCAAAAGAAAAAGGAGTCGAGCCTCGATTAAGGGGAGGCGTACTTTGTTCGAGGGAAGGTGTTGGATGATGAAAGTCCCACATTCTCTAATTTAAGGAATGATCATGGGTTTATAATCAAAGAATACTCTCTCCATTGGAGTGAAGCCTTTTGGGGAAACCTAAAGTAAATCCATGAGAACTTATGCTCAAAGTGGACAATATCATACCATTGTAGAGAGTCGTGTTCTTCGTCTAACAAGAGCCAGTCTAGAAGCATTGATCACCGTTCATCAGCAAAAAAGTGTTGGTGCTTGAGTAGAAATATTGAATGCTTACAATAGTAGGAACTGCCCATTTTTATTTTACCTTTCGTATATTCAGATTGTATAACAACTTATTGCATGCACAAATGCACGCCCGCATGCGTGTGTATACGCTGTATAAATGTAATTAGCTATAGAGACCAGCAGATTGATAGGCAACGACCTGATAATGCTGATCTCAAACATCAGTACTGATGTGATTTTGAATATTATAGTCTAATCTGGCTGGCTCTTGAAGCCTTTAACGGCAATGTTGTTGAGAATTAGTATTACCTACTATATAAAAAAGTTTTCTTATATTTTTCTTTCTTATCCATGTTCCAGCGAAAGAAGCCAACTTTATCTTTGAGTCATTGACAGAACTAATCATTAGAACTAAACTGAAGGTTTGTTGTATCCTCCTGAATCATATTTTCACCAACCACGCTGTTTATACCCTCTTTCTAAATTAAACTCATCATCCAGCTACTTGGTTGCAGTCAGTTTGTAACCTAGGAGTCTGGTGCATATCAATTCAACAGCTTGATGAAGAGTTTCTTGCTTTGCACTTCCATTCTTTGTTGCTGGCTGTTACTCACGCCCTCGACAATCCCAATGGGTCTTTGTCGACCACTTTTGAGGCTATCCAGGTAAAAGTTTAGTTCAATGACTTATATTGGAGCTGATATGCCTTCTCTATTCTATCACGATATGAGGTAGCCTTGGAAAAAAGCTATTACGTACAGTCAAGTCCAGAGTTCAAACTTCCCTCCCCCAATTTTTTGTGTCGTTCAAATCTGTCTCTCCAATACTGACACGTGAGGAGTTCTATGTATCTTTCATTTGATGGATATATAAGATTTTCTTTCCCCCATACAAAAATCAGGATGATATTGAGTGTTTCATGACATCTATAGATCTAGTAAATTCACAATTATAGCTAGTCCTCTCCGAAATGACATAACAATTCAATGAGATCAATGTATTAATTAAATAAATAGCTCTAGTTAAACTCATTATTCAAAATGTTAATCAGCGATAAACTGAATGTTTAGAATATATACTCTTAAACGTGCGTACTTATAAAAAGTAAGTTCGGCATGATACAGCCTAACCTGTTTCTTTTTATAAAATTCTCAATACAGCGTAGCTTCCCTGCTTTCAGTGCTTATGAAAAACTTGTTTTTAGTCATGAAGCAAATGGACTTTAATTTTCTTATTCTCTTACTAATTTTTTGGTTTATACTTTAGGCTATTACAAAGCTGGCGGCCAAATTAAGTGATAAAATGAGAGAGTCATCCAATATATGGGCTCCTCCAGTATACAGAAGACTTCTTAGCTTCGATAAAAGAGAGAGGGATATGTCAGAGAGATGTTTGTTGAAGATCAGGTCCACAATATTACCTCCTCCGCTTGTTTTGTCCAAGGTACTCGTTGATATTTTTTTTATTGCCTTAAATGTTTTAGTTTTCCCTGTCAGAACTATATTTCAGAAACGAGATAAACTATACAACAAAGTGACAAAGGCCTCTGTACTCCAGTGGAGTAACAAAAACTTACCACTTGGAGGTAGTGCAAGGATGAAAATTAGTGGGCATTTACTAATATACTATTTGATAAAAAAAAAATTCATTTCTAGTCTCCACCATGCAATGTATTAATGATTCTTAAGATAATAAACCATGTAATCTCGGCTATCTTTATGGTAGAAAATGAGGAGTATCTAGGTATCATCTCACTAGATACTTTTTTGATCACTCTGCTTTTGTAGATGCTCCTTTTTGTTGTCAAGATACAAATATGGCTACTCTAGATAAGGCTGTTGAACCTTTGGCTTGAAATAAATAACCTTCTTTTTTGATTAATGCCAATTGGAACAATTTTTAAAATCTCCTTTGCTTGAGTAGGAGAATATCTGGTCTGGCTCTCAAATTTCCGTCTGTACGTCTCTTGTACAATGTTTCTTATTTTAAAACTAACGCTATCTTATTTTTTTCTCTCCAAATATAAAAAATTTAAGAAAATGTCGTAACTCTTATCTTTCTTAAAATGCCACCTTAATTCACTTTGAACCCTCAGAATTGGGACTGACTCCTTTCTATCTATGACGAGTTCTTTTGCTAGAAAGATGCAGTTTTTATTTGTTATCACATTTGATATTCACAAACAGGATAATATAAACGATCTTTGTTGGGATTTAGAAAGACAAGATGTCATGGCTATCCATTAGCAGGTCTTGACAGAAGTCTGGATATTGGCTATACTATGCCATAGAATCAAACATTTGACCTCAGTCTAAGGGATCCGGAAACAATATATTTTCATATTTGTGGATATTTTCAATCTGGAGACCTATGTTTCCTCACCAGACGCATCTACAGGAGATCGTTACTAGATATTTGGATAATTCAATGAGAAGTTTCACCTCTTGTAGCTTGATATGATGCAACCAACAACCATTATCAGTTGATGGTTGACAACACAATAAGGGAAAATTAGAACACCATTCTTGGGGAAAATGAAGTTGGAAGAAAGAACCATGAGGTGCTTCCAAGCTTATCTTCTAGTTATTTGACAAAAGCCCGGTGATAGGCCCCCTGAAGATAACCGAAGTTGTTGGGCAAGGCCTATTACCTGGGTATGGTTTTAGAGGGAAAAGATCATAAGGATGTGAAGCACAGAATACTTAAAATGTCTTATATACTAACTTTTATACTTCAACAGGCGCTTGTGAAAGATATGAAGGGATCGTTGCTTAATGGAATGGATAAGTTATTAAATCTCGGAATGAAGGTTCAGACTATTGCAGCTTGGGGATGGTTCATCCGGATACTAGGATCTCATTCCATGAAGAACAGAAATTTAGTAAATAAAATGCTTAAAATTCCAGAGCGGACATTTTCAGATCACGACCCTCAAGTTCAGATTGCCTCACAGGTACTTCATACTGTATCTCTCTTCATATGCGACTCATCAACCTTCATAATATAGGGCTATTATAAACTTTGCCTTAAGTTTCAAGTTGGTCTGAATTGCATATTTTATGGCATGCTCTCGGAAGTAAAAAACAAGAAGTTAATGACATGCAAATATAATCTACAATTGCAAGCCTTCCAGTTCAAAGTAAAACATGGGAGATTGTATAGGATTCGGTTAAACAGGATAATCATCCTTGTATCAGTTGGGCTTCTCTGAAAAACTTAGGCTGAAAACTTGAGACTACAAGTTTGAGTGACACATAAATCATTGGAGAATCGTGATTATATTAGCTGTTCTTATTAAAAAGAAGATTTTGGTGCTTGATGAAAGTTATGTTATTAATATATTTGAATTTCGTTCTTGTAAAAATTTTGATGTCTTGACCTTGCAGGTTGCATGGGAAGGCTTAATTGATGCTCTTGTTCACAGTCCAACTCTCCGGTGTGAGATTAATGTGGTCAAGGGAGAGGAAAATAATCAAACGGTGCAAATATTAAATGGGAATGATTGTGAAATCCAGGCAAATGCAAAAAGTATAAAGCTGATCATGGTGCCTTTGGTCGGTGTCATGCAGAGTAAATGTGACATGTCTGTTCGCTTGTCATGTTTGAACACATGGAATTATCTGCTCTATAAACTTGACTCATTTGTTAACAGTCCATGCATGATAAAACTGGTATTAGAGCCTATTCTCGAGGCAATTTTCCGGCTTATTCCAGATAATGAAAATATCAGGTTGTGGAGTATGTGCTTAAGTTTGTTGGATGATTTTCTGTTGGCAAAGTGTTCACACATGGATAATGATTTAACTGTCCAGTTATGCTACAAATCAGAAGCGATACTGTCCGAGATTGAATACCAAGAAACTGGTAAAAGGTTTTGGAAGCAGTTTCCTATAAAGTGGTTGCCATGGAATCTAAATCAGCTGGCCTTTCATTTAAAGATGATTTGTGTTATCTCAACTTCAGCATCAATGGAGACCTTCAGCAATGAGAATAGGACTTTCGCATATGATACTTGCCAAAGGTTATTTAAATCTGTCTTAAAAGGAGTCCAATTAGAGCTCAAAAAGCCGTCTGCGAATTATGATGATGTTATGCTTGGTTTGAGGGAAATTTTAAGATTTTTAAGATATCTGTCTGATAATCTAAGTGGCGATGGCTATATTCACCATCATTTGCATTATGCTATCCTCCACTTTATTCGGGCTGTCACCAAGGAGTTAGAACCTGCTATACTAGGATCCCCTCTTTATGAGGTTGAATTAGACTTCAAGGAAATGGATGGAGTCCAAGCAGTCAATCACATCAGCTATGCACAAGTTCTTGGTGTACCGTCTATATCTTACATGGATAAGGTATCTCCTATAGTTTATTTAATTGTAATGTACAGTTCAGTGGCAGTTCAGTCTACTTCGACAATGTGCCTTACGGATTGTATCCTAAAAGAAATGCACGAATATTTCAAACTTGTATTTTCTTCGTTCATACCTCCAGATAGTCTTCTTGCAGCTATTTTAATTTTGAATAAAAACATTGTGCCCACTAGCCTGAGGATATGGATAGCAATAGCAAAAGGTTTGATGGAGAGCAGCAATATGAGGAATAATATCCCGTTGAAAACAAAGTCAGAAACTGAAGGGGTGAATACCATATGCTATCTCCTCTCTTACCCTTTTGTTGTATGCTCTTCCAAAATATTGTGTGGCTCCACACTGGAGAATCTTGAGCTTGAATCTGTTGTCCAAGTTTGGAAGTCGCTTTATAGTTCTGTTAACACATTGCAGCTTGACAATTCCACGAGTATCAGTTTCAATGAGGGTTTGGCTTCTATGTTAAGCAGATGCCTCAATGATCAAAGCATGCCTGGGTGTGGGAGTGAATCTTGTTCAAGTTGTGAAGGTTTTAGTGCTGATTTTCTCTCGATATTTGTTGACATTGTCATAAACATCTTGAAAGGGCTTCAAAATTCCGAAAGAAGATCAAATAGAATTATGAGAGAGGACAGTAACTGTGAAAAATCCTGCTTCAACAGTTTTAGCTTGAGATTGGCCGCCAGGTAAATGCAAACATTACTCGGTTGCTTATAATGAAAGACCAATACCAAGCCGTCATGTACTTGTTTGATTTTATTAGAATAAAAATGCCTCTTATAAGTGAATTTATGGTGATGATTTCTTAGGTAGACTTCGGTTAATCGTGCCCTTAATTTCATGATACACGCAACACACACACAATGTTCATCGTAGACTAAATCAAGTGGTTAACTTTACCTTTTCCATTTCTTATAATTTTGAAATAGATACCGATTTGGATTTCATTTATTCAGCTGAAAGGCTGCGTTTCTAAGAATTACGAGAGTTAAAAATGAAAACTCTAGTTCCTATGAAACCTTTGCTTATGGAAGCTTACAAAACTAATCTTCTGGAATATATGTGTATTTTTTGGGAGAGGTTAATGTGGCACCTCTAGAAAACGCCATATAAATCACAATTAATGTTTCAAGCCATATTAATCTGTTCTGTCTCTGCATGGTGTCTATCCTTAACTCTTCTTAACTCTTCAGTTTCATGTTCCTGGTACAGATTTATTGAACTATTACGGATAAAGCGAGGAAAAAATTCATCACATTGGCTTTCCAGGTATTTTGGAACAATTATTGCAATAATCTGCTTGTGCAAGTTATTCCTCTTCGCATTTTACTTGCGTTAACATCTCACCCTAGTAAGGATGTTGCAGAGTATTTTCAGCATTGGCTCAATTCGTCAGCTGCCTTCACTTGAAACAAGATATATTTGGGTTCATAGAGGTACTTTAATCTATTTTCATCCATCTGATCCAAACACATTGCAAAACACGCGTGATTTATTTGCATACCACACGAACATCATGGCTATGTCAGTCATTGGGATCATGCATTTAGTTGAGACATATGACAGGAGTGTAGGATTAGGACAACCTGTTTTCATATTCTCTTATGATCGTGGTGGTGATTATGATCCTGAAATGTTCATTTTTTGAAACTACTTCATTGCAATAAATTTCACTGTCGACGTATCATCTTGATATGGGTGAACTCTGCTCAAGAATGCACGACTTGAATAACTGGTTTCTCGTTTTTTTTCCGATTGGTGATCATGATCCTGGAGTTTTCTTCTTTACGCCTTGGAGTTTGAAACTGTTGTACTTAGTCTCTTTACTGACATTATTTAACACTTGCCTTTGATTACCAGATTATATCCTCTCCATTGCTTTTGTGGTTGACCAAAATGGAGACATTGGAAGAAGGCATTAACAGCCAACTTCAAATCCTGTGGGCTGAAATCATTAGTCATTTGCAAAGGGGCTGCCCTTCATTAGTCTTCGACTCTGCCTTTCTGAAGCTGTTGGCACCTCTACTCGAAAAAACTCTTGACCACCCAAATTCCTCAATTTCAGAGCCAACCATTACTTTCTGGAATTCCTCATTCGGTGAACATTTAGTTGCACGCTACCCACAAAACCTGCTTCCTATTCTGCACAAGCTATCAAGAAATGGAAGAATAAAACTCCAGAAGAGATGCTTGTGGATGGTTGATCAATGCCCTGCAAGACAAGAAGATGCCAACCCTCCCTTCAGCCACAGAGTGAGTGCAACATCCATCAGGAGCTCAAAAAGAATAGAGTTAATGACAACTACTAATCAGGACAAGCACAAGGAGGACATCCCTACTTCCAATTCAAAAAGGAAGAAGATGGAATTAACTCAGCATCAGAAGGAAGTAAGACGAGCTCAACAAGGTCGGGCACGGGATTGCGGTGGACACGGCCCGGGCATTCAAACTTACACAAGCCTTGATTTCTCACAAGTAGTTAATGATTCTGGGGAGAGCCAGGACACCCAGATTATATAGACTCCATAAGCTCACACAACTGAGCCATGTTGTAAATAGATTGCCTTTTGCTCAGTTCTCATTCGCCTTGTATAATGGCTGCCATAATTATCTCAGCCTTTTCTGGCATGCATGTTTGTATTTGACCCCCACATTCTGCTATTTTTCGTTTTTTTGGCAGATAAATGTACAGAACAAAATTAATTTTTTAATTAATTAGTTTGGTAACGAATCTTAATTTATTAATTAATCTACCTTGAGAATTAAATTTAAAAGGCCATTTATTAGATTAGACATTTTAAATTAGTGGATAATTTTGTGAATGCATTAAAATAATAATAATAATAATATGGAAGGGGGCGCGAGTAGTTCGAGTCAAACTGCTTTCTCAATTTAGTTGACCATTTGACTTTAGTTTTTATTTAAGCTTACTCTCTCTGTCTCTCTCTCTCCTCCTTCCTTCCCTCCTTCGAAATAGACGCATTTCAGCTAAAACAGAAGAAACCAGGTGTCCTCCTTCACAATTAACCCAGACTTTAGGGTTTCAAAACCTACAACTTCCATTGATTTCCAGAATTTTTTTCCATTTCGTAGTTCATAATCTCTCGATTTTCTTCTATCGCATTGAGAATTTTGAACTTGGAAATTTTAGGGCTTCTTTCGCCTCCCTTTATCCGTCACCTCATTTCCTTTTTTGCAACCTGGCCCTTGATTTTGTTTCTTTTATTTGGATCCATTAATGGACGCTCGAGATTCATCTTCGTCGGCAGCTGAGGACGATGGAGCTCTATCCGTCACTGCCGCTCTTGCCAAGGATGCTGCATCGCTTTTCCAATCGGGCAAGTATGCTAGGTGTGTAGAGGTTTTGAATCAGCTGTTGCAGAAGAAAGAAGACGATCTTAAGGTTTGATTTCTTGCACCATAATCTAATTTTGTTTGATTGTTTATTTATTTATTTTGCTGAGGATTTCGTTAATTCCTTGTGTATGTGTGCGGATGCGGTTTAGTCTTTTGAATTCAATGATGCGAAATGTTGAGCTCAGAAATAATATGGGGCGCTTTTTTCCCCTTGTTTTCCTCCTTAGCGATTATCGAGTTTTTGAATTATTTGAGGACAACATACTAGAACCACGTGCAATTCCATTGTAACGTTTAACGACGCCTAGGCTATGCTGAGAGGAAATGAAAATAGGGGGTAATTTTTATCATTTTCCTTGGGTTTTATGATAATTAGCAAGATTTTAGGCTCGGGTGGTAGCATTTCTGTTCATACACTATTTAATTTCTGTTTATCATTGGTCAATTTGAATGTTGATCCTTCTAGTCATAGAATCGTTACCTAAACCTCTGATGTGAAGGAATTTTCCCAAGTAACTGATGGCCCTGGAAAATATTTGGAACAAGCAATTGTGATCAACTCCGCTAAAGGCTCCATAATCATTTAAGGAAGATTGGTTTTACAAAATACCGTGTCTGCCCCTACTCATTCCCATCCCCAAATTCTATTCTTACAATATCCTGAGCTTTTCATTTTTGAAGTATGAAGAGAAATCCAGAGTAGAAAAAAAAAATGTAATCATGACCCTGCCAAGTGCTAATGGCAGTGAGAATTTTGTTGTTTTCGTTAGTCTTTCCAGTGTCCATTCAATATAACTGTGATCAGATGTACATTGTTGGCAAAAAGAGCGTCGAGTGACTTGGAATCTTGTTGGTGTAAATTATATTCCACTTTTTTTTTTTTTTTTTTTTTAAAAAAAAAAATTCATTTTAGCAATAGGTTAATCTACAACTTTGCCCTGATCCTTCCTCAAATTATACCTGGTTGCATATTTAGAGAGTGGCTTCAGATCCAGAATGAATTATGATATATGTTATGGTGACTCTTTTATTATTGTTTTTGTTGGGCTGAGGGTAAGGTTTGAGATGAGGTTGCCTAGATACCTCTACCATACTTCTCTTTTGAGTTATTTAACCACATATATTTTGGGCAACAAAATCATTAGTTTTCACATTAATCAATTGGCACTATTACAAGTATTTTGTTTCAAGTTTTTAACTTGACACATTCTGATGCTCTTGATATACATTTGTTTGGATTCTTAGTGACTGGTGATTTTCTATGTCGATTTTGACTTCAATCCAATCTTTAGGACTGCATCTTTTATAAGGAGCTTAAGGATATCTTGGTGTCAATGATTTGTTGTTACTAAACTAGTTGGTTACATTGGGTTTGGCTGCCTATCTATTTTAATCTTGATGCTTCATTTGGCACTTATTTGAAAAAACAAACTGTTAGCACTTCATATATAGATGTCTTTCTCAGGTGCTTCATAATATTGCCATCGCCGAATACTTGAGAGATGGTTGTTCCAATCCGAAGAAGTTGCTTGAAGTATTAAACAATGTCAAGGTATGCCGTTAGCTCCAAAATGTTCATGTGTACTTTGTGTTCCTGTTTATTTTAACTGCCACAGTATTTATGTCCCTGGTAATATTTTATTATTTTCCTTAAGAACTGTTTGTTAATCACCTCAATCATTGATTTGGCATAGGCCTCATTATACATTTTTCTTATTTTTAGACGCCTTGTTCAACTACAATAAAAAATCTGTTCTTAAATTGATGATATTACCAACCTCTTCACTATATGCAGGAGTCTTTTTTGTTTGTTTCATCAATGTAAAATCTTGGTTAAAATACTATTTTGGCTTTGTAGCTTGGGTTTCTTTCCATTTTACTCTCAAATATCCAACTTAGTCCATGTACTTCCAAATCTTAATTGTAGTCTTTGTTAGTAGTTAATGTTGATTTCTTTTTAAAAAATTATTCTTTATTGGCATTCCCTTTATAAATTTTGGAAATATATTTTTAGTGTCTTTTCTTGCTGAAAATTATTATATAATCAATTTCGATAAAAATAAC
This sequence comes from Cucurbita maxima, assembly GCF_002738345.1. Taxonomy (NCBI): domain Eukaryota; kingdom Viridiplantae; phylum Streptophyta; class Magnoliopsida; order Cucurbitales; family Cucurbitaceae; genus Cucurbita; species Cucurbita maxima. The sequence goes on from NW_019272026.1 coordinate 3,931,864, forward strand.
TTTGAAGGACTAAATATAAGATTATAATATGTATGGGAAACCAAAATGATATTTTAATATAAAATATATATATATATATTTTTTTTCTTAAGGTAACTTATAAACTTTTTACTGCACATCTTACAATTTAAGTGAGAAACTTTGAAGGAAAGATAATACTTGCTTTATCTAAAATCTGGTTTAGTGGAGATCACAATAAGCTTTTTCATGTTTTATCATGCAACTAAAATTCAAGGATTTGACTTAAATAATTAAATAATTGAAGAACTCATGTTTGAGTGAAACTTTATGATTTTTGTTTAATTATAGATCTGAGTTAGAGGGGTAAAATGTAGTTTCCTTGGGTTTATTTGATCGTTCTTTAAAGAATGTTAGTAACTTGGAGACATGACATGAGGAGGAAGTGGATAACATTATAACGATTGTGTGCTTGCATTACACCGTTGTGTGGTACACTAGTTGGGATGCATGCATTACAGTCTTTAATTTCTAAGATTAATAAAGCAAAAGTCAATGGCAAAATCTAAACTTGTGCTGGAAAAATGTAGAATATAAATTGAATACGAGGACAATGTTTTGGTGGATTTTGTGGCATGCTAGTTTCTTGGCCATCCTGTGGGGCCTATGGACTGGGAGGATCAAGTTTTGGAATTGGGAATCACTTCAGCCTATAGTTCTTTGAGTGAAACTTTGAATAGAGAGAACGCCATAATACTTCCCCCTCTTCCATATTCACTTTCTTGTTATTTTCGGCCATTGCATAATGTGCATATACTCATCTTTCTGCTAATTCTTGTGTGGATGCGCTTGTTCAGAAGAGAACTGAGAACCTTGCAGTTTCATCTGGAGAACAAACAGATGCTCTTAACCCTGAAAATAAGAGTACTTCGGGTAAAGGAAATAATGTATCTGCTCATCAGACTGCTGCAAACAATGCTAATATCGTATACATGGATGAGTTTGATGCCTCCATTGCTACCCTAAACATTGTAAGTTAAATGCAATAGGGAAGAGAAACTAATTATTTGAAGAATATTTTTATCATTGATCTGATCGTGACAATTTAAAATGTCTATTTACAGGCTATCGTATGGTTCAATCTTCATGAATATACAAAGGCATTAGCAGTTCTTGTACCTTTATATCAAAATATTGAACCCATTGATGAGGTACTGAAGTTTATTCATTATATTAGTGATTGGAGTTTTCCTTTAATTATGCTATTGATATGCAGACAACGGCTCTTCATATCTGCTTTTTGCTGCTGGATGTTGGATTAGCCTGCCGCGATGCATCATTATCTGCAGTAAGTAGCCTTGTTAGAGTTTTGCCTATCGTTTGCTGACTTTAAATTTCAGTAGTCTTGTACTGTCAAGTTTTAATATGTTGCTAGCACTTGTTATCTGTCCTATAATTTAGAAGGATTACATGTTTTCATGTTTGTTTAGCTTTATCAAATTTATATAGGAAATCTTTTAAGTAATATAGTTACAAACGGTCCAAAGCCCACCACTAGTAGATATTGTACTCTTTGAGCTTTCCCTCAAAATTTTTAAAATGCGTGTGCTAGGGAGAGGTTTCCACACTCTTATAAAGAATGTTTCATTCTCCTTTCTAACCGAGGTGGGATCTCACAATCCACCCCCTTTCGAGACCCAACGTTTTTGCTAGCCCTCATTCACTTCTCCAATCAATATGGGTCTCCCCAATCCACCCCCCTTCGGAGGCCAGGGTCTTTGCTGGCACACCGCTTTGTATCCACCCCCTTTGGGGCTCAACCTTCTGACTGACAAATCGCCCGGTGTTTGGCTTTGATACTATTCGTAATGGCCCAAGCCCTCTGCTAGCCGATATTGTCCTCTTTGGACTTTCCCTTTCGAGCTTTCTCTCAACAATTTTAAAATGCGTCTGCTAGGGAGAGGTTTTCATACTGAATGCTTCGTTCTCCTCCCCAACTGACGTGGGATCTCACAAGTTAGATTTATCCCTTTGCCAGGGAAGCTATGTTGCTGTTGTTTCTGTGTATAATATGTCATGTGCTCTCTCTTCACCGTGTTTTCAGGAATTAGTGCCGTCTGTTCTTTCCGTGCATATTTTCTCTTATGTTTTTTTACACTTTTTTCTTCAGTGGAACTGAAATCTGCTGACAAATGCATGAATGATGATGTATTGAAAATGGTTTTCTCATGTATTTTTTTTTTTCTGTCAGGATGTTCTACTTTATCTGGAAAAAGCTTTTGGGGTTACTAGTATAAGCCAAAGTGAAAATGGAAGTACAGGGGGACAACAATCCACAAACGTGGTGGCAAAATCTTCGTCTGTTCCTACCAATACTTCTGCCTTTGAATCTTCCAATTCAGATTTAGCTGCAAGTGTCAATGCCTCGGAAAATTCTCTATCGAGGACTTTGTCAGATGAGACATTTGAGTACGAGTCCATGTTATCGACGTTGGATATTGGTGGACAAAATCCAGCAACACAGACTGGTTTTTCATCTTCAAATGTTCTTTTAAGGATCCCAGCTGATCGGTCTCTATCTACTGTTGATTTCAAGCTTAAATTGCAACTATACAAGGTTCGCTTTCTTCTTCTCACTAGAAATTTAAAGCAAGCAAAGCGTGAAGCAAAGCACGCCATGAACATCGCTCGTGGGATAGATTCATCCATGGCTCTTCTCCTAAAGGCTGAACTTGAATATGCCCGTGGCAACCATCGTAAGGCCATGAAGCTACTTCTGGCATCGAGTAACCGAACAGACATGGGGATTTCAAGCATGCTAAACAACAACCTTGGCTGCATATATAATCAACTTGGGAAGTATCATACATCAACAGTATTCTTTTCCAAAGCTGCGTCTAATAGTTCAGCTCTCTGGAAGGATAGAAAACAGACAACTTTTTCACAAGACAACTCTCTTCTTATCGTCTATAATTGTGGTGTTCAGTACTTGGCTTGTGGGAAACCATTCCTTGCTGCTCGATGCTTTCAAAAAGCCAGTTTGATTTTCTACAACCGCCCTCTGTTGTGGCTCCGACTTGCCGAATGCTGCTTAATGGCTTCAGAGAAGGGGCTTCTGAAGAACAACAACCTTGCTGATTCCGATAGATTGGATATCAAGGTTCACGTTGTTGGAATGGGAAGATGGAGGCAGCTTGTATTGGAAGATAAAACTTCGAAGAATGGATGTGCATATTCCTCTGGTAGAGAAGACGAGCATTTCAGCATCGAAGGACAACCTAAGCTGTCGATTACTCTTGCTCGGCAATGTCTGTCTAATGCCCTGTACTTGTTAAACCGTTCCGAGACCAGCTTTTCGCATTCTTTATTGGCCTCTAATTCTACCTTGGAGGAGAGAGATCCAACTGAAGTGGCAGCTTCCAGGAGATATTATAAGAACTTGCATTGTATTGATTCCAAGGCCTCTGCCTCAACTCTAGGCTCAAGTCAGATAAATGCAAATGGTGATACAAAAGAACAAAAAGGTGCTACAATTCAGGAACTTGTGCAAAACTCCCTCTCCTATTATGAGGATATTTCTCGGAGAGAAAACCTGTTGATTAAGCAAGCACTTCTTGCCGACCTGGCTTATGTGGAGTTGAAACTGGGGAACCCGTTGAGAGCCCTAACAATTGCAAGGTCTCTTATGGAGCTTCCAGGATGTTATAAAGTTTATACATTCTTAGGCCATGTTTATGCTGCAGAGGCCCTTTGCTTACTAAATAGACCAAAAGAAGCTACCGAGTATTTATTGTACTATTTATCCGGAGGAACTGATTTCAAACTGCCATTCGGTCAGGAGAACTGTGAGCTATGGCGAATCGACGGCGTTACTGATATCGAAGGGGTAAATGGAGGTTCGACAACAGCGGCTAATACTTCATCCCGGGAGGAACTTCATGGTTTCAAGTTCCTCAGACCAGAGGAAGCACGGGGAGTCCTCTTTGCAAATTTTGCCACTGTTTTGGCCTTACAAGGAGATCTTGAACAGGCCCAACAGTTTATCTCGGAAGCGCTATCGATCATACCGAACAGTCCAGAAGCCACTTTGACTGCAGTTTATATCGATCTTGCTATCGGTAAGTCGCAAGAAGCTTTTGCCAAATTGAAACAGTGTAGTTGTGTAAGGTTCCTCCCCAGTGGATTGACAATGAAAAGATCTTCGTGATTGTTATAAGTATAACTGGTGGCTTTGTATTAATGTCCTGCCCTCATGTTAGTACTACTCAACGGGGCTACTCGGCTATATATAGCAATCTTTAGGAGGATCTTATAACATAGCTCACGTCAGAAAATAAAAATTGATGTTCATTTTTTTTTTCATCTCTAGGGTTCATTAGTAGTTGTGTATCTTTTTTTTGGGTTGGGTTGGGTTGGGTTAGCGGAGATGCTATCCTATTGTTACAATGAACGTTGATAGAGCTTTTTTGAGAAAGAAATTAAAAAAAAAAAAATATTGTTCTCTCTTGTAATGACATGAAAGACTATAATTTTGTATGGCTAAAGTTCAAATCTCTTATCGGCAGATATTGTCTATTTTCACACATTATGTATTGCTGTCAGTTTCACTGTTTTAAAACGTGTCTACTAGATAGGAGTTTTCTCGTACTAATGTTGTGTTCTCCTTTTCAATCGAGGTAGAATCTCACAATTCACCCCTTGGGAGTTAGCGTTCTCGTTGGCACACCACTCGGTGTCTGGCTATGATATCATTTGTAAAAGCTCTAGAAAAATTTCCGGATTAAAACCTTACTTTCCTTCGGTCTCTTTACTTAGACTTCGGCGAAGGGGAGGACGAAATTATCCGAACCTTTGTTTTTTAGTTAGGTTTAAGTTTGACGAGAATAATATTCTACAACGAGCAATTCATTTAGTTTCAAACTGACTCATGCTATAAATATTGTCTATTTTAGCTTATAACGTATCGTTGTCAGTCTCAGAATTTTAAAACGCATGTACGAAGTTTCTACACATTCATAAGAAAGGTTTCATTCATCTCTTCAATCAACGTGGGATAAAATTACGTTTATCACGATTAACAATTGAAAATCAATTTAATCGTTGATTTTGCACATTTAAATACGATTATGATATGATCCAGTTTGGATCCATTTTTAATGATTAAAAACATGTATTAAAGCGATATCCGGTGAATTCAATCTCCATTCTTATGCCACCTTACATTGGAGAAGCACTTATCTTATCTAACTTTAAACGCTTGAAATATCTCTGGTTATGTGTGTTGGGATGAGAAGGTTCCCCAAATTATTGGGTACACAAACAACCATCTCTGTAATCCTTAAGAAACTAATGGACAAACACCATACATTTCCATTGAACTAAGAGACAAACTCCCCTCCATGTGCCCTCTTTCTCATTGGTTTCTCTAATTTCTTCCCTTATCCCTAACACTTTCTAGCAGAGGTTATAAATTCTCGTGATTTTATTTTTTATTTTATTTTAAAAGTCTTATTAAGAGATAAGTGTTCTCACTTATATTTCATGGATCTCTTTTTTAACGTTTGTAAGTAGAGAACGAACCTGTTAGATCTTTAGTTAAGTTGTTTTTATTTATAATCTCTCATGGAAGACATCGGATCCTAATTTGCCACCAAAAATTAAAAAAGAAAAAATCCATAAATTTTGAACTATTTTAAAAAAATTAATGAATAACTGGGTATGGGTATGGGTAAGGGTAAGCTTGAGTTATTACAAAAAGTATTATTAAAATTTTTAAAAATGTAAATGTGTTTTTTTTAAGATAAAAAAAGAAAAAAAGAAAAAAGCGGGGCAATTCTAAATTGAAACATTTTAATTCAATAAAATCTTGGTCCATCATTCGAAACGTGCTGGGAGACATAAAGACAAATGGATTTGAAGGACAATGGGCCCTTTAATATTTTGACGTCCCAATCAGTCCTTTTTGGCATAGCCTCAGTGTATACTTTCGAATTACCGGAATCCACATGTACTCCTACTACCGTCATAGCCCACTGGAAATAACCAAAACCCTATTTAATTTTTCTTAATATTAAACATTTTTATCCATTTTTTCATTAAATTATAAAATAATTTTTAAATATTCATCCCGCTTGTCTTGTTTTAATTAAGTGAGAAAATTCGAACCTTTAACATTTTGGTCGATTCCCGTTTAATTATGCATTATACTTAGGAAAAAAGTCAATGAGAGAAAGAGACATAAATAAGGAAACACCTAATCCATAATAACATAACATAACAACAATTATCACAATTTAAAAATAAATCGTTTACAAACATCAGCAAGAAAAATAAAATAAATCGAGAAAAAAAAAAAGACAAGGATTCGACTCGACATCCTCTCATGTCGACTCGACTCCATCAATCAAACCTGAAAGAAGAAGAAGAAAAATCCAATAAGCCAATTGTTTAATATTAATAATAATTAAAGTCATATGTAAAGAATTTGATGCAAAATCCAGAGACTAATTTGTTGAAGGAAATTAAGAGAAAAAAGTAGATGACCTTATTTTTTTCTGGTTTCTAAAGGGAGCAAGTGTAGCCAGGAGGAGGGGTCTTCCCACATGTGATAAGGAGCTGAAGGGCAATGGGGACATAGATATTAAGGTTAAGAGCCTTAATCTTAAGGGTAGTGCAAAGGCAAACCGCCGCTTCCAACTCAGCCAGCCCTGAAATTATAGGGCAGCATGCATTGGCTGCAGGATCCCCTACCCCAATGTGCACCAGCCCTCCCAACAGATCCACACACCCACCCAGTTTCAGAGTGTCAATTGGACAGGTCTCTTTCCCCGGCGGCGTCGGGCAGGGATTCTTTCCCGGAGATGGGTTTTTGATGACCGGAGGAGCCGTCACTGGCGGCACGGTGACTGGAGGGATGGGGACTGGAGGGATTTTGATTGGGGGTTTGATGACGGGTGGGAGGTCGATAGGCGGTTTGACAGGAGGGAGGGGGACTGGAGGGATTTTGATTGGTGGTTTGACGACGGGTGGGAGGTCAATAGGCGGTTTCACGGGAGGGATAGGGACTGGAGGTATTTTGATTGGTGGTTTGACGATGGGAGGGAGGTCGATGGGCGGTTTCACGGGAGGGAGGGGGACGGGAGGGATTTTGATTGGGGGTTTGACGACGGGAGGGAGGGTGATGGGAGGGACAATGGGGCCCTTAGGGGACTTGGGCTTGACCTTCTTGGGAGGTGGTTTGCCGCAGGAGCCGCAGCCGAAAATGGGGGCGGCGGTGGAGAGGAAAAGCATGCAAACTAGAAGAACGGCGTGGATTTTTGAAGGCTCCATATTGGAGAGCTTTTGGGCTGAAGTGCGAGTGGAAGTGAAGGGTGCGAGCGGCAACTGGAGTTATATAGGAACAGTGAGGAAAACAACCCAAACAACAAATCACGTGAACATGGGAGGGAGACCCAAGCCTAACCCAACCCTGTTACAAATGACACCCCTTTACCGTCTAAATTAATAAAAATACTCTTAAAATTATTCTCATATCATGAAAAATTCATTAAAATAAATAAGAAAATAATATAGATATTAATTGAAAAATAAGATTACACGCAGATGACTGTTGAGCCGTACAAGGTAGGAAATTTTCAAGTACGATTTTAAGGGAAGGAATTTACCAGCCTATTCCGACCAGGGAGAACAGGCATATTAGGGTAATTAGGGTAAATTTATGGGTAGAAACCGTTGGACACTTAATGCTCTATCCCTCCAATGATTAAGCTATGGGGTGGTCTGTGTATAAAATATAGACTACACGCATATTTAATAATAACAATATATATATATATATATAATAAAAAATGAAACAAAATGACATGAAAAGTTGAACAATCCAGACCCAATAATAAATACCCTATGGATTTTTCCCAAATAAAGTTAGCAAATTAATGTCAACCAGCTCATCCATCCTCATTCCTTTTTTATCTTGGATCCGAAGGGTAAAACGCTTTCTTTCTCCTATTCACAATTTCTTATTAAAAAATGTTTTAATGTAAAAAATATATACGAGCCGTAAAGAACCAAGGATATTCAATCGCAGCTAATATGCATTCAATTGTAAATAGAACACTCGTTAATTGAACTTAGCCACCTATTTTCAACTAAACATAAAGCTTAACAAAAGTGTTACAATAAATATCTCATTCCAACGTCCAAATAAACACCAAAATTGGGGAGTGATTATAGAATTTGAGCTGTTTTGGCACAAAACTATATACTATATAGCCATTATGTTTAAAAAAACAAACTGCACTTTCATTGGCGGTGTTCTAATTTTGAAGTTGTTTGTGGTTTTGCTCCATTATGGGGTGTGAGAGATACAACACCAGCTAGCTACCAAGCATGTGGGGGGTGCCAATGCATGGTAGCTACAACAACACGACACACCGGTAGATGCATTTCGGGTTCCTATAATTTGGTTTAAATTTAATATTCATAGTTTTAAACGATAACCTCCATAACTCATGTTTAGCTTCAAATCTATATATATGGTTTGATCCAACATCACAAATCATACTGTCATTAATTATTATATTGAGATTTTGATCTCAAGAAAAAAAAAATGTAAAATGTTAATTATAGACTACATTTACTTTTCTGTTTCTAATAGGCATGAGTGAGATCTCACATTTCTTATAAAGGTGTGGAAACATCTCTCTAGTATATGCGTTTTAAAATTGTTAGGCTGACGGTGATATGTAACAGACGAAAGTTTATACAATATTTATTAGATTTATTAGTGGTAGGCATGAGGTATTACAAATGGTATCAAAGCTGGGCAGTTTGCGAGCAAAAATGCTAGGCCTCCAAGGGGGTGGATTAGGATATCTCATTGATTACAGGAGAGAACGAAACATTAGTTATAAGAATGTTGTGTGAAGGAAGAGAGGAGAGAGAAGGAGAAGGGGAAAGGGGGGCATGTGGGTGGGTGAGTGAGGTTAAAAGAGATGAAGCTGTATGGGGTTTTGTAGTGTTGTGGGATCCGTGATTTTGCTTTCCTCATTGGTGACGTTATTGTTCCTTTCTTTTCCTTTCTTCTCCTTTTACTTTTTTGTCCTTTGGATTTGCTTCTCTAGACCCATTCACATTCACAACATTCCCCTTCTTCAATCTATTATCATTACCAAAAACCCTTCCTTTTTATGTTTTTTCATCTTTGGCTAATGCTTGCTTTACTGGTACTTTTAGTTCGACCCTAAGTCGAGGTAGAAATTTGAATCTTAATATTTTAGATAAAAAGTACTTAATCAATTAAATTATACTTAGTTTTAAGCAGCTAGTTTTGTTTAATTTATATAAAAATAAACAAACGACCCATAACCGAAGATATCTATCCGACAGGATGGAACAAGGAATCTTTGAGCTTATCTGCATGTATTGATTCACAAACTTTTAGTTTATAAAGTATAATAGATTGAAATAAAATGATGGGTTATGAAAAAGTAATGGTAAGAAAAAAAATTAAAAAGCTAATATATATATATATACATATAAAATGTGTGTAAAAAATAATAAAAAAGAGATCACGGTGAGATTTGAATGGAGATGTGAAATACAATCCTCGTTCCCTTGTTTATTTGACGAGCATAATTTTTTTTCACTCTCTCCTTTCGGAGTGGGTTTCCACGAGGCCTTGGCTACGTGAGGTAAATATACATCTCTAGGGTAATACTCTAAGTTCATTTCATGTTCTGTGATTTTTTTTATTTTAAAAAAAATTAAAGAGTTTAGGGTTTAGGTTTCATTTACGAAATTTATTTACAAATTCGGGTTAAAAAGGATAAATAAAAATAACATACAAGAAACAAAAGTTTTTTTTAACCACGAAATTGTAGTTATGATTAAATAATTTGCTATGAAAATGAGGTAAATAATTGTATTTTTGTAAAGAATCTTAAATTTAGTACTATAGTTGATTTTATTAACCATAATAATTAGATTGGTTTATATTATATATCTCAATTTGCTTTTTAAAAAGCCAGAAAATAAGTGATTTTATTTATTTATTGGGGAGATATTGATACTTTTAACGGCTAGGTAAATAAAAATTAGCTACATTGGGTAATTATTCACAAAAATGTCACGACATAAAACCAGAGCTGTTTTCGACGTTGCATGGGAATGGGCGGCGGAGTAATTAATGGGGTTTTGTCGCGTGTGGTGTCGCGTAGAATAACATTTCTCGAACACAGAGTGATTCCTGTAAAATCCAATGGCTGAGATTTCTTCATCCAAACTGATGGCTGTGGATGCACAATGGCGATCTACTTGGGTTATGATCTAGTGGCTGCTATTCGTTTTCACCACTCACTTGGATAAATAAATGGGTTGATTCCTCCACACCACACATCTGTGTGGACCCCAACATTTTCTTTTTTGAACTTTTTTATTTTTCTTTTTTATAAGTTTACATTTTTGTGAATTTTAAATAAAATTTTATTCAACAATAATTAAGAGAAAACGAACACTTATTTTTGGATTCAATTGTGTGGGATAGAGAGGATATGGTAATTGGACCTTACTAAAAAATTAAATTTATGCTTTTTAAATTATGGTTAAATTTAATCACGGAATATGTATGTATGTATATGTATATATGTATACGTATCTGTATATATGTGCATACAATGTATGTGGGTATATAAATTTAATGCTACAATGAATTAATAATTTTTTTTTTAATATTGATACTTTTTATTTTAAGTTAAATTATTAATTTAGCCTTTTCCATGATTGGTTGCTTTACTTTATATTTATATTTATATAATTTCTTGAGCAGGATTACGTGAGCCGTTTTCAGTATTGATGATGAAATTTATGTGTATTCACTCAATCTATTGGATCGCCCTAAAAATTTATATTTTCTTCTATAATATTGTATCACAACTATGAAAATAGAGATTCGAGCATACAACCTCCTAGCTAGTGAAAGTAGAGACTGTTGGATGATGAAAGTTTCACATCGGCTAATTTAGAGAATGATCAAGGATTTATAATCAAAGAATATTCTCTTAATTGGTTTGCGGCCTCTTGGGGAAGCCCAAACAAGACCATGAGAGCTTATCATACTATTGTGGAGAGTCGTGTTCATCTAACAAGACATTTTGATCATGAAAAAATAGAAGAGGGAAAGTATTGAGACTCTCGAACCTGAAGTAACATGAGCTCTACAGTATGCAAAAAAGTATTCGAGTCATCCATGAAACTATACTCAAGTTAAAAAAACATTTAGAAGGGAGAAAGTACTGAGACTCTTGAACATGAAGTAACATGAGCTCTACACTATACTCAAGTTAAAGAAACATTTAGAATGGAGAAAGTACTGAGACTCTTGAACCTGAACCTGAAGTAACATGAGCTCTACAGTATGCAAAAAAGTGTTCGAGTCATTTTGGACGTTTTAGTTATCTTTCAATGAAAATTTTGTATTTTGATTTTATGCTCGGAACATTCAAGTAGTGTCAGTTAAAATGTTTATGGAGGGTTTTTTTTACCTTCGATATTGATCGCATGATTTGAAATTAATGTTAGCTCCAACAAATAATAATATTTTCAATAACCTAGCGTTATAAGATATATATTTTTTTTATTAATATGAGCAAAATTTGAATTTTCAATATTTATTTAAGAAGATTTATATTTATTTAGTAAAATGTTAGGAGAAGAAAATTTTGATTTGGTAATTTTGAGTTGTTTTTATATTGAATAAAGTGAAAATAATTCAAATTGAAATAGGGGAAATGTGTTTGGAACCATTGGTAGCTACCAACCAGGATTGTGCCCGCTGATTTACAAACGCACATATAAAAGCTTTTCCCGCCAAATTCGGGGTAGCCCCTACGGCATAGCGTAACGCTGTGGCATTGCACTACCACGCCACATTTCCAACTCACCGCTTCTCCAATTGGTTCTTCTCCGTTCTGTCCTCAAAAAAATAGGACACTTAAATCTTGACCTCTTGAAATAACAGAAATCCTTAACCTTCTCTTTCGGCTGAGAAACGATCTCTGCCAAATTATTCCCGGTTTGCGATTCCTGAGGCCTCTGGCCTCCGAACTCCTATTCTTTTCTCGTTTTGAGATCTCGAAACGTATAGGTTTTTGGCGGTGAAGAGGAGCGATGGGGATTCTCTATGGAATGGTCGCCAGAGAACACGTTGTTTTGGCGGAGTTCAGCACTACACAGACGAATGCGAGCGCGATTGCGAGGCAGATCATGGAGAAGATGAAGCAGGGAGACGATGATAGCAATGCCTCCTATTCTCATGATCGCTATATCTTTCACATCAAGAGGACTGATGGCCTTACCGTTCTTTGCATGGCCGACGAAGCCTCCGGAAGTAAGTCTTTTCAATGATTTGATCTATCGAGTTTTTTTTTTTTCTGAAACTAAGTTTGAATTCCAATCCAACGAGGCGTCGAGGTTCCGCTCCTAATAGAGATGATAATAGTTTTTTTTTTAATGAGACTTAAGGACCGAAAACGCGTTCTGAGAGTCTTTTTCTCATAGTTTTTACAACGTTATGCTTTTGATAACCGATCCTGAGCTCTTTGCATCGATTTCTCTCCCTTAAAATTTAGAATGAGCTTTTGTAGCTTCGAGTTGGGAGAAAAATAATGATGACTTCATTATTTTCCTCTTGCTATTTGTTCAAACCAAATGGATGTGTAAGAATGATACTGTTATTATCACAAGCATAAAACACTTTTCTATTAAATTTAAACCGAAAGTTCGGACGTTCCCTGCTTGTGTTGTAGTTTTCTGTTGACCGAATTTCATTGTTCTTGAGGACAGAAGAAACTGTTTGCTCGGACGTTCTCGAGGACCTGATTTCATGTGTAAGAACGATACTGTTATTATCACAAGCATACAACACTTTTCTATTAAATTTAAACCGAAAGTTCGGACGTTCTCCGCTTGTGTTGTAATTTTCTGTTGACCTAATTTTATTGTTCTTGAGGACAGAAGAAACTGTTTGCTCGCGCGGATCTGTTTTAAATCATTTTCACAACAATCTGTATAATAAATGCTTTCTTCTTCACTCTTTAGTCCATGTAAATATTGAGAATGTAAATAATTGATGCAGTTATATGAATCTTCTTTCTCTCCCAGATTTGACGGAGAATTGCAAGAGAAAGTTAATTGACGAGATTTCGTAGGCTGCTTCTGCAAATTCGATTGAGAACTTCTACGAGAAATTGCGTTTTTCTGTTTGGTTTACGTTTTATAGTTTAGTTCCTTGAAACGGAATGCTACCAATTCATAAATTGTCCAAAACTTCATACGCTAAGCTTCACTGAACAACTTTCTTTTAAACAGTTTATGCTGTATTTTATTATCGTTGTTTTAGTTCTTGTTGAGCTCTTGGAAATTTTTTAGATCAAGATTGATTTCTCTTAATTCGAATCTACTTTTGTTGAATGAAAGTTTTCTTGATCTGTATAAAATGACTGCTTCCGTAGCTTTCATTTCATCTATATCTAACTTTTCTTCAAGTTCGCAGTTTCACTGTCAACTTGATCAGAGAGTAGTCTCATTAACCGATGATAATGAAACTTCTATCAATATTTGTGCAGGGAGAATTCCTTTTGCATTTCTCGAAGACATTCATCAAAGATTTGTGAAGACCTATGCTCGCACAATTCTCTCAGCTCCTGCATATGCCATGAACGATGAATTTTCAAGGGTTCTAAGCCAACAGATGGACCATTATTCAAATGATCCAAATGCAGATAGGCTAAACCGCTTAAAAGGTGAAATGAGTCAGGCAAGTTCAAAAAATTATCTAATAAACTCTGTTTGATCTATAAGTTAGTTGTTCATCCTATCAATCATTTGAAATAACGGTTGCTAGTGCTTTCCACGTTTCTGTCTTCTTCCGGCTCTTACCAATGAATTTAATTAGCTATATCATACTGCATAAAAAAAAGACTTCGATGATAGATAAGAAAAATAACGATGCAAATGCAAATAGGCTAAACCGTTTGGTGAACTGAGTCGGGTCAGTTCGGAAAATTATTTGTTGAACTCTGTTTGATGTAAGTTGTTTATCCTATTATCTTTTGAAACAGTGGTTCCCTGTGCTTTCCCAAATTCCAGCTAGATAATCGTTACAGTTTATTACCATTGACTCTCAGCAATGAATTTAATTAGCATCAGACTACGTTAAAGAAATATTTTCTTGATGGATAAGAATGTAAACATCTGATGGTCTTCGTGGGGCGGTTTTGATATAACGAGTCTGTTACAGAATATTGTATTTACATTTTAGTTTCATCACTCAGTAATAGAATAGAAATAGGCATATTATGGTTAGAATGACTGTCTTTAAAGAAAATTTATTCGCATTTAATCAGTATTTGGTTTTACAATACTTCAATTATGCCGGAATAGAAATTCATCAAACATTGGTATTTGATGACAGGTGAGGAGTGTAATGGTTGATAATATTGAGAAAGTGTTGGAGAGGGGTGACCGCTTGGCTCTGCTGGTCGATAAAACCACAAACATTCAAGGAAATGCAGTTCGATTTAGGAGGCAATCACGTCGCTACAGAAACACCTTGTGGTGGAGAAACTTAAAACTCACGTAAGTATCTTTGACTTGATTTATACGTATAAATACATATAAGGCTGTTTATGTAGTCACTCCATGCATTACACAAACAATGATGTCTGCTTTCATGTTCTGCATTTAAATTGAAAAACTTATGCAGAATCGTGATACTGAATTTATTTTGGTAATGAGCCTCAAAATACCAAATAGGTATGACTACAATGAAATAATCATTGAATTAAAAAACTTAAGTTTGTGACTGGTAAAGTGTAAATTTAATCTTTTTAATAAATTCTCTTATCAATTATTGAGGAGGAGTCATCGGTTTAGTTCAACTAGTAATTAAAATAGTTACGTAGTAAGTGCTAGTATTGAGAGTTCTTTACATGTATCCCTCCGGTCAACTGTGATCCTCTGGTTTCGTCGCTGATGGCCCCAGTTTTAATGTCTATCATAGAAAGAGGCTAAGAGGGGTGGAAATAGATATATGATAGAATCATCTGAACCAATGCATCAATCATATAAAATAATCTTTTGTTGTTCACATTAAATTATCGTTTAAAGATGTTGCAATTCATGTCACATTAAATTATCGTTTACCCAAAATTTGTAGCTATCAAAGAATGAATACAGCTTGATTATTCTGTAATGTGGCATGAATTGCAACATGTTATGATGATTTGAACAACATTTTCTTCACATCTTTCTTAAAATTTATCTTATATGATTGATGTCTTGATTCATACAAAAGAAGGTTGCCAGCTGTGACTAGTCACACCTTGAGTAATTATGTGTGAAGTATACAAGTGCTATAGGCCAGGGGTATTTTTTTGGTTAGTTTGAAGCTGTCGAATCTCGCTTAACCTGTTGTGCTTGTCTGTTGTTAATAAGAGTTGGTTTCTATGGTCTCGAGATGAGAGAGTAAGCGGGTGAGGCAGCCACTTGTGGTTGTTGACGCAATGACCTTAAAAGTTATAACTAATTTGATGTACGCATTTTATTTGTCCTATGATTTTCATGAGGGTCTGGTCCGTCCCCCTCGACTCCCCCTCACTTACATATGGAACCCAAAATGCCTTATTAGCGATCAAATAGTCATAACTCATATTTTTTTGCCCATGGTGTTATTTTGAATGTAAAGGAAACAAGAAAACAATAATCAGAGTGCGTTTTTCCTGCCTGCAGATGTTCGTTGTTGCTCATCTTCACGATCGTCCTTTATATTCTGCTAGCATTTTTCTGCGAAGGGCTGCTACTGCCGTCCTGCTTGAATTAAGCAAATGCAGAAGACGCAGCTAAGTGATCTTTATCACTCATTCAAGAACATGTGCCTTATTATACTAAAATTGTACTGAAATATATGTGCAGTCGAAATCTTATCATTCAAAATATACTGTACAGACTACATCAAATTTCAACCCACTTTCATGCAACCTTCGTATAGTCGCTGCCGCTGGAAGCATCGATTCCTCCTGCCTAGCAGAAGCTATGGCATACGCCGGTAAGAACGCAATTCTATGTCACCAAGCACACCACTTTCTGGCTTCAGTTCACCGTCTATCCTTGTTTTCACTTTATATTTTCAAAATTCTTTTTTATTTATTAGTCAGAGTATTCTAGAGCCCTTTTTTTTATTTAAATCACTAAAACTTCACAAGCACATTTTAGAGATGAAAAACTAGACGATGGAAAACGAAATAGTAAATAGATATTGTAAGCTTAAATTTTCAAAAGTAGAAAAAAATAAATCAAAACATAATTCGTTGAGAGAAATCAGATTTAAGATGAGTTTGGAATGTTAAATTGAGGGGAAAACAATGCGTTAGAAGCCCAACACCTTATGAAGAAATCATATGCACAAAATAAGACCTAATCCTTTGTGACCACTCCTCTACTGTAAAGAAAATCGAGGTTTTTTTTCTTTTTTTCTTTTTACTCGAGAACTTTTTTGGGGGGAGAAAAGATTGGGTTTGAGGTTGGGGAAATACGAAGTGGTCTAGTGGTTATGTCCACTTTTCTAGTCAAATTCATCCACATTAAACCAATCACTTGAATCCCCACCTTCTGAATCTCTGTCCTGCTTCCATGCCTTCTGCTGACCCAGCTTTGGGACTGGATTTTCATGCAGCTGAACCCAATCATTAGACTCGGCTGATGAAGAAGTCCTTGGGGGCTTTGTTCTTCCAGCCAAATCGGTCCCATCCTCCTCCTCTATATCACTATCACTGAATGAGATACCTTCAAGCCTAACCCCTTTTTTGGCATCTGTTGAAGTTTTTGAATCTGCCTTTTCCAACCCTTGATTGGTTTTCTCTCCAATTTCCAATCCTTCACCTCCTTCAATGATTTGGGAGGAGTTTGCCTTTTCCTCAGATGCCATATTTCCCTTTTGTTGATCACAAGTATCCTCAGAATTCACCCGTGATGTATTTTGCCTTTGAAGTTTATCTAGAAGAGTGTTTCTTGCTTCGACAATCTACCAAAAAAGAACAAAGATGACAAATTAATAATATGAAATTGTTTATCGTGGGAATTTGAGTTTGACTGAAAGCCTCAAATAAATAATACTCCAAAAACAAACAAAAACGGAAGACAGAATTCTGTCATTGGATTTGCTTATTATAATGCATTCAGTCCAAAGGAAATTATTAAACGTTAAAGACATAGGCAAAGAAGAAACCAACTAAAACGAAGAAACCAACTAAAACGATTAAGGGCATATTTGGGAGTGATTTTAAAATGGTCAAAATCACTTTTGTCATATTCTAATCGATCCAAAACATGCCTTTAATCCTTTAAAGATCAATTTTGTAAAAACTAAACACTTAGATTGATTTTGAAAGATTAAAATCATGTTCCATATTAAGTTTGATGGTTTCATAATCACTCTCAAACATGCCCCCTATGGTATAAGCTCCTAACAGAGGGACAGAATCAGAACTAATGTAGTTAAGAATGTTTCCCTCTAATTAAGTTAAAAAGTCATAGCTGTAAGAGATCGCTAAGTTGTGTTTAAAGCCAACATAATCATTCTATGTAATCATTAGTCACGCCATAGATTCCAGAAACATTTTGAAAGATTAAAATCATGTTCCATATTAAGTTTGATGATTTCATAATCACTCTCAAACATGCCCTATGGTATAAGCTCCTAACAGAGGGACAGAATTAGTGCTTAACAGAGGGACAGAATCAGAACTAATGTAGTTAAGAATGTTTCCCTCTAATTAAATTAAAAGTCATAGCTGTAAGAGATCGCTAAGTTGTGTTTAAAGCCAACATAATCATTCTATGTAATCAACTAGTCACGCCATAGATTCCAGAAACAACTACAGGGCACGTACTGTGGACTGTTTTTGTCTAAATAGATTTAAGCCTACATTCCTGGGAATTTCATAAACTACAACATAATTAACCATAAAAAAAGTACAATTAGGTTTGAAACCAACTGGTTAATTCTTTTCAGTTCAACTGACCAACTGGTTAATTCTTTTCAGTTCAACTGTGGTTTCTAAAGTAAACTGAAAGTTCAATGATTTTAATCTTTAATTTTTTAATTATTTATTATTCATTTTTTGGTTTTTAAAGAAAGTTTTAAATATATTCCTAAACATATGGTCGATTTCGTTTCCATTTTCTTAATGGCCATACAGAAACCCGAACACAACCAGTAGTTCTTTTAATTATTTGAACTAAATCAGACTAACAGTGCAGAAACATAACCAAGCCAACCAAAACAGTAACTTTGGATCAATCAATTTCATTTGGCATTATCATTATGATCTCTCTCTTTCTCTCTCTTAAATGTGGGTGGAATTTAATTGTGGTGATCTCACCATCGCATAGATGTTGGCATACATACTAATATTCAATTCGGAAGATACATCCTAGTGCAATGCATCAAAGTTATATTAAATATTTAGCATCGACCTAGCATGAAAAACAACAAAAATAAACTGTACAATTCTAGCATGATATTCATAGTAATGGAAAGAAAAGGGAAGCAAAAGTATTTCAATAGTAAGCACAGCAGACGAGGACCTTGAAATGCAGTAAAACACACAGAAAGCAAATAATGAAAGCTAGACATGTGTCAAGGCGTCCAACTTGCAGAAACACGAGGCAGAAAGGACAGAGAGAGCTACAAGATGAATTCTAGCTCAGCAGATGCAGATCCAAATTTATAAAAAGTCAATGTAAACATGAAGTAACTCCAAAATCAATTTATGCTTAAAAAATAATCCTCAAGCAGTTCCAGTTAGGGTTTCATGCAGCAGCAAGCATTACTCGTAATTAACTGCAAACAATCTAGAAATGCAAAGTACGGCAATTTAAAAGGGAAATAAGTCTTACCTCAGAGGTTGCTAGAAGCTCAAAATCCGGTTGATCAAATCTTGGAAGCAAGAGTATATAATATATCATCCAGAATAGTTCATTGCTCATGAAACTCTGAAGCTTTATTTTAAGAGATGATATACTTGGCACCAACTGCTCAACAGTTGAAATGTGCATTCTTTGAACTTCAGACATTTTAAAATCTGCAATAAAGCTAATCAAAGTATTACGCTAACAGTGAAGGGTAAAATCCGCATACAGTGTTCCCAATGTGAAACTTAACTCCCAATAATTACAACTACAGAGAAAACTTGCAGTGATTAAACATAAAAGTTGCGTTCAAAATATTCATGGATTTGATGCTAACCCAATTAGCAATTCCAATTAAACATTAGTTGCACTACATTATTGTGGTGACTGTATTCATAGTTTAGTGAAAGCTCAACCATATGGGAGGCGTGTCAGATATCTACATCCTCAGACATTGAACGAGAAAATGAAGAAGCAATAACGAGGATGGCACCCAACGATTTTGTCTCACAATCAAGGATGAGAAACTACCAATTGAAAGAAACAAGTACTTGTACTTCCCGGAAGAGATTCAAAGATCATGGGGCAAACCATTTAAGAGATTTATTTACATTTTGCTACAAATGTTTCTCCAAAAAATTATTGTCTTCTTGTTATGGAGGGGGTTAGATGACAAAAAAGACAGTCTGGACTTAAGAGTAAGCAGAATACGAATATGCCCCATCTACCTCCTAGAAATTAGTATATAACTACGGTCATCATCACTTTCCATATTCTCACCAACTGAAGCTGGTAAGCGAAATCCGTTGGGTTGATAATTGTTTAATACATCCAGCAACCAATTCTTGAAATGTAAACATCCAAATTCAGATGAGTGCTTATTGTCTATCATACGACTGAACTAAGTAAGTCATACTCACACTTGACATCATATTGAATAATAGGATATAATATGGAGAAACTGATGGTTTCTAAGTTATCACTAAATTGTTATAGCAAGAAATATATTTGGACGAACACAAAATTGATAGGATAGAAGAGTTCTTGGACGAGAGGTGTTCCTCAAATGGAAGTAATCAATGCCTCTAGCTCTTCTTTCTAAAAACAGAACAGGCAAACCACAATTTGAAATACATATTTTCCATGAATCGAAGTAATCAGATAAAGTGATGGGGAAAGGAACATGTAGTTTTGTTTTATCTTCTCTGGTTTAGCTCATGATCTAGATTTATAATTTAAAGCGGTATGTCTAGTCTCTACTTGCGAGATATATTGACTTCCTCACGCCTAATCTCTCGTATCTTACGTCGATTACAGCATCTAACAAAATTATGTTGATAATTAGGCTTCATAATATTAGGAAGTGATTCTTGCATACGGAAAAAGAGAACAGATACAGATCAATAAGGAGAAGAAAAAAGAGAGAGAGAAAGAATACAGTTGCACGCGGCTCCGGAGCATTTCAGTAGCCACCTCTTGTTTAATATAATAGCACACATTGCAGGCAAAATGATTTTATCCTAATCTCTATTTATACCAAATTCACTGGTCAACGATTAAATAGTGGCATATGTTTTACTTCTATCTCAAATGTTAACAGCAAGAGATTTTGGATTTACCTGTTTCATCTAGTGCCAAAGGAAAATCCGTCCAGTACTCTGGCCGCGAAGAAATGTCGTTCACAAAACTTAGAACCTCATTCGTAATTCCCGGCGTATCATCAATAATCTCGTCTTTGAATTCCTCTTCTATTGCATCATCGGTAGAACGACTCTGAAACGGCAGCAAGTTAGAAGCAAGCCTGGATATCTCTCCAACAGCCTTGTTGCTCTTAACAGAGAGCATTGAGAAGCCGTTTCTCAAACCACCGCCAATCTCTGCGAGATCATTGCGAATTCCTTGAAGCGTTTGAGACGGCGACGAAGAGTTCGAACAAGAGGAGTCGGAAGAATCGGCGGGAGAAACGACCGACGAAGACGGTCGAGGAGCGAGAAAGTTGGTGAAACCGCGTAGCTGACGGCTCAGCGTCTCACCGAGTGCGGAGAAATCGTCTACAACAGAAGGAACAGCGGTGGTGAAATGAGCGCAATCCGACAACGAGGATGAACTGTTGAACTGCGATTCGGCTGAGACATTATCATCGCTCGCTTGGAGAGACTTAAACAACCAAGACATGGTTATTCACCGATTCCGGTCGTCCGGATTGTTACTGAATGGAATTGAAAAACAGAAAGAGAGAGCGCATTTCGGAGAGCTTCGGAAATGGCGAAGAAGCTCGTCTCGTCTCGTCTCGTCTCGTCTCGTCTCTTTCGTTCGTTCTCTGTTCGTCTCCGTATCTCTCTCTACTTTCTCTCTCTAACTCTGCGAAAGCCAGAAGTCACTTGCAGAGAGAGCTCTACAGTTTGGGTTTTGATCTCTCGCTTTCCCAACTCCACCAAGTGCCTATTTCTTCGCGGTGCCGACTCTTATTATCCTCTGCGAAACGTTCCAGAATAACCACTTCTACCTCACCAAATCCGCACAGTTAGGTCCACAAGGATTTTGCCACGTCCACTTCTCGATTCGCCGCTTAATTACCGATATACCCTTACCCGCTTCAACTCGTGCTATTACAAATTTAGTCTTATTATCTATTAAACACTTAAAAAATATTTATCGAGTGATCTTTCAATTTTCTGTTCAATAAAAAAGACAAATTCGAGGTTTTAAATATAATGGAGTAAAATTAAATTTTACATCTAGTAAAATCAACCATTTACAAATCTATAAAAGAAAGTTAAAAATGAAAGTTAAGCAATTAAATTAATGTGGAAATATGAAAATGAAAAATAGCAATAAAATCTCGATTTCAAATATATATTTAAATTAACAAATTAAGTATTTATTGTTTTAAAATAAGTTTATAACAAAATAAATTTAACAGAGAATAAAACGGTCCATTATGAAGTCTCTGGGAACACAATTCGACAAGTAAAATCAGAGACAAAAATAAATTAAACATTTATTTATAAAGTAAATACCAGAAGTCAATTTTTAAAAATAAAATAAAATATTAATAACATTTTTTTACCTGGTACCCAATCTACTGTTTTCTCCCAAATCGGTCAGGAAAACTAAGAACATGATGTCTTGGCTCTGTTCCCTTGTCCCTTGCCAAGGTGCCATCGGGCAAACCGCCCAGAGAATAATATATTGAATTTCGTTTGATTAAAAAGAAATATAAAATATTTTCAATTCAATTATGTAGCCATACAGCAAAAAAAGAAAAAGCGAAGGAAAAAAGAAAACTAGAAATTTTCCTGCTTAATGATTCACAATAGCGAAGAAGCAGGTTTGCCAGCAAATTTGCCAAGTATCTAAAACATTATTACCATCTTACATGACACAAATAATCAATCAAAAGCCTGTCTCACTAATTATTATCAAAAGAATCTCACTCTAGCTAAGCTTAACTACTGCACATACACAACATATTGTACATCTGTATACTCCATATTTAGCAGTTCCCAATCCAAAAAAAGCTTGATCGTTAACATTCCTATAAATGTATATTTCTTCAAATAATGTTAAATGAGACCAGCATATGGATTGGAAGCATGAACAGGCATACCCGGACCGTAAAGGTGGCCATTGGTTCCATGAGGATTTCCGAAAGGATTTGACTGTTGCGGTGGGGGAGCCATCATCATCATCTGTTGCTGATGCTGCTGATGCTGCTGATGCAACATGAAAGCTTGCTGCTGGTTGGCCATAGCTGACATTTGTACTGAATGAGGTGCAGCCACAGCAGACGAGGCGAAAAAGGGATCATGGATTGGCTGTTGTTGCACCATGGCACCATGCACTGGGACTGGCTCCCATGGATTGTAGCTCACGTTCTGATTATTTCTTCTGATTGCATCATCATACAAGCTGTCTAATGTAAGCAAGTCCAAACCTCCGGCCTTTGGCAATGAGTTCAAAGCATTATCAGAATAATATCATAATTTGGCAAAGAGAGAATAGAAGGCTGTTTAGAAGTTAAGAGCAGTAGAAGAATAATAGTTTGCTGGACATATTTTGATGCAAGGATAGAATAAATGTTGGGAAATGTTACTGATTTACGTCACTATCGTGTTTATACATTCAATATGAATGCAAAATTTTATGTTTAGCGCAGAAGATATTTTATGTTTAGTGCAGAAGATATTTTATGTTTAGTGCAGAAGATAAGTACCAATTTGCTTGTAGCAGCTACATTTTCATTTGAGCTTGGTGCCGTAACAAGTGCCAATTCCCAGCCGGTAGTTGTAGTACCATTAACTTGGCTTGGAGCAGAACTGGTTTTTTGATCGGCTGTGATCACAAGCAGTAAAATTAGTCCAGCTGACTCCACGTGTATTATTCAGTTATCACACACAAGCTTAAAGTTTTAAAGTTCCCCATTTCTTTACTGACTTCTAAAATGTAACTTCACAAAAAAAATTTGGAACATAATCACTTCAAATTTTGCTTCACCCAAGAACATATTGAATTTTTCTATAGCTACTGGAATTCGAAGGAAATGCAGAAAGAAAGAAGAGAATTACCATCTGGGACAATAGCCAACGCCAGAGAATTCTTTTCATCCAAATTGGAAGTAGCCTCAGGTACAGGATCATTCAAACCCTAACCAAAAGCAGATAATTATCTCAGATAATGTATTTCTAGAAGAGTTATCTCACTTCAAATTAGTAACAAATATATTTGTAATATGTGCAATCTACTTTTGTTTTATTCTTTTCATAGATACTTTAGTGTTTGTTTATTTGAAAAGTTCAAAATACCTACCCTATTTACTTCCGGAGATTCTGAAGACCATACAATTTCTTTTAAGCATTAAAATAAAAAACAATTCTAACTACGTAAAATTCAATTTGAGTTATTGGACAACTAATAACTCCAATAAAGTCTCTTCTCGATCATGGACAAGCATGTACAGTAAATAATTTGTTAGTAATATCCGTTATAAAAAGATCAGAATTCATGATAAATTTAATATATAGTTTAATATTTTAAAGAAAATGATTGGCGAAATTCTTTGTGGTAAATTATAAACTACTTATGAATCATAGTTTTTTGTGTTAATCTACTGATATCAGGAGTAGATTGACTAGCAGTAGAAGTTTACCAACAAGTCAGGTGGCTCAGTCACGGCTGGTTCTACTTTAACTGGTTCAGGTGGTGGGGGAGACGGGGCTGGTGGAGGTGCCACTGGCTGTTCAACTTGCGCTGCCGGTTCCTTCTTGTACTCAATGGCCAAAATGTCTTTAGGAGCAGCCAGTTTAGCATCAGCAACCTGCTTATTATGGTGCCCCAAAAATAGTTCAGGTGATTTAATTTTTTAGAAATGAGATGCCATTTATTCAGGTGGATTTTCAGAGGACGTCTTGGTTTTGAGCGGTTTTAGAGGACTTGGAGAACAAAAAAATTGCGAGAGCATAAAAAACAATGAATAATTGACGAAGGATAAAAAATAAATTTAAAATAAGAAAACACTACCTGATCCTTACGAATGGTTGAAGTCCGTGGAGCTTCTCTTACATATTCTTCCATGGCTTGTAAAAATGATGCAGGGGGCTTCAAAATGGGAACCAAGACACAAAACTCAGTACTTTTTGTGTGTGTGTGTGTGGAGGGGGACATAAAAAAGGCAGATAGCAAAGGGAGGACAACCTACCTGTTCAATCTTTGTAAATGTCTGGCCACGCCCAATATCAAGATTTTTACAAACTTCATAGAACTCAGAGAGCCTCTCCGCCTGCAAAAATGGAGAAAGTTACAACCATGTTGATATAACTCATATCTTGTGCACTACTATGTACTGATGAAAACGGCAAAACTGGTCCAATACCTGCTGGCCAGCCCTCCTGTAAATTTCCAGGGCTTTCATTGCATCTTGGCGTTGCATCTCAAAAAACTGAATTTTAAGACCATGTTAGTTTCAGTTTTTGCATTTACATCAAGCTTATCTGGCAATCAGATCAATTCTTACCTTGTCAACTAAGTTTACCGTACCATCACTGATGGCTTGATAAATTTTGATGCTCTCAGAAGCAACCTGCAAAAGGATAATAAAAACATGAGAATGAGAAGGACCAACCATGCAAACGAGTAAAACTTTCTCACTGGACATGCAAGAATGTAAGAGGTTCCTACCAATGAAAGGGCTAGCTGAATTACAAAATTATGAACGGCGGCTCCTTGAGGCTGTAAAGAAGTAAAAAATGTAACACAATAATTTAAGAAAAATCCAGGAAGTTCTCATATTTAAAAACAAAACCATACCGCATTATTTTCAGTAATAAAAACCAAGTCACTGGGATATAATTACATCTACCTGAAGCAAGGGTCATAAATTACCTGACAACCAAGTACCCGATATAGAAGCTCTTGTAATGCTGGCAACTGCTCAAGCAACTCAGCAGTATCTAGATCTTTGGTTCTCTGCACCATTATCCATAAAATTTACCTCAATGTAGCTGAAACAAAATTCTCAATTATATGAAACCCAAATAGCAATTAGATGCAGTGAATTGGTGACAAGCGCCTCTCAATGATAGTTCCCATGCCTTGTACTCTCTAAACTCAAGATGAGGTTCGAGCAAGCTTGGTCTCATTATTTATCTTCTAGGGACTTGGGCTTTAAAAGGGATCATAAAGGAAATGTTGCAGTGGCTTTCATCAGAAGTATCTTTCATGCCATGGACAGGGAAACTGGGAGAGTTTGGAGCATACTTCCAGCACCTTCTCTTCTCTTGGTCCTCTTTGGCCAATCATATCATTTGGCAAATCCAAAGCCATCCACAGAATATTGCAAAATTTATTTCGAAATGAAGGTCCCGAAGGAGACTTTTGATGGCTGCAGTTTTTTGGGCAATTTGGGTGGAGAGGAACCCATACACTCCTGAGGCAACCTTTTCAACACCGCAAGAATTTTGAGAAAATGGTTTTCTGGGTCTCCCTATGGTGGTGTGCTCTTTTTCAGGCTTTTTGTGATTATTCCTCTTTTAATAAGCAAGTACACTAGAGGAGTTTTTTGTAACTCCATTTATTTACGAAGTTAGTTCCCTCTTCCTCTTTTTTATTATTCTTGAATTAATAGTACTAGTTTCCTTTTAAAAGATAAAAAGAAGAAAAAGAAACCTTTGTTTATGATAAACATAAGGTGTGCATGCACCAATTGGAGAAGGAAGTAGTAGTTTAATCTCCTAAAAAGCAAATTAAAATATCAAATGAAAATAAAACGATAGTTATAAACTAAAGAAGAGTATTTTCCTTACCGCACGATCTGTCTCAACATCATACTTCAGCACACGGAAACATTCCAACCTCTCCTCCAAAAATAAGGCATATGAACGAACCCAAGCAGAATAATCCCATGCTACATGCAGCACACGAAATGTTTTAGATTGAGATTTTCAATCTTTTTATATTTTCTTTTTTAAATCTAATGCCTTAGAGGAGGTACCATTAGCACTGGAATCGTCCTTAAAATGAGATAAATTAAGCATGTGGTTTCTTCTCCTGCCATAGTTAATGAGTTCTTCGTGAAATGTGGGGTCTACTTCCCGCAAAGCACGATGGATAACTACCAAAGTCTTTAATGCAACCTACAGAATGAAATAATAATAAGTTAAAAAAGTTTAACAAGCACTACAAATCTTAATTGGAGATGAAATCTAAACGCAAGCCATCTAAATTTGAAATAAATAATCAGGTACTTTCCAATGGATAAACTGTGTCTGCAAATATTACTTGAAAGAGGAACACTTTTTTGGTACGAACGCCACCATCAATTTTACGTCCACAACAGATAGAGATGCTTTTATATAACTTACTTTCCCTAAGGCTTTGCAAAGAGTTCACAGAATTGACATAATAGACCACAATGTCAAATGTAACATTTACCAGCACTGTTAACATGCACAATAATACAGAGGATGTAAGCTCAAAAGGCTATAGAAAGACTGAATGTTCTACTTAGAACTTTGAAACGGGAAGGTATATCTTGTTTATGATGGCAGTTGATTTGAAAAGAATACAGATTTGTAAATCGTATGATGGCAAGACATGTAGACTTACTGCCCAATTATGCGTCTTTGATAATCTTCTTGCCAAAGCATGGATGCAATATGCAACGTCAGCCCTAGGCCTGGTAGCTGAGATAGCCGCGAATATAGCTGCAGATAAGTCCAAAACCATCTTATTTTAATATTACGAGTTATATAATCGTACAACATCAGGTAGAAGAAACACATTATCAAATAAAAATGTGAAGTTCAGATGAAGAACATGTGAAGAGACACATTAAATTGGACAAGATTAATACTATCTTCCGAAGGGCATCAGAGAACACACCTCGGATATGTTTTTCTTTTGCAGGACGTTCAACATGATTTGTTGCCTTCACTATAGCAATGTCTAATTCCTGAATTCAACATCGCCCCAAGAATGTGAGATAGATCCAGGCTATTGAGATGCAGTGAGAGTAGGACTTATAGTACCTTATAATCACTGTTAACTTTAGCTAATGAAACTGTGGTGGTATCCTTCAGGGCCCCCAGTGCTTTTCTTAAGCTATTCTGTGTACCCCCACCTGACATCCTCTCTCCCTCGCTGTTAAGAAACCTACAGGAAAGTCAGCAATTTGATATGGTTCGGCTTGCACAAACATAAACTATACACAAAAATTAACTACGATACATTGCATAATGCATAAATCTTCATAATTAATTAATATCAAGATTTGTCAATTGATCTGCAAATTCAAAGGAAAAATTGAAGCAAATAGAAATCCGTCAAGGTAGTCGAGAATCATAATAAATATCATATCCATCAGCAATATGCTCGCCGACACCCAAAATTTTAGAATTCCGGCAACAAAATTTCAAAAAACCGAGTTTAAAAAATAGAAACTCAAATTTCAAAACAACTATTTCCAGAAATACGCCATGAATTCATCAATAAATATAAATTTACTGTCATTAAAAACACAAATTGAAACGCCAGTAAGCTCAAAAGGGAAAGGTCGGAATCGAACTGAACGACCTAGATTGCACTAAACTTAAACCAAGAGGTGCCGTTATCAGTATACACAAGGAAAAATAGACAAAATCTAGACTGAATAGAAAGATCTAAATCAAGTAGAGCGCGATTCAACGCAACACAAAACCTCATCCACAGTTCAAGCAGAGATGAGAAACAGAAAATCAGGAACAAATAAAAGATCACAGAAGCCGATATACCTGAAACTGAATCGAGAAAGAGAGAAGACAGGTCGATCGGAGGGTAGTCTGCAGCCAAAGAAAAGTCGCAAATGTGAAGCTCTATATGGTAGTCGACTCGTCGGCGTCTTCCAGACCTTTAACCATTATTTTTTAAATACTATTTTTCATTTTCTCCTTTTTATTTTATTTAATGTAATTTAATTTTCTCTAAATCTGTCTCTTATAATCTTCGCTGTCAGACATACGGAGTTGTAAGAATTAGTACTGCGCTGAAGTTAAAATGGGAACCATTCTTCTATTACGCGTTTTCTCTGGTTCCTGTCTTAGATGTATTGAGATCTTGCCACGTGTTGTGAAAGATGCTGATCTGTCGTCCACGACTTTAGAATAAAAGTCCAATTAAATATTTCATATGACTAGTTGAATTTTTGGTGTTTATGTACTTATTTTCAAATTTTATAAACTAATTGTAATTACTATTTTTAAGATTTATTTTTTAAATAAATTTACACTTGAAAATGCAAATAAAAAAAATAGAATGACAATGTAAAACAAATAAATTTAATTAAAAAAAACATATAAATTTGAATTAGTTGAACATGTTAATAACAAATCAAATATCTTTGACTATATATATTTTAAAGTAATAATATATTTATTGTGAAATCCAATTGTCATTTAATTTATTAGATCAATTGAATAATTGGCGATGAATATAATTAATTGACCTAAATAACATTTCGATAATATTAAGTATCATGAGTTTTTTTAAGCACAATTCAATTACACACTAAAAATAATAATATTTTATTATTTAAAAAATAAATCGTAATTGAACACCAACAAGCAAAAAGTGAGTGCAACCCATAATAAGGATTTATCATAATGTTTTGTTTAAATTACATTTAACTAATATATGCAAACGAGAAAATACTATGTTTTTTTTTTTTTTTTTTAATAAAGACAATTGAAAAATGGAGAATTTGAATTTATTTGAATTTTTAGATAATAAAGTTTTCAATTCGATGTATCAGGTTCGATATTATCAATTTTAAAACAGTTTTTATAAGAAATAAAGAGCATTGGGTCAGCATATTCACTGGCACATCGTTTGGTGATTGGCTTTGATACAATTTGTAATTGATCGTTACAATTTTCTGAAAGATAACTATCTCAGTTTCATCTATAAATTGATATAGAATCCTCATTAACATGGGTTGCTCGGGACTCAAATTGATATAGAATCCGGCGAACACTCAGCCCAGCAGGCAAACATGGCGGGCTCCGGCTTCGTTCTTTCCTTGTGCCTATTTTGCCGTAGGAGGTTGGTTTACAAGTACAACCATTGTAACTTCTTGGTATACCCATGGAAAGGAGTGAGTGGAGATTCCCTTGCAAATAGCTAGATGAGGGAAAACCTTCACATCCGGTTCGGAGAGCGAGGATATCTCAACCCTACTTTTTCTCACCGCTACTAAACATTATCCGTTTTTGTCTGTTACGTATAGTCATTATAGTCTCGCAATTTTAAAATGCATTTGTCAGGCAGAAATTTTCATACACTTATAAATAATATTTGGTACTCTCTCCAACCAACTTTAAAGAACAATGTATTATATAACCTAAGTTTTCTATAATTATTTATTTATTTATTGGACGAGACTGTAATTTATTAATATATTTCTGGTGATACAATTATTGTCTTGTTTTTCTTTTCTGGTCATCATCCAGATGCTTTGGACCAACAGGCAAGAAAGAGTTGGATTTTATTTTTCCAAAAAAAAAAATAATAAAATAACAATAATCATGTTTATTATTAAAAGTGGTTTTAAATTATGTATAAAACAATGTATTATGCTGGCCGCCAGTATGCGTTGTGTTTTTATTTAATTTTTTTAAAGACGCAACGCTTTGGCGTAGGAATAAGATGGTCCTTTGAGACAGCTCACCCACCTCATAAAATCCAAAATGTCGGTTCCAATATTATGGAATTTCTTAAAGTTGGCGGTGCCCAATAATCTAATTAAAAAAGTTTAGGATAATAGTTTATTACATTTTAATTAATATTATGGTATTAAATTTGCTAATGTAAATGGCATTCAACAAAGTAATTGTATCTTTTCAATTACTGACGTGGCAAATAAAATATTTAAGTAAAATTTATTATTTAAACAATTTTGCAAAAATAAAATTAATATTTCTTCTTTGTCTCTCTCGTCGGTCTAATATCAAAACAAAAATATTTAAATTTTTAATATTCAAACAAATTAATTTTTTTTGTAAGAGAATGTTCAATGCGAAGGCCTAATATTGAGTCGTCTAAGCCAAACTGAGTGAAGCACCATATGAAACACATCAAACGGCTTCGCCGGCCGATGGACCTCAAAATGTCTCTGCACTTTCATCACACCTTGATGCAATTTCAAGTACTTAGCCGGCGAAACGCCTTTCAAGATCTTCTTGATCTCCGGAATTCTCTTCGACGGAATCCGCAGAGAGAATTTGCTCCAATCGAGCACATCGTCGAACGGCAAAGAGTAATAATCAGAGATTATAACCGGTACGCAACCACCTTGGATCGCTTCCACTAACCTAGGGCTTGCAACTTCATATCCGCTAGGGCACAGGCAGAATCTGCTTCGGCTGATAAATTCGCCGTAGTTCTGGCCTTTATGAAGGTACTCGTGGACCTGGATTTCGTCGTCTTTATCCTTCCAATGCTCGAATAGCATCTTGCGGATGAATCCATGCGCTCCGCCGGCGAAAAACGCCAGAATCGAGCGATTCTCTGGCGGTTGGCCCGATCGAGAAAGATCGAGATGGAAATTTGCAGGCAAGTTAATCTCCGGCAACGACGCATCTCGCACAGGATTGAAGCCTTCGGATGTGTTCGCATTGCAGAGAACTCTGATGAGATATTTGAAGAGGTCAGGATCCGTTTGTGTGATGTCAGGCGCCTGAAAGCTTTCCAGAATGTTAATTTTGTTAACTTCAGAGTTCTTCTTCCACAGATTATGAACAAATTAAATTACAAAATCCGTGAAAATCCTCGAAAACTTACCCAATCGTGGCAGGAGGCCATGAAATGATCGGCGCCTCGAGTTCGGTTCCAGTAAGGGTACCTATCGGCTACGACCCTCACATAATCCTTGAAAATGCGAATGAGGCGGTCACGTGCGTAAGTGGTAATGGGCGTGTAGATGTACTCGATGATGTAAGCGATGCTTACGGGCAAGAAGAAAACATGGGCCTCATCTGGATTTTGGGCCGAAAATGGGCTTTTTCCGCTGTCCATCTCGTCGATGAAATGACCCTCGATTGAGTATATGTTTTTCATCGGCCCATCGTGGACCAATGGCTGCTCTCCTTCTTTGTAGGTCCATACTTTGAACCTCTTCACCATCTCAATATGACTCCTGAGCTCATGCACAGAGAAAAACGGAAATTATTAGTAACATGACACTTCTTTTTTTCTTTTCAGGTATGTTTAACTCCAATCCAATCCAAACCGTTAGACGAACACAACTCTCCATAATGATATGATATTGTTCACTTTGAGCATAAGCTCTCGTGACTTTGCTTTGGACTTTCCCAAAATGCCTCCTAGCAATGGAGAGAGTATTCCTCCATTATAAACTCATGATCATTCCCTAAATAAGCAGATGTGGACTTTCATCATCCAACACAGACTACGTAACCCAAATTATAAAAGTAAAGTTGGGCGGTTGAAAGTTTGGAAAACTAACAAATTCAGGTCTGTTCTCAAGTTGGTTTGAGTCCAAAAATAATGATTCAAAACACTCCTTTTTACACTGTTTCAGAAACTCGAGGACTCAACTGTATGGATATGTAAAATACAAGATTTCCCATTCTAGCAAAAAAGGGAGGGAAACAAATACTCAATTTAAAGTGAGTAAACAGAATTTCATACTCGATCTCATAGATACATATAGAATTTTGTGGAAAGTCGTATTAGATGAAAGTCGTAATGACGGCTTGAAGGGAGATCTTTCATATCTTTCGAGATTCACCCTACAATATGGAGTCAAAAAGCCAAATATTTTTTTTGATTAACATTTGTACCCTAATTATTATGAACTCCAGAATAGAGTTATAATTCAATCCTACCCTAATTATTACAAAGATAATTTAATCTATGTTAAAATAAGTATAATTTTTTAATAATAATAATAATAATAATAACAATTCTATAGTCGAACTCAATTAAATAAAAATATAAAATGTAAATTTAGGGAGTTATGAATATATATATATATATATATTTAAACCATTGGAGTGGCGTGGAGTAATTTAAAAATTAAATAAATTAAATAATGACGAATGGGCAACTGTTTGGCCAAAAACAACAAAAGGAACAATGTGAATCGTGACAATGTTGGATTATTTAGGGCAGCCTAGATTTAGTACGAGGCAAGGCGGCTCCGCGCTGCCCCTGCCCATTGCTTCCTAATCATTCTACCCTAAAAGAAATACACTAATCATGATTTAATTTCATCCTTTTTTTTTACTTAAAATTATATTATTACCCTTGCTAAAAAATAACAATTAATTTAAAAATAATGAATTTTTTATAAAATTTTAAATTATTAATTTAACATAGAGACTTAACTAAAAAAAAATCCAATTTTTTAATGCAATCATATTAACTAGCAAAAAAGTTGAATTTTTTTTTTTAAATGTCATTTATTTATCAAATTAACGTGCAAATCGAATATTAGAGAATGTGAAACGTTTAAGGCAAAATTAAGAATGCGATACGTTATTTCTTTTTTTTTTTTTCCCAAAAATGTCATAATTATTAATAATTTTCCATATTTGAAAAAGAAATTATTTTACGGGGAAAACAAACAAAGCATAGAAACTTTATAGAGGCAAAGATGGAAAGGGAATTAAAAGCGACAGAGGAATCTTAACTGATGGAAAGCGTATGCGTTTCTGTAAACCCTTCCTCTGGGTATGAAGCTTTCCACCTTTTCCGACGTGTAGTTTCGCCGTACAATGGCTTCTCGGATCGCCGCTCGAGCTCTCGCCAAATCCTCCTCGATCCTCTTCAATACCAAACAAATCAAACCCATCAGCAACATGAAGTAAATAATTAGTAAAAGAAAGAATACAAAACAACCTTGTTGGCGGAGGGGGGCGGCTGTGGCAGAGGCTGTGGTTCGACGGCGGCGGGAGGAAATTGAGAGGGGAGTTGCGGCGGTGGCGGTGGGGGTTGTTTGGATGGGTGGAAAAAAGGGATGTTTTGAGTTGTAATTAGAGGAAAAGGGTTGTGATAATTTGGCGGGAAAAGGAAGAGGAGGAGGAGTAATGGTGGGAGAAGGAAGAGTGGGAGTCTGTGTGAGGAAGCCATGAAAGGAGGAAGAAGAAGAAGAAGAGAGAAGGTTATTTAATGGAGAAATTGCATGGTGTTCTTTAAGTTTAATATGGAAGGAAGAAGGAAAAAGGAGGATTTTATGTGGGTTTTGACCAATACTCTTTTAATTTTTATTTGGTAATATATATGAGAAAGCATTTAAGGAGAGAGAAAGGGTAAATAATGAGTATTTATTGACTTTATTTTACCCTATAATTTGTATAAATAAGTGTAATTGGATTAAAGACGATGGAGGTCATGAGACAGCCTATCTGAACCGAACATGGATAAGTCTCAACTTTGAGCATAAGCTCTCGTGGCTTTACTTTGGGCTTCCTTAAGAGATCTCAATCCAATGGAGAGAGAAAATTTTCTTTGATTATAAACCTATAATTATTCCTTAAATTAACGGATGTGATGTGAGACTTCATCATCCAACATGTCCTACTCCTTCCACAATACTTCTCTATCTTTAAGAGTGAAAACTATCCACACAGACCTACATGAATTCTTTCATCATATTTTGTCCTTACGTGAATCCTAGAAAAATTCACTCAACAAGCAAAACATGTTTAACACGAAGTGTCTATAATTGAGCAGATCAAAGTAATTATTTTCGATTATTTTATATAAATTTTAGTCATCATATTTTTTGAAGTCGTATAAAGACTTTATTATACTTTTTATGGAATTAAACAGAAGTTTTAGGGAATTTCTTAAGGTGGAAGGTTTAATCGCTTAACGCCAAGAAAAAGAAAGGCCGATTCCCTGACATTCTGTTTGTTGGAGTAACTACAAGAGTTAAATAGATATAATAATTGTTTTTTCCAAATGGAATTAGATGTAATGCTCAAACATTACTAAATGTATGATCATTATTTTGACTACAATAAATAAATAAATAAATAAATAAATAGGATAGAGATATTTAAACTTACCGTCTTAAATAAAAAGAATATATGTCAATTATAGAAAATAAATATTCATTTTAACTCGTTTGTTATATTCTCCATTTTCTTTTCCATCCCGCTCAATTAATGATGAATTGATTTATTATTATTATTATTAATTATAGAAAATAAGTTGGTGATATAATATTAAAATTTAAATTTTTAAAAATTATATCGGTTAAATATTATAATTATATTTTCTTTAAATAGATAAAATGTTAAAAATATCTCCAGAACACTAATCCACATGAAAGTTTTATTTTTTTAGATCATGCCAAGGCTCTTTAAAAAAAATTATTATGTTTATTATTTGGGGTTAGTTTTTGTATATTAAAGGTGAACTAGAATAATAGATAAGATATTAAATATTATTTCAACGATGAACGGTAAAATTGGTGAAACAAAAAGTGATATTAAAATTGTGAACCACATTGGTTCGAGTACTGGAAGAATTAAATTTGAGTAAGGAATCACATATCGGAAAGGGTTATGGGAGGAGTACGTAGAGGAAGAAATGGAGTATGCGATTTGCAGTAGAAGAGGGAAGCCAAGCACATGGGGAATTTTGCGTTATTTATTTGAATTTGTTTTGTTTTTGGAAATGAGATGGCTCATCGTTTTCTGCAGACAACAATGAAAGCCATGAATTCTCCCATTTCTTCGGGTACATTTCTAGGGTTTAGAGTTTAGGGTTTAAGTACCAATGGACATGGACAATATTAAATACAAGTTGAGAATAGATGGAGCGCTGAAACTTGAAGATTTTGGTCAATTTTTTAAGAAATGAAAGCGGATCTAATTCTAGGGTTCCTCGAAAAGGTTCATCCATGGAGGGTGAGTCAAGGCCTAAGATTAGGTCGAAAGGGGTAGTCAATGGACAATAGGTGAATATTCTTGTACTATCTATTATTGGTCATGAGGGACGGAGGAGACTAGGTTAGCCGAAAGATGGTTATCGATTCAAGGACGCAAGGTGTCCCTATTTTTTCAGGGTAAGAAGAAGTAGAGAAAATACCTCGAGTCAATCTTCGAGTACCACACGCTACGGCGCTGAAGTAACCCATGTCATACTCTCAGGAAAAGCTCGAACGACTTTCAAGAAAAGAGTACTAGTACCCGAAATCGACACAGATGTGTAGGTAGAGGATACCTAGTAGCACGAGACAACTCTCTCTAAGGAACTCGGCAAAATAGCCCCTGTAACTTCAAGAGAAGGAGTGCCTTCTCACAAAGGGGGTTGCAGTAACTAGGCTCGAGTGACTGTTTACAAAAACACAAGTCTCCGCAAAGTCATAAGACCATGTATGGAGGTTGACACCTACCAGTGTCAGAAGGTCAAGGAAGTTGGTGATCGGGTCAACCAGAAGCTTGTACTCATTCCAATCCAAATAAAATAATTTTTTTTTATACAATAAGCACTTATAAATTTAAAGGAAAACAGAAATAGACGGAACCCTCTTGCTGAGAAAATCAAAGAAGTTGCTGATGAATAAATAAATTAAGAAGAAAAAAAATACAAATTTTTAAATTAAGCGTTTAATTTCCAAATTAAATAGGCTAAACAATTGGGTTTGCAGTTTGATTTGTGTTTTTCCTTTCACAACGTCAAATTTTCGCACCCAAAATTCTGACGCCACTCCAACAAAACAATGGTGGCACCGTAATGGGCCAAAGCTCCAAAAACCACCAAAACATGAAATAGCTGGTGGCTATGTCCGGCCAGATCGAACCGGCCTGGAAGCCACCGCTCCGGAATCCGGCTCACGTAAAACCCGGTTCCAGTGAGATAAAACAGAGCCATCGCCGCTTCATAAGCCAGAGTGATATTACGGCGAGGATTACCCCAATTCACGACGGCGGAGTGAATCGCGGGAACAATACCGAAGAGACCCATGGAGACGAAGAGAAGAGCTCTATAGGACCGGAATTTGCTAGTGGAAAGCGCCGGGGATAGCAGAGTAAGGATGGTGAAGATGCCCATGATGGTGATTCCGGCGAGATAGACGAATTGCCAGAGGGGATCGCATTGAAAGATGTAGTAAATTGGGGGGAAAAAGGAGGTGATGATCATGACGGCGATTCCGATGTAGTCGATTCTGAGTAAGAGCAGATTTAGAGGGTGAGAGTGGCAAGAAAAGAGATGGCAAATGCTGCTCGAGAGAAGGCAGAACATTGAGCCGCCTAAGAACACGAAGAATGGCCACCGTTCTGTGCTCGATCCGTTGGTTACCAAACTGATGTTGCCGCCGCCTTCGTGGTGGACGCTTCCCATCAATTCCATCAGTTCTGTTGCTGTGGTCTGCATGACACACAGTTATTATTGTTTTATTAAAAAATTAGATGAAACTTAAAAAACTTACACATATTTTGCTAACTAATTTGTTTTTATTTTATAAAAATTGCGTTTGTTTTCATTAACACCTCTCCTCGAACAAAGAACGTCCCTCCTTAATCGAGACTCGACTCATTTAGAGTCTTAGTTATTCCATAAATTAGCTAATGTGGGACTCACAAACCAATAATACTCAACACAAAATTTTAAAAAGAAAATAAATATATAATTAAGAAACGAGAATTATTATTTTAGTTTTCAAACTTTGGTATGAATTTTTTAAAATCTTAATAAAATTATATAATAGACGAAAAAACTCAAGATGGATAGGCAGTATTAGCTACTATTTTTTAAACAGGGTTAAAAATTTGAAAATTAATGATGAACTAACAAAATTCTATAAATTAATGCATGAAGAAAGGGTTATAAGGTGTTCTTACTCCAATGAAATCTCTAGAAACATAGGAAATGTTTGAACAGAAAGATGTGAGCATAGACCTGCATCAAAATGGGGAATTCATTGCATAAAATTAAATACATATATGCTTAATTTAATGAAACATGTCAACTTAATTATATATATGTTAATGGATTTTTTTTTTTTTTTTTTTTGCTAGAATTTACAAATTTAGTGTTGAGCAGATTAACATGCGTTTTACCGGGTAAAATATGTTCAAATCGACATATTTTTCTTAAAAATCAAATTTGAATTATCGAAGAAAGAAGTATTTGTGAATGATAAACTAATTGAAGTTTGCTGTTGCTTGTAATGAACTATAAAAGTCCTAATTCATCCTCTAACCAAGAACTGAAATGGATGCTTATGAGTTCATTCTTTTTCCTCCAAAGCCGAGATTAATTGTTTCGTGTTCTTAATCTTAACTACTACCGATTCGAAGAAACAACAAATCCAGCGATTAAACTAAATCAGAGAATCAATTTTCACTATCAGAAGCCAAAAATCAAAAGAGAGAAAGCAGTTCAGGCGAAAATTTCCCCAAATTAAAATCGCCATTTCTAACTACGAACGGAATTCGAAGAAGTTTCAAGCACAGAACGAACCTGGAAAAGAACCCGAACAAATCCGCCACTTGAGGCACTTCTTCCATCAGATTCGCCAAACACAATCCCAAGAACAAAACAAATCCAATCAAATGCCTGAAAATTTCAAAAAAAAAACACACACATCATCACAACGCACAAATCAAAATCCAGAACATCACCAAATCGAAGAACAACGCTAAGTCGAGGTCTCACGTCCAAACATTTAGGGTTTCATTGTGCCATTGGAAGACACTAAGAAGAGCTCGCTTGAGAGGCCATTCAGCTCTATAATAATGAAGAATAAACTCATTATCTTTCATATACTCAGGCAACTCCTTAAACGAAACCAACCGACAATCCTCTCTGATTTCATCGCAGCAGCTTTTCTTCTCTCCGTTTCCCTTCCGCCTCTGATTTGTCTCCTCCATCTTCGCTCTCTTCCGATCTTCTTCCGTACAGATCCTTCTTCGCACAACAAATTTGAAGAATCTCTTCCAAAATTTTCCAAATACTTATACAAGACAAGAATTTCGCTTTACTTAAAGCCTTACTTATATAGATAAATTTATTTTTCTTTAAGCATTATTAATTTATGGGGCAAAAAAAAAAAAAAAATCGTCCCATTATCTTGCTTTCTACATGCGTTATTTAATGCAGTTTGTGTGATACACAACTACACCAACAACTTTATTTAATCTCTCTCTCTCCCTCCATGCAGGTGCAGCTAACTTCAAGATCTTAAAATTTTCTCTCTCTTAATTTTTATTTTTATTTTTTTAAATTATTAATTATTAATTATTATTATTATTATTATTATTATTGGTATGAAAGAGGGGTTGGCTGGTGCAATATTTGGGCCACCTATCATAGCAATATTAAAATTTTGACCTTTGGTTTGGTCACTTACCTTTAAAATTATAAATAAATAAAAATTATACTTTTTGTTTATCAATTTTTCAAAAATAGTAATTATTGGAAGGAACTTATATATTTCAAATATATTTAAAAATTAGAGTAATGCAATTAATTAGAATGTAAGAAAGGGAACTAGCTGAGCTAATTATTTTGACTTAGATAAATATTAATTATTATAAATGTAGTTAGGCTGGGTAATGAATTAGGTTGAAAATTGTGATTAACTCGACTTATCTATTCATTTTAAGGTTGGTTCGAGTTGTTCGAGTTATTATTATTATTTTTTATAAAAGTAATTGTTTATATGACAAATATTTATTTGTTTCATTATTTTAAGATTATATTAAATATATTATGTAGTACGAGCGAGCCACGTGGGCCAATACAAATTGTTGAAAAACTTGGTTGCTGGTTTATTTATGAGCCAAGTGTGGTTCCAGTAACACTACCTAAGACTATAATACTTCTAACTTCTCGATCAATATATATATATATATATATATATATATATCTTAATCAATCAAACTATATTTAAAATCTATAAAATTATGATATATATATTTACACGAAAGCATATATAAATTTTAACTTATGACAAATTTTTTATAGTTCATTCCCTTTGAGTTTTGCGTAGGATTCTGTTCGAGTAAAGGAATGAAATTGGTAATTATTTTGTTGAAAGAAAATAGGAAATGAAAATGAAGGGAATTAAATGTGTAATGAAGGGTAGTTGGAGGGTGAAGGGTAAAGTATTTAGGTCATAAAAACTGGGCCATTTTTTATTTTCCAATTGGTCTTCGTTTGGTAGCGCCACGCCCAACTCCTAACTCTCAACCTTTTGAAAAATAAATCCAAGGTTGAGAGGATAGGTGGCCGACCACTACAGGACAATTAATTATCCACCTATTTTCGCTTTCTTTTATCCTCAAACACACTTCAAAACCTAACCTCAATCTTTTCAACGAAGAACCCTAAATTGGATAATTGACCAACTTCTTATTTCCCACAAGTTTTATCTTTTATCCTTCTAAGGAAAATTCAAGAAATCTGAAGAAATTGTTAAGGCCTCTCACAATTGTATGATATTATCTACTTTAAACATAAGTTTTCGTGACTTTGTCTTTTGTTTTTCCAAAAGATAACTCCTTTTTCATAATAATTTCACGATTTTCTTATTATTATTATTATTATTATTATTTTTTACGTTTATTAAGAAACAAACAAGTTTATAATCTTAAAAAACTTGTCTCAATTTTTGAAAAAATGAGGTATAAACATA
This sequence comes from Cucurbita maxima, assembly GCF_002738345.1. Taxonomy (NCBI): domain Eukaryota; kingdom Viridiplantae; phylum Streptophyta; class Magnoliopsida; order Cucurbitales; family Cucurbitaceae; genus Cucurbita; species Cucurbita maxima. The sequence continues at coordinate 3,971,933 of NW_019272026.1, forward strand.
TTAGTTCCTTATCGAAGACATAATATATATATCATTTTGTTTTATAGATGGCAACGTTATTAAACGAGAATAGTACAAAAGAATTTACCCCAACGAAGAGAATTTCATTGATTTTTACAGTATCAAGTTTATAGTATTCTCTTAGGTCTTTGCCAGTTACCATGAAAACAGCAAGCTAGAAGATGCTGAAAGGACAAAACACACAAAAAGCTGCACAAAACTGAGATTTAGCTTCCTTTTTCATGCCCCACCAAAAGAAAGTGGCCAATGTGTTATTTCACCATTTTTATTTTCGTTGTTTCCTCCTAAAATGCCATGAAGACAATTACAGAAACGTACCAGGAAAAGTTCAGTTGCAATGCAAGCATTGTAAAATTTCTACCCCTTGAGAAGGCCAATTGTCTCCAAGGAAGCTCGAATATCAGCACTGCTAGCCTCCTCAGAAGCTTGTGCAACATTTGCAGAGTCAACTGGAACAACGTCCGAAAGAGGGTAGCTTCTGTTGGCGTGGAGCTGATTGACAGTGCCGCTACAAACGCCCTTCAGAACCACACTTTTGTGCAATCCACCAAGCAACCCTTCATAATCTGTGTCCCCAATTTCTCCAACAAACACAACCATTTTTGACAGCTCCGTGCCCCATCGAACATAAAGATACCTGCCACCATTGCATCGCAAGGGGAAAAAATTCTAGTAAATTTCATAGAATCAAATCCCTATGAAGAATTATTTAGGTTGTTGGACTCCACATCGTCAAATTAATTGGAGTAGTACCCATTTCTACCGTAATATAGGAAAGTTTCTCCATGGTGAGACCCTCAAAACTTAATGTAGAGAAAAAAGTCATGGCCGTTTGATAGTTTATTTAAGTTCCTAGACATTTAAATTGCTGTTTTCCAGTCAGCTTTCTCACTGGTTTTATGGTTCAAGATATAAAGGTTAAGATGTCAAGGGAAAATTCACAAACGCACTTCCCAGTCTCAAGGTCTTGCCAGCAGGAGATTGCCTTTTTAGATGGATAATATTTTCGTCCTAAAAGTTGAAGGAGAAAACTTCGAGGAAAAGGTCTAAAACTTATACATTTATGCCCTGCCCCATGCCAAAATTGGTGGACAATAGCTTACCGAGACAACTCAGCACACACTGTCATCTTCAGAATCAGTCAACGTTAGGTCTCTCTCATAAATCAAACTACCTCCTCAAAACCTGGTTGGTTAGAATTCGATAGTCTTCATTTATACTTAATAGTTAAATATCAAAATCATATTTCAAAGAAATAGACAACTTTAAAGCAGTCTGGTTGAGACTCGAGAGCTTGTTTAGTATTTAAGCGTTAACAAATAATTCTAAGAATTGTGTTTCTGTGGCATATAAAATGTTGGCAAATACTATACGGTTAACATACATAATTTATTAGATTTTTTTTTAAGAGAGAGAGAGACTAATTCTACTTTATTTCAAATAATTCGGTAACTAGTGAGATTTTGTATTTAAAAAAATAATAATAATAACTAGAAAAAATAACTTCTTGCTAACCAAATATACTTTCAATATGCTTTCTTTATCCTAGAAACAAATCATTTTTAAAAATAACTTCCAAACAGCTTATTGGTGCCTAAGAGTTGTAGTTTCTCAAGGATTTACTACATGCCATGATCTTCCAATATCCATGGTTATACTGAGAGAGAAATAGTAAGAAAATACACAAGAGCATGCACCAAAAGTAATAGTACCTGAGCGCTTGGGAACGGGATGCCAGTACTGGAATTACATTTAGCCTGGTGCCATTCTGACAATAAACAACATGACAGCGCAGAGCTTGAATTCTCAGCGATTTTCTGAGTTCCTTAACTGCTGGGATCTGCACAAAAGCAAAGGAAATTCTTGACTTATGAACTCCTGAGACATGCAATCAACAAACGATGCCCTCTACAATGAGATGCATAGTTTAGGAATACTAAAAATTCACCAACAAGATAACCTTTTTCCACAATAAAAAGACTGATCAACGTCATCACTAAAAGTTGAAAATTACCACTTCAGGCTTCCCAACATTGAAAGTGTAACAATAATTTGTTGAAAGTTGCTCCGCTGCAGTTACAAGTTTTTCCTCAGTATTAGCGCTCCTATCAGAAACTGAAGCAGCCCATTTAACTAGAGTTTTCCTTAATCCTTCTCCACCCCATCGATATTCAATGTGTGAATGGTAATAGAAGTCAACCACAAAGGGATCATCTTCCAAATTTGTGGATGAATAGTAAAGATCACTGCCACTGTTGCAAATGAAAGCATCAAAATCATTAGCACGGTAGCCCCCTGCGACCAGAAATGAATTCACTTCAGATATGGTCAACGATGTAGAGAGAATAAACCCTATAGTGCCTTCACTCCTTTCCTTCTCCACTGCCCCAAACAACTTTCTTGTGGTATCAACGAGACCTGTGATAGTATCACTATCCACTGCAATTACAAAGAGATGTTTCCTCCTCCTCAATGCCGGAAACTTGCCAGCATTTGCATTTTTATCAGCTTTTTCTGCAACTGATTTTCGTGTATCCCTTGAAACACCCTTTGACCAGTTCAATACAGCATTCTCTAATTTAGTTGTTCTATCTTCGAGAGATCTATCAGTTCCACCACTCTTCTCTCCATCTAATGAAAACTTTAGGTTTAGAGAAATGTCTTGTATATCTCTCCACGAATCACCAGGTGAGCCTGATTCTGAGTTATCATCTTCATCTTCATTTCTTTGCCAATGTGGATATCTCGGTTTGCAACTAGCAATTTTTGATAGATATGTCTTACAATGCTCTGGCCATGAAAATAGGTGAATATTCTTCAAACCACTCTGCCGGCATCTAGCCCAAAGGTGCTTGTCTGCAACAAGCTTCAGAAGAGCATCAGCGATAGACTGTTGATCATGCGGATCAACAAGAAGACCGTTGTCAAGCACCTGCACAAACATTTTATTAAGTTTAAAATTTGTCAAGCATATGAAAATATAAAAGCATGAGAATCAATAGTTGTAATCAAAATTTTATGGCTAAAAGCAGGCATACCCGATGTATATCAACAGGACCTCCATTTTTTGTAGCAACAATGGGTAAACCATGGGCTGCTGCCTATTAAACAAAAGTGTAGAATAGATAACTGGTTAATAAAATAAATACTTCTGTGAAATGAAAAGTAAGGAAATAATAGAAATCACCTCAATTAGAGTAAGTCCAAATGGCTCAATGAATGCTGGATTTATAAAAACGCCCTGCAAATCATAAATAAGGATAGCAACTTAAAGGATAGGTGTTCAATACAAAATCGGGACGCCACAAGAATGTCCCAGGCATGAAGAGAACAAAGAAAGCCAAGAACGAACAAGAGAAGATATCCCAAAATGGGAAACGGATATTAATATAACCCACAGGCACTGGATGACGGTGCAAATTACAAAATATTAGCCACTGGCATTTAAAAAGCTTAATAAAGCGCATACCATATTCCTCAGAGAACGACAGTCAATGTTTAGCGTGCAAAATATATTTTTCTTAAACCATGCTCCAAAATTCAAAGGGATTCACAATATCAAATTGAAAAAAAGGACTTGAGGACCTCACAATGCAATATGTATGTGCATGAAAGAAACTAGTTTAAAAGCAAACTATGCACCTACGAATTACTATGGCTAGAAAAGTTTATGAATTGGTTCTCATGGTTCCCGAGCAAGTGAAACGGTACCTGGAAGATAATATAACTCATGAACTAGCTAGGTGCAGTGAATGTAGGAATTCTGAAGTTGTGTATGAAGAAAACTACATAATTCACTAACCAGCAAGCTGTATTGAGAATAGATAAACATTGTAAACAGGACAAGAGAGAAAATGTACCGAATATTTATTCTTTGTGAACACATGAGTACCTTGGTTTTTGCAGCCAGACGATATATGTCAGGAACGTCAGATTGTTTGTGATGTTTAGGGTATGCCACTTGTCCATACAAATCATATTTGTCAATAAGCTTAAGCACTGAGAGAAGGACAGATGAGTTTGTACTTGACATTTCATCAATTCCTTCTCTATTACCCATAATTAGTGTCTGCAATGTATGAAGAAAAGTCACAGATAATTATCATGGCGCAAACAGCGTCAAGAAGATTGCCTGATCAATTATAATCCTTAAAGGATTCCACGTACAAGGTTTGCAAGCTCCCTAAGTGGCCGACATTCTCCAAATGCTTTGACCAAAGTTGTGATATTCTTCTTTGGATCCGGTCTCGCAAGTGCAAGTATCATAGGTTTACGAGGATTAGTGAAGAAACGCATTATCTGCAAATGCCATAATATAGATCAAGATTATTAAAAAAACAGGGTTCATTATTGTGTGGAAGAGGAAATCTTCTAACAGCTTACAGTCCACGTCCACAATAACTTAAAGTAGATGCATAATAATAATAATAATAAACATAACCTCAAACCAGATGGGTGGATCTGGCAAAGCGGGATGATCCTCATTTCCTTCTGTCTCAACGTCCATATCACCTTCAGGAGGAACAATATGATGGAACTCCATTCCAGGAGGGATTATCTGCATAGGGGAAAGGAATATTTTGATATATTATATGAAAGGAAAGTAGTCAAGGGCCAAACAAACAAGACAGCTGGTTAAACAATGTCAGACAGTTACCAAACAAGTTAGCCTGCATCAGGAACAGTACGACAACACTACATAAGACCACACAATGAAATTTGCGTACAATTAGATGGAAAATTTTAGAATACGTGTACCTCCGAAGTAATAACTCAGAAATTTGTTGATGAGAAAGGACTACGACTTGCCAAAATGACTCAACCAAATTCAACCACTATCAAATAAAGAATGGTAAACACTCTATATACATGGAAGTATCATTCAATTTAATGGTCTTATCAAATTAATCGCGTCTGAAGGTCACATGCACTACATAGATGCAGAAAATTCAACATACAAGCATGTAGACATTTGTTACTTACCGCCATACGGGGCATGAACCTGCCATAACAACTCACATTACGCTTTATCCTAGCACGAAGTTTACGTTCCAGGATTGGATCAAACCCATCATATAATCTCCATTGCTCTTCAATTTCCTGTCTAGTGCTCGTTACAATTATTTCAGAGGCATCAAGGGCTAATTCTTCAGCTTCTATCCGGCGCATTATTTTGTATGTTATATTTATCTCATCCCTTGACAATCGAGCCTGTTTTAATAACTGCTCCAATTTATCCCGACCTAATGAGTGGCCAGTAAAAAGCATTGGAACATTTAAAGCACCAGAGAGCAGCGCTGCAGAATCCCCAGCATCAGCATAATGCCCATGGATTGCAACTGGCCAGACCGGATGTCCCCCACCAATCTGCTCACCAAGAACTTTAGACATCTGGATGACATGGCTAAGTGCACCATCAACAAATTCAGGGATGTGCGGCCACAGAAGCTCTTTAGGAATATATTTATCTCTTGGACCAAATGGTATACGAATAATATAGGCACCACTGCTCTCGCCTATCTCACCTTCCAAACCATCTGAATTACATGGATTCAGCATTTCCGTAGGTTCTGCATAGCTCCAATCAACCTCTGGGGATGATACTTGTCTTGTGAGCAAATCTACCCTATACACTCCGGGCATTGATCCCAATGCCCTAGCAAGTTCTACCACATATTTAACCTAAACAAGATGGAGAAGTAAAAATCAATCAGTTATGCAATTCTATACATGAACGTAGAAAATGAGGTGTTATAGAAGTCAAGATTATAGAGACAGAATGAAACTAATATTACCTGACCACCAGTATCAGAATCACGGCCAAGCTCCATGTTATCTCCCCTTATCAGACCATGAAGACTGCATAGCATTGATCGCCAATGTTAATGAAATGAGTAATAAATATCCAAGATCACAATATATATAAAATCATAGCATCACAAGAGATCCAATCAGAGGGTGGAAAAATTTTAAGAAATTAAATGACTATAGAAGGAATTTGCTATATCAGTTTAGAAATAGCCATACAAATCTCACAACCTAAACTTCAAAGGTAGTTGTAGTTATTAGGAAAAGGAGATTATATTCACTTTCGCTTCACTAAACTTGCATTTGATAAACAAGTGAACAGATATAACACATTGCAAGTTTGCAACAATAAAGGAAAATCATGACAAAAATCAGTACATTGAAAAGAAAGAAAAGTAAAGTTATGGTCGTGCCTCACTAAGACAATATACAGCTTTTTCCCCTTTTGCTGACTAGCCCACACCTCCATTGCATCAACGGAGTTGATTCTTGGAAAACGTGTCTTGGCGTTATCTCCTTGAACCAGTATATCACTGACTACATCTCCTTTCTCTCCCTCTGATAAATCTTCAGACATATCAGCCGTTGCTTCTCTTCGACCCTTTTCCCGTTCAAGACGACGCTTGGCCTTCCTTAGGGCTTCCTCTCCTTCAAGCTACAAAACCATAGATTTCATAACTACTAGTGTGCGTATTATGCTTTCCAGTTTAAACATCACCTTTACAAAAAAGTTCGCATTCACATAATTCAAATCTCAATTAACAGATATGCATTGTCTCCAGTTTCAAAGATAATAATAATAATAAGTCTTAGTGATCAACAGCTTAGTTTTTAATATGCAAAAAGCTGCATGTTCTATCAGTTTTCTAGTGGCCCTGCTAATCTTAGCAAAATATAATCTAACATTTGCATGGTGGCGGACAGTACAGAATCACAAACTTCATACCGAACAATCAAAGAACTCAAGAATGCTGCCAAAAGATAGGCCACAAATCTCAGAGGGAGACAGAAGAGATAACAAGATTCATACATAATTTTTTCGATCAAACAATCCAGTAATTCCTCAATAAGCTTATGTCGCATGCGAACTAGCCACATAATCTGCGCGATTATATTGATACAAAAAACAAGAAAACAAACCTGTTTCTTCTGACGAGCTAAGTTCCAAATCCTCCAGCACATATTCTCCAATCTAGTATTCCTCTCCTGAGGACTTCGGGTGGCTGCAGCCTTGAACACACAAACATAGCAAGCAACTCGAGTTCAGAGAAAGCAACGCCTAGTTCGATAAATCAGGCGAGAAATGAATAGATATCCGATTACCTTAACCCAGGAGCGATACAGATCACTTTCATCGAAGCCAGTGATGACCTCCTCAACAAAATACCGAGTAGGATTGAAGTGCCCCCTCTCTCGGAGAAGCAACGACGACGATTTCTTCGCAGACTTGGTTTTATCAATACCAGGCCCAACGTCAAGAATTGCCTCCAAATAGCTATTAATCCAATCATTTCCAGCCATTATACTTGAAAGCTAAAACCTCGATTCTCTTCTCCGGCCTCTCCTCCCTCAGAAAGAGAGACAAAGAGAGTAAACTCTCAGAGAAAGAGAAAGATTTGAGAAGAATATGCTCGCCTCCGACGTTGAAAATTGGCAAACTCTGACAATCCAAGACTCAAAACCATGAAGAGATTCGGAATTGGGTGTCGTTTTCTTGCCCGGTGAGCGCGCTAAAAAAGCTCACCACTGTTATCGCTATGCGTTTCACCATAAATACGCCTACTTTCCGTGAATTTCTACACGAATCTAAAAAAATACGCTCCAAATTACTTCACTCTCACCATTTTCTTCATAAATTAAAATTTTATAATTATAAATTGGATATTATATAATATAATATTTTAATTTTAGATATACATATGGTCATTTAATAATTTCTACCTTTTTATCCTGGGATTTCATGCCTTTTATTTATTATTTTTAAATATATATATTTTTTTAAATATTAGTTAATCAGAATGTAGTGTGCTGGCGAGTCACGTTTTATTTCGCTGGCTTTGATGGCTTTGGTGGTATATTCAGTAGAATTATTCCTTTTACCATATTTATTTACTTCTTTTTATTTACTTATTTATTTATAAACAATTCCGTTTTACCAGATTTGCCACTCGTGAGTTGACAAAGCACGCCCGGTCCCACCTTCCCAATTTTGCACTCTTTACCCTTTTATTTATTTTTTTCAACCATTTCCAACGCCAAATATAATTATTAATTATTTTAAATTGTTTGTTGAGCTAAAAAAGCTAGTTTGTTCCATTAATTTTTTTTTATTTTTTTTAATTCTACTATAAATTTTTCTTTGACTTTTTAACCTTGTGATTTGTATATGGTTCGTTAAACTATGTTCAGATTGATGTGATTTTTAATGACTATGCTAAAATGACGGTAATAACGATTGTATTCATTGTTAAATAGTTATACAAACTTTAAGAAAATATATTATTTTTAGTATAAAGTATGAGAATAAATATTGAACTCATATTAGATACAAAATAATAATAAAAAAAAATGTACGCCTAAAAGTCTAGAGAAACAACTCATCTTTAGCACAACGTGCAATTGATTGTCTGATTTAACCGACCTACATGTTTGTTGTTAGTAGGATGCATAGTGTAGTATTGAGATAATGACTTGTGATGTGATAGAGTATTCCTCTAGTACTCACTATAAATAGTGGAATATAACACACGCATAGATGTGCTGACTTCATTTTGTTGAATCTAATCATTCGGGAAGCTCTTGGAGAAAGCGATCAGATGTGTGGATAATGAGGTCACCTTCGCAACCTTCTCCCTTTTATCCCTATGTTGTAGTAAGGTAAGGGTGGTTCGCTTGAGTAGCTCAATTGCTCGTGATGTGCCATAGAACCTCCACCGTGTTAGGGGACAAAGCAAGGCATAGTTAGATGTATAGGAGCCGACTCGTCGTCAATGACTTTTATTCAGCTATACGTCGCTTCAATCTAAGCACTAATTCAAGCAGGAGAGTACGTTGTGCACAATACCACACTAATGCGAGTTCTTTGAGCATGTCATTATGGCACGTGATTCATCTTTGCGTTACATCCAATGATAGGGTACCTTTTAATTTCTTTTCATTAACGTATAATATATGGTTTGCATTTAATTTTACACAAATTAATCTTTAGGGGTTGGAATTAATCTTAGCACCGACAATAAAATGACACGTTATTATTTTATGATAAAAGTAGAATAAACCTCAGCCGTTGAAAAACCATCCAACTAAAATCGGACGCATATTATATCAGTCAACAATCAAAGTTTGACCATTATCTATTAGACAGGTTTTGATTGAAGATTGAATATTCCTTTTCATTTGTCTCTTTTGATATTTTATTCTTATAGTTATTTGTAATAGACATCACACATCTTGACGTGGCACGTGTATGTCCACTCTTTTTTGTACGTGTAATCCCACGTATTTAATCCCTCTTTTTTTAGACATTATATTATTTTAAAAGTTTAAATTATTCAACTTAGCTTGCCTTGAGCGCATGCTTTGAATATGACAAAAAATGATTGGCTGGCTTCAGGCCACGTCAAAACGAGCACGTGTCATATCTGATTATTTTATACAAATATAAGGCTTACATGAAATTTTGTATTCATCTCTATCTTGTATACCATTTTTTTTAATTATTAAAAATATTATATTGTCTAAAAAAATTCATCAACATTTTAAAAAATACACTGATAAATTTTTTTAATGAAATTTATTTTAAATTACTCTATTGTGTCAAAAAAAATATATTTTTTAAAAAATAATCATTAAATTTTAAAAGTAGATTAACCCATTAATCATTAATCTTTATAAATTATCTCAAAAAAAAATTTATATTACTTTTGAAAGTTTATGAGTGTTTTTAAAATGTATAATAATATTTTTTAATTTTATTAAAACAAGTTTAAGGTATTTTATAGGAAGTATTTTTAGAGAAAATGTAAAAGGAGGAGTATTTTTATTAATTTAAAAATAAAAACTATATATTTAAACACTTTCTGAAAAATAAAATTAAATAAAAACAAAAGAAAAGTGGGAGAATTACCTTAACACGTGGAAGAATGGTGCGTGCACGTGAGAAAGAAAAAAGTGCATTTTCTCGAAGGGTATATGAGAAAATGATAGTGTAAGTGAAGTTGCAGTTTTTATTTATTTATTTATTTATTATATAGAAAAATAAATTCATACGACGACTATTTTATCTAATCGATTGATTTTTATTACAATCGAAACGTCATTGTTGCTATAATTGCACCTATCATCAATCTATTTGATTTGATGCTCGATTTCGACACATCAAATTTTGTATTCTTTCTTATTGTGTTAAATGAAACGAAAAAAAAAAAATCATAATCTATTTACGCTTAGCTCTTATGCAGCTCTATGGATGATAATAGCAGTCTAAGTACTGTTGGGCTTCTGACGCAAAATTAATACGGGCCCATTAAATAAGAGAAGTCCGGCCCGTAAACTGATTTGTTGGGCTTTTCAGTGAAGTCTGGCCTGTTAGCTTATTTAAACCTTATTGTTGGTTTGGTTTTCTTTTTTTAATCTTAATTTTTTTTTTTACTCATTATAGTAAAGAAAAAAAATATATTTATATTATTTTGAAATTAACTGATATTATCTATTAAATTTAGGTGACATATTTTTTTAATTGAAACCGTGCATAATATTATTATACATTAAAGTTTTTATTATTATGTTATCAAAACACGACGTTAATATATAAAATAAATAAAATAAATCATATGGATCACAAATTTTAAAATGTAAAAAGAATGAAAATACGATTCATATAATGCCACTAGAGTATTCTTTAATGTTCATCATAAAGTCCAAAAGCGATGAATATGAGATAAGAGGAGGATATTGTTGCAATTATTGTTTTAACATTATTGAGCACTGGCTGAGGTGGCGCATATTTGAAAATTACCCTCAAACTCCCTAAAAAAATATAAATTTAAATAAAAACGAAGGTATTAAAGAAAACTATTTAATAATAATAATAAATAAAATATTTAATTAAAGAACCGTGGAATAACCAAACGGTTAGAAATCATGACTCACTCCCAATAATCATCAACATTTTTCATCTCAAACAAAGTACACTATAAGTCTCCCCTGAGGATTCTATCGACATGGTTAAGTTTAGAGCATAACTCTTATATCATGTTAGGAATTACAGCTATCTACAATGATAATGATATTGTCCATTTTGAGCATACGGTCTCATGGCTCTGTTTCGAACTTTCCCAAAATGTCTCGTACTAATAGATATAGTATTTCTAACTTATAAATCCTAATTTTCCACTAAAATTTACAACGTGGAACTCACTCTCAATAATCATCATCACAAATTGGGGTTCAAATTATTGTCCGATTTGATTTTTAAAATAAGTCCACAAACTTTTAAAATATTTATTTCTTAGTTTATGAATTAAAAAAAAATGTTAATTTTAATCTTATATTTATTTTGATTTGATCATATATTTTGAGCATGTGTAATAAATGATTTCACAAGTGGATGTTAGATAAAATATCAATATAGTGAGGAATAAAATAATATATATATATTAAATTTACAGGTAGAGATTAAAATAATATTTAAATGAAAAAAAGTAACTTTAATTTCACCATTAATATTTTTAAGGGTGATTTTAAATAAATTTAAAAATAAATTAAATTGCATAAAAGAAGAAAATATGGAGAATTTTTAGCCCTGATGAAATATTGATTAACCTGAGAAAAAATCTCAACCATCTGATCGGTTACAGCAACATAAGGCAACTTGGATTCTGGGCCGTTGATTAGTAATTTGATAATAATCTTGTAGAATAATGTGATGGAAATGGTGTTTTACGAGCAGTCAACTTTGTCCAACCCCATTCTCTTGCAAAATGTTGACTTTGACTTCGCTTTGCACAACCAAGTTCAACTTTCTTCATCCCTTCCAAGCGGATTTCTCTCTCTTACCTTGCCTTCTCTATCTCTACGATTCTTTGTTGTTTTCGTCGGCTACTGCCTTCGGATTCGTTGTTATCCACTCTATTGATTCGTTCGCCGGCGATGCATCTCTTGCTGCTGTTATTCTGATCGGAACTTGATTTGGGCGATTCGTGAAGCGAGTTTAGATCGTCTCCGAGTTCGAGTAAGTTTTGCTGCTGAAATTTAGCGTAATTTCGGGAATTACTTTGGAAAATTGTTGCTATTTTCGATATCGGACTTTTTCCCCCTCTGATGAAGATGAACTGTTCGTTTAAGGAATTGGCTGAAATTGGATGGAATTTTGCTGGCAGTAAGAGAAATAAATGCTGTTTTGAGTTATAGTTGTGTAATCTTCCCCCTCCGAGAGCATGGTACAGTCGTGTAATCTTCTCATTGGATGCTGTTTTAAGTTATAGTTGCTGTATCGTTTGATTTTTTGACCTCGTGTTTGCCTTAGATTCTGTTGCTTCTTTTCGGTCGTTTGATGAACTGGACATCATAGAAGTTGGCTCTGCACCTAGCGTGCTGGTGGATGACTGGACTCGCTAGTTGAATTTTTGACATAAACTGGCAGCGGTTTCTAGATATTTTCACTTTCGGCTCAGCTTGATGATCGGGATGGAATAATTTGATTAAAACGTCTCATCGCTTTCCAGTGTTTAGTTTTCAAAGATGTCTTTTCTTCTTGTTGTATCATGTATAGTAGCTTCTATTACGGCCGTGATGTTGGTGCAATCGCCATTAGTATTTGCTTCTGAGTTTATGATGGAATCTGGGGTTTCAAGTGCTAATCAGATTCCCTATTCAGTTTCGGATGGTTTTGAACGTTATTTCATGAATGGGATTCCTATGGATAAAAGTATGTTCTGTAAGCTGCTACAGTTTTTGCATGGATATCCTCGCATACTTGAAGATTCTTGGGGAAGTGATGGTTGCCGTTGGGATAGTTCATTCTGTAAGTACTCTATATTGTGTTTTTCATTTTGAAACTTAGTCACTTTTGTTAGGAATCACGGCTCTCCACAATGATATGATGTTGTTCATTTTGAGTATAAGCTCTCACGGCTTTGCTTTTGGTTTCCCTAAAAGGCCTCGTACCAATGAAGATAGTATTGCTTACTTATAAACTCATGATCTAACAAATTTCATAATTCCTATTTGTCAACTTCAGATGTGTTCTAGCTGACTTTACATGGTATTTATGTAATAGAAGTGTTACTTTTTTGCAGCTGGTATGAGAGTCAAAGCATCAAGAAAATTGTTAAAAGAAGAACGGAAGGAGGAAGACGCCAACTTTAAAGATGGTCAGTATCGTCATTGGAAGGCAAAAGAGGATCCGAAGTCTTTTGCAACCCCCCAAAACATTGGAATTGTAGTAACTGGAACCTTCGTTTTATGTTGTGGTGTCCTCTGTCCTTGTTTCTATCAAAAGAGGAGACGCACTGTTCAAAGAGCTTTAGATAAAGAACAACAATCAGGTGAGTTATTGGTTCTCCTGAATTCTTTTGCATTTCGTGATAATGAGGGGTATTGTTACTTATGGATTCTGCGTCACCCATCTCCCATTAAAGCTGTCAAAAGGTTAAATGGAGGGGTGGCAACTCCATTAAGAAATTTTGTTTTCCACTAAGAATGGCCATTGCAGGGTTGTCGTTTAATTCTTCATTTGTGACATTTTATTCATTCTTCAATCCTTGAAGGGTTGAGTTATTAGTCCTTTCTTGCAGTTCATTTAGCCTCCACCATCGAAGTGATGAACTCTGCTCCTGAGAAGATTCTAGCTAGTCCACTTCGGGTACCACCTAGTCCTAGATATTCTCCATCTCCAAAATTTAAACGGCTTGGATCTGTTCGTCTTAACATGAGCCAAGTAGCTAAAGCAACTCAGGATTTCTCACCAGCTCTACGCATAGGTGAAGGAGGTTTTGGAACTGTCTACAAAGCTCGGCTAGAAGACGGGCACATAGTTGCCATAAAACGTGCAAAAAAGGCAAGTACCAACTTTTTATGTTTTTTTTGTACTCGCTTATATCTAATGGTAATGATAGTATATTGTAAAATCTCAAATTCTATGTATGTTAGTGTTCATGGATGAACCCACTGTCTCATACAGCAGCAGTAAGTGGGGCACATGTTGCACATCTAATCTGTTAATCTTAGCTTTCAAAACAACATCACTATGAGGACGATATTACATATTTCCTATAGCATACAGTTAAGTGGTTAATAGGCATAAGTAGCCAGCCAAGCATGGTATAATTTAGGGTGACATGTGAGTACTCTAAGGCATCTGGGGGATGTACCCTCCTGGGATAGGGAAGGCTTAGCATTGCATGAAAGAGTAATGTGATGCCACTCAGCCTATTCTTGTCACTATGTTAAAACCATGTGCTTCATATGGTTCTGAGGATCACGTAATAAGGACCATATTAGACTTCTCATTCCCGTACTTGAACAGATTAGTTAGATTCATATCTAGCTTTTTCCATTTTCTCTCATTGGTTGACTGACTACTCGCATAATTTATGATGGGACAAAAGTTAGAGCCAACAATTGCAGGACGTTTGAATCTAGGTTCTATTAGAAGGAATAATGACGATTTCCTGTTTATTGTGGATGCTTCTTGAATCGTTGAAAGGACTACGTACGTGGAGGAAATAGTATTCCAAATCTGTACACGCAATTGATCTTTTGTAGCAAAATTCTTCTGATCTTCTCTGATTGTGGAGTCGAAAATTGGAACTTTTCTGTAAAACAGAATCTCGTTGAATCATAACTCTATAACAATTTATATAAGTAGTCTTAAGTGAAGGATTACTTCAAATAAAGTTGCATAAAAGGTTACCTTGTACTTGATCTCTTACAACTGAAATACGATTCACCATTTTTACCTTACTATTGCTGTCATAATGGGGGAACATAAACAAGGAGGCTGTAAGAATTTGGGAATACGAGGAGGAAAGGAGGAATATTACTATTCATCTGTGCCATCACAAAAAATTGTGAAATAGTCGGAATGAAGGATAGAAGAACAAGGACTTAGTGGCAGTCCTTGGGACTATGGCAACCTAACAATAATAACGGTTGTCGGGTCTTTATCTTTTCCAAGTTGGGTTTCAAGTTGTAGTTGGACTGGAATCAAGAGGAATTTGGGATTCTTGATGCTAATAAAATAATAGATCAATAGAAACACAGTATATTCTAAAATGTTAGTATTAATGGATTCTAAAAAGAAAAAAAAGGTGGATCATTAGATCCGCTATTTCTTCTATTGACTAAGGGTTAAATCGTTTGATCGCGGAGCCTATGCAATGCTATAGAGTTGTTTATCCTATCCTTTCCAAGTTCATATCAAGAGCAAAAAGGAAGACCCTTCTTCCAAGGAAGCTTAGTTAATAAATTATCCTCCAGAAACTTGAAATCATAAAACAAACTCAGTTTGACCTAAGTTCTTGTTGCTGGCGAGAAAGGGATCTCAGGGAAATCAGTTTAGGGGTATAATTTTTTTTTTTCTCTTTTTAACCTTTGAAAAGTTAACAAATAACAACAATTTAGTTTTTCCCTCATTTTAAATAAAATTTGAGGATAGTTAGACCTTTTGACGTATAATATATTAGGGCTTGTATAATTTAACACAATTATTTTGCAGGAACTCTTCGAGAACTCACGGACTGACTTTGGCAGTGAAGTAGAATTACTGTCCAAAATTGATCATCGGAGTCTGGTTAAGCTGCTAGGTTATGTTGACCATGGAAATGAGCGCATCATCATTACGGAATATGTAGGAAACGGTACTCTTAGAGAACATTTGGATGGTAATGTTTCTACCCTATGGACGACTAAAAATTAAACTGTTGTTTAATGCTGATGGCTCCATCAAGGCTCATTGACTGCGCTTTTCTCCTTGTAGGTGTGCATGGGAAAGTATTGGATTTTAATCAGAGACTTGAAATTGCAATTGACATTGCTCATGGACTAACTTATCTCCATCTATATGCAGGTTAGAAACTCTTTTGTTGGTGAGCTTATTCTGGAAATGTCAGTCATTTTTTTTATATCAGGGAGGGCCAACTTTGAAACTGGACAAAAATTTCTAACGCAACATATGAATTTGATTGTGTGTGTAATTAGATTTTTTTTTACTTTATTAAACTTGACATTTGGGGCTTATTTGCGACACTATATCCAAAATAATATTTATTTTTTAAAATTGATTTTGAGAGATGATTATCTAGATTAAATTTTGTCGACCTCCAATTACTTCTGAAAATTCCTTGGAAAGAACCATTTTCTTTACATTCTTGAGTATTCCAGCTAATTTGTATGCATCTCGGCTATTTCATGAGACAACTATTTGATCTTATTATATTTAATTGACGAGACACTTTGGACATTAAATCTTAGGTAGATGATCTTCATGGCTCAAACTCATTTTCTCCAAGTCTTTTCTTATTTCTTATTTCTTATTTGCTACTAGGGGAACTAATGGTGGTTCTTTGGCAAGAACAACATAGAAAATAACTTCTGAAGACTGTCATTCAACTTTGTGTTTAATGAACTTTTGTCTAAAAGAATGTAGAATTGCTTCTGAAAAGCAGTTTCTAAACATGACTTCTAAAGACTGTCATTCAACTTTGTGTTTAGTAAATTATTAAATATGACTGAATAATTATGAAATCTGATTCAATAATTATTTTGTGCAACTCACTAGAATCTGTTCCAAAGGGTTGATTTATAATTATTAAAGCAATTAATTGAATTTACATGGAACCAAATTTCCCTGCTCAGATTTCTTGAAGTATTGTTTGGGATGATGGTATTGGATCTTTTCTGCTTTCCAGCCAGTTAATCTTTATTTCTTGGTTACAATAGAGAAGCAAATTATTCATAGAGATGTGAAATCTTCCAACATCCTTCTTACCGAAACCATGAGAGCAAAGGTGGCGGATTTTGGATTTGCAAGACTTGGCACATTGGGTAGTGAACAAACGCACATTTCAACTCAGGTGAAAGGAACAGTCGGTTACCTTGATCCGGACTATATGAAGACCTATCAACTTACCCCTAAGAGTGATGTCTACTCATTTGGGATTTTACTAGTAGAGATTCTAACTGGACGCCGTCCATTGGAAGTGAAGAAGCCTCCAGAGGAGCGGGTCACAATAAAATGGGTGAGTTTAAACATTCTAATCATTCTCTTGGATGCTTCTGTTTGGACTTGTAAGAAATTTGTTAAGTTCAGATAATTTTTTAAGTTGAGTGTTCATTACGTTTTAGGATGCAAATTTCATATGTGATCACATTCGGCATAAGAAGTTGGATAAATTTAGCAGATAGCATATAAACTTGTTTATGAATCATCTTGCCATTACTTCAACCTCTGAAGTTGCTTGTTGGGTATTTTGCAGGCTTTCAACAAGTATAGTGAAGACAAAATTCTGGAAACGTTAGATCCTTTAATGGAGGAAACTTTGGAGGCAGAGATTGTCCTGAAAATGTTCGAGTTGGCGATCCAATGTGCAGCACCGGTTCGAGCAGACCGTCCAGATATGAAGTTAGTTGGAGAGCAGTTGTGGGCTATAAGAGCAGAATATATATCACAGAAGAAGGAAAAGGCAAGAGTGCCTTAAAAATCCCGAGCTGATCAAGTACAAATAGTGTGAATTTCATTAATTTTAGAGTTTTTCTTCTTTTCCATCGTTCTCTTTCCCTCAGTCACCTTGTTTTTTAACTCCAAATCCTTGCCTAGAATTGAAGTCGGTCAACGACCCTTGTACAATTATTGTATTAAAGAATTTTTTTTTTTTTTTTTTCTTTCCAATTTGATGGTAGAAGTTCGAGGTCTTGCTTTCATTGCCAAAGGGAGTTCAGAACTTTTCGAATGTAATTGAAATTTACAGTTTAATTTTCGTCTATTTTTTAACTTCTTCAAAATTTAGGGGATAAATGAAACTTTTCAAAATCTAGAAATACAATTAAAACTTTGGTTATAATATATATAATATGTTAATTTGAAGGGAAAATTATGTACATCTTTATGGTAACCGATTGATTTGAGTTATTTTCATTTTTCAGTCAAAGTATCACACGGAATCGAAGGCAAAACATTGGTAAGTTGCCTTCGAAGTAATATGAACAGCCACTTGGCGTCGACTGTTCAATTCAAAGGCCGGCCTGCTAGAAATAACATATAAAAGTACAGACATGAGGCATTAATAAACTGTTTGAGATCCCATCCAAACAACATTCCCATGCGAATGAATCCATTTGAAAAGCCAGAGCTAACCATGACTGTAAGACAGGCATATTAAAAGTCTCAGGCGGTCATGTTCTCACGAATCACCATCTGAATATGTTTCTTCAGTTTTCTCCTTCGATGGTTATGAGCCCTGCATACACGAACATGTGGTAATGATCAATGGCAAATAACTACACAAACTATATCAATGTTTATTGTTGATTTGTTTCGTTTAATATGGAATATAAGCTTGCTTTAATAGCATGCTTCTAGCATTAAATTGTAATTCTAATTGATTGAAGCCCTTCTTATAAGGGTTTTTGTTTTTGACTCATTTTGAGTTGAGATTTCCTCCTCTAATCCGTCTCTTTGCTTGAATTTTCATTTAAAAAGGAAGAAAAAAAAAAAAAAAAAAAAAACAAAGGAATCATCATAACATAAAAGTACACTAACCAGTATTGATTGCGTAGAACGAATGCATCTGTTGCCACTTTTTTCCCATCATCATTTCGGTTCCAATGGTACAATGCATGAGTTCTATTTCTGATTTCCAAAGTTGAATGCCCATAGCTGGCTTCTCTAAATGCTGAGTATTCTGGTTGTGGATCTCTAAACCTGATACAGACGGACAGACCATAACACACGTTAAACAGATTGAATCTTAAATGTAAACTGATATCAACGAGCAAATTTAGTGAACGCTCCAGTTTACCTTCCAGCAAGACCCTCCTGGTTACCACCATCTCCAACTGTAATGTATATAGGAGCTGATTTGTCTGGTACGGTGTCATGGTAACCACTTGCATTGTAGTTTATACTTGAGATTCGATACTAAAATTAAGAAGGAAAAGAGGAAAAATTAAAGTTTGGATCCAAATAGGCGACAATTGTAATAGGAGAAAACGGTGTGTTTGTGACATGAACTTCACAGTGTACGCATTTGTTTAAGTATACGGGAGGAATAAATATGCAGACCACCCTATCTATCTGACAGAGAAGGAAGCACTATATGATGACCTCTGAAATACATGATTCGAACACCACCAGTCAGACAGAATAAATCAGAATCTGTGCTTTTTGTGGAGTAAGAACTCAATAACTTGTTTCAAAAATTTCATCCTATACTGGCTAATGATTGAGGTTAGTTGATTATATTGTCTAAGTATAATAATGTACATGCAGATTATGATACAGCATGCAATCTTACTTAAAATTTTACCTTCCAGATTCTGACAAATATTGGATAATCTATTATAACATGTTTGGTCAAAAGTATGGGAGTAAAACCTTGCCTGCCTAATGAAGTTTGCTTGTTTATCAACTATACCATTTTGTGAATGTCAATTTCCAATAGCATCAAGATATGAGATATAAACGAGAAATTTGAATGACATTATAACAAAGCAACAAGGTAAACATGAGCATTTATTTAACAAAGTTGCACACCAGAAAGAAAATATCCCAATCTATGCATATCATCATACGGCACAAAAGGGAAACAGCAACATACCGATCGTTCATAAGCATGGACATGGCCAGCAAAGACAACATCAACTCTGTACGTCACGAACCAACTTTCAAATACTGACTGGATGCTTTCACCCTCCTGGAAATGTGCTTCATTACTATTGTAGCATGGAACATGCATAAGAACAATCAACCATGGCGTCTTCTCCCGGTCAACCCTTTCCAACTCTTCACGAAGCCAGTGCCATTGAGGTGTGTACTTCACTAAAATAAATAATTATAAAGTTTCTAAGAAGGCAAAATTTGAAAGTCGGCAGCCTTGAAGATTGACTAAAGAAAAACATAAGATACGATGGGATAATGGACATGAGATCATTTATCTAAGTGCCTGTTTATGCGTTCAAATTAGCTTGAAACTAAAAATGTTAAATTTCTTTTGGTTTACTTTACAGCTAGACTGAACTACGCTACGCATACTGCAGTTACATGGAGGAAAACGGGGTTAATTCTCACGTTGAATGTTTGAATTGATACTCTTTTTGGAGAAATTGACCTTACAAAATGCTAGGGAAGAACTGCAAATTTTGGCCCCAACATTCTTAAATAAAACAACTCGTTACATTGCTTGGGAAATTCTTAAACTCGACAGCTCAATAACTTAATCACACGTACTTGACATTTGACATATACTGATGGTCATGTTGACAATCAAAATTCGGTCAATGCAGTGAACAACTTTCTAGAACCAATTGAAGTTCCAATACCATCAACATGCAAAGGACAGACAAAAGGAAGAGTTCCACAAACAGTTCTTCCAAAATTTGACGCCCTGTGATGTTCTAACGTATATTCCCAATTTCTCAAATATATGTTTAAATACTGTCATGTAAGGGTACAATTACAGGGACCCAAACACCCCCACAACCAAAAAGAAGGAAAGAAAGGAAAGGAAAAGTTCATTAAAAATTCTCTCGATCTCCAACTCTGGTAGCAATTAGTAATTAACATGCAAACCTAATGTTGATGTATAAATAAAAAGGCAATGAAAGGAATGAGAACTTCCTACATGAAAAGCAGAAACTACTAAAGAGCTTAACTTGTCGTGCAAAGCAAGAATGTGTTATTTAGTATTTACCAAATGGAGAGTAGGCAGATAACACTATAATATGAGCAGATGCCCGTCTGATTGCATACCAAAGAGGACTGCTGCTGTTGGATGCTAAATAAGGTGTCAGATATCGTTGAATATAGGATTTGAAAGGCTCAACTTCATCCTAAAAATGAAAAATAAATAGGTAAGGAATCCTATCAGAGAAAAAAGCACGAGAATTACAATTAATTGACTAATACTTAATGAAGCTAATAAACATCAAGTTATTCCAAGGTAAAGCTGAGTGAACTTTATTAGGAAATTTATATAACAAACATTTAGGAAATTATATAACAACATATGTTCTGATTTAGCAAGACAACATTTTTTTTTCCATTTTCCAGGCCAGCAAGTCAGAGGCAGATTCAGTATTTAAATTCAGAAGATAATTTATTTACACAGAACATAAATACAATATTTACATGTCCACATAGAAGAATTATCTCGTTATAAACATTTAAATGCGAAGAAAATGTGCAAACACATCAAACAAGGAAAGTATGGATAAATTATATAATTACTGAGTTAGAACTGAAATTATATTATTCAATGATTGAATCCTCAAATGGTTTAACATGTTTACACATGTAGAAGAAGTAAAAAAAAAAAAATTCAAAATTTTTACCATGTAAGGCATGTACTCTATTTCATGATTTCCAGCAGACCAAATCCAAGGTTGATATGCTACACTTTGCTCCGCAAATCGACCCCATGTATCCCATCGTAGACCAACATCATTAAATTGATACCTATCAGCATAAGAAAGATCTCCAACAAACAATACTGTCTGCCCTCCACTCTTCATATAATGCTGAAGAGTAGAAAGAGAATTGAACGTCTGGCCCAGATCACCTAGAGCATAAAATAGCTATTTAGTACTGAAGCATGCGGACAGAATAAATGACCTTAAGTCCACCAGATGCAAAAGTAGATTGAACTAGATGTGAAACATACGAGGAAAAGAGAATCAGCGCACTTGGTTAGTTTAACAAAAGATTTCTTTTTCTTTGGGGAGACTGCAGAGGGGGATGGGGGCCAGGCACATGCCATATAATCTATGAAAGTGATTTGAGAGGAGAAAGCACTGATTTTCTAAGCCACTATTGACATTAATTAATTCCATGATCAACCCCATTTATTAATTTAAAGGTAACTTTTTGTTTATGATTTATGATTTATCAATAACTTATCACATAAAACCATGAAAATAATTTTCTAAGGATAAGCGCCTATCAAAAAAAAAAAAAAAAAAAAACAAAAAATGCTAACAATAAGCAATAAATTTCGAAAAACAAAAAGTTAATATATTAATGAATTTTTATTACAGATATTGTTATTAGCATAGTTTCATCAACTTGAATGTCGAAAAGTTAATTTATCATTTAATAATAGTTTCTAGCAAACACGATGAATGAAATTCTACAATCATATAACTAATATTCATTTTCATATGGTATCATGTAAGAACATTAAAGTACCTAACCCATCTGTTGAGGAACAATGAAAGATAAAAAAAGTATTGTAGAAACAACAATAAAAATTTCAATGTTTGTTGAACAAAGTTAAGAAATGGAAAAAAATGAAAGAGTGGATTCCAATAGATAAATAAATAACTACTAATCGAAATAAAACAAAAAACGGTGATGTAAACTTTATATGGTAGTTCACCCTTATATAAGTACAACTTACAAGAATGAACCCGATCATTTAAAAAAAATTAAAAACTTACAACTTAAAACAACATTAAAAGTTCAAAAACAGCCAAAAAAAATGGAACTTTATATCTTACTTAAGCGAAACAAATAAAACATTAACGCTGAAAATTAAAACTAGAAATCTAGGAAAAACACAAAACTAAAATTTAACGCAGCTTTAAATAAGAAAAAACTCAAATCTCACCTTTTTAATTTGAGGCGGACAAGACCCCAATCCAAGAAAATCATATATAAACATATAACTGGAAGACAAAAAGGAAAAAAATGTAGAAGCTACAAATTTTACAATTCGTCTTACTTTCTGCTGGATTGAGATTGCGGGAAAAAAAAAATCAAGTTGTGAGCTGTTTCCTTTTTTATTTTATTGAAAATGTTGAAGTAATACAGATGGTTCAATTAACATTGCACCATATAACAATTAAGTTATGAAGAAAATCTCGACACATACTTAACATCAGTACACTCTACATAGAAGAGAGCTTCGCTCACCAATTATTCCAAATTTGTAAGAAGCATCTGGATCAACCTTTGGGGGTGTCTGGAACCAGAATTCTCGAGAAGAATCACCACTCCCAATCTTGTAGTAGTACTTGGTATCGTACTGGATGAAGGGGACATCATTAAACTCATCAGTGAAACATATTTTCAGAGGGACAGTGTGTGCGTCGAGTCAAGACAGGAAGAGAGTTTCAATAATGTAGGAAGCAAACACACACACACACATACACACACATATATGGCATGTCAAATCAGCTAAGAGACCACGTCAAAAAAATTCATGAGTTTGTGTCAAATTTTAGACGAAAAACCATTTGCATCAGTGAGAGGGAGAGCCTAATGAAAGTCAAGATACACAAAAGAAGTTTGTATGCGTGATAATTAATCTTTGAACTCCCATATGCAGTTACCAGTTTGAAACTGTAAGTAAGATTCATATTTCAGTCGATCACAAAACTACATTCAGTTACCTTGAGGTCACCAACAAGACAGTGATGAATGTAACCAGACTTGTATTTATAAAAGGTGTAGTTTGTCACCGTTCCCTCTGCAGTAAACTCATAGCTTTTATCTGACGTACCATATTGTACACTACTGGGCTCTGGCTCATCAGGAGTTACCCATGAGATAATAACGGCCTTGCCTTCATAGTCACCCTGGGTGATATGCACCTACAAGGAAGTGATGGGAATCAATATCCTTGTTATCCTTTGAAAGGGAAAAAAAAAAAAAAAAAACACTTCCACGAGAAACAATACACAGAAAATAAGAAGGATAATGTGTTACATTTGTCCGGATAGTAGAAACACATTAGGAAGTCACAACTCCAATTCTGTAAAAGTAAATAAATCTCCATAAAGTGCCCAGTTAAAGAACAAGAGTAGCTCCAAAGCAAACTCGAGTCTATTCTTCAGACTGTTTATTCTTTCCCATCCAATCCTCACTTCAGGGAAAAAGAAAATTATGATAACAATTTTAGATAAAGTTGTAAATCCTTTTATTTTCCCTAGAAACCTCATAAAACCAAACAATCAACGTCGGAAAGGGTCACACAGAAATATGGCAAAGGATTATAATAACATGCTGCACAGAAAAAAAGTATTAAAGCAATGGGGGTAAAAGGAGAGAGAATGCAAATATTCTTGATCTCTAGTTATGCTGGTAACATATTCGGCCATAGACACTTTAGAAAAAGGATGGACTAAGTAAGTCAATGGCCACCATTATATTACACAACATAAAATTTAGTACAGAAAATATCAAAAACTTACCTGTTGGGGGGCATTGTAACCTTTAGGAATAGCAAATACTTCATTATCAAGAGGCATATCAGTGGATGGCCACTCTGATCGAATAAATGTACTGGTGATCCCTGCATTCCCAAAGCTCAGGAAGCTAATAACTATGCACAAAGCAAACACAAGTTGAAGAAACAAGCACTGCATCTTGGAATTTCCCAGCATGATTAGTGAGTCAATCAACTGCATCAAGACAAAAAAGAAAACTTTCGTCATGGATAAGAGCTTCAACAGTTAATATATGATTGAAAGAGAACGTAGAAAAAAACAGAAGGGAGATCCCAAGGAGAGTGATTAATGACATCGAAAGCAGAAACTTTTAAAATCAAGCCTACATCCAAATTTTACATTAAACATAGATAGGAAACGAGTTTTACAATCAAACTCAGACAACGAGAAGGAAGAAATAGAACCAGGTAATCATCAACAGAAAGACTAGTAAAGTCCAAATTCTCAACCACACAAAGCAATGCACAAATTCATATAATCACGAAATTCATATAACGAATTCCAAATCCTCATAATACCACAACTCAAACCTAGCTCCATTTCGCATCCACCTGTAACATTTCCCCCTCGAAATGGCAGCATCCGCAGCATACTCTTCATTCACATCCAAAAATCCAAAATGGACAAAAAACTCACAACATATTTTCACTTTGCAGGAAATCCAGCAGTAGTTAACAAATGAAATCAATCACAAAGAAAATTTAAATCAGATTGTACGCAAAGACAGTGCAGTACAGATAACAAAAATCTGAATCATTTTCCTGCGAATGACGAGCGTGATCAGTTGTGTGCGAGAGAGAGGAGATAACCTGAGAACATTTACAAGGAAGAGAGTGGAAGAAGGTGCAGTAAAGACGCTGGATTAGATCGCAACAAGAAGAGATAAGATCCTCCAATGGCTGGATCGTTGAGTTGAAGGTGAAACTGTAAGACTGGAAAAGCGCTTATGCGTAAATTAGCAGCGAAAAAACGATTGGTGTGGCGTATGTTAGAACAACGTCTTATCCCGTTCCCTTTGGCGGAATATTCTTAAAAAGTCTCCATGTTACTTTCATCATCCAACCTATCTATTTTTCTACTTATTTATAAATTATTATATTATAGTTTTTATTTTTATAAAAACTAATTATATTTACATATTTTTTTGAATTTATTAATCGAGCGAAAAAATATTATTTCTTGTCTATTTTGTTAGGTTTATAAGATCTTTTGGGAATCTCAAAAGTAAAAAATTTATGTTCAAAGGAGATAATATCATACCATTGTGGAAAATCGTGTTCATCTAATATGACATCAAAGTTATGCCCTAAACTTAGTCGTGCTAATAGATTGGTAAATTCTCAAATGTCGAACAAAGACTCCAACAGAAAAGGAGTAGTCTCCTCGAAGGAAGTAAAAAATGACTAAGACTCCAAAGGAGTTGAGACTCAATTAAGGGAAGACGTACTTTGTTCGAGGGGAGGTGTTGGATGATGAAAATCTCATATAATAATAATAATAATAAAGAAATATAATAAAATATGTTGAATTAATATTACAATTAACCTATGGTCCAATTGTGGAGAGTATCGTGTTCAATCAAGTAATACAGCCCATGCAGAAATGGGTCCAGCAACAAAGCCTGGTCAGAAAACCACCAGATTTAATCCACGTGTAAACCTTATATGCTGATGTCAGCCCATGCGTCACGTGACCAATTTTTGTGCATTAAAAAACAGAAGCAGTCCACGTCACCATCGGGAGTCGTACAATAAATTATTAATGACAAAATTTTCCTTTATTAAACTGAAAATTTTATTAGTAAATTATTATGCTGGTATATATATATATATATATATATATATATTATTCAAATTTGGTATCTAGGTTAAAAGAAAAATCAGATATTAAACATTTTTCAATACGCATAATTGTTAATTAATATGTTACTGATTGAGGTATTCACACATTACCTAATTTATAATATTAATTTGATTTTTTTTTTTTTTTATCGAAGTTAATTTAGGTCAAATTAGTTTGCTATAAAAAATGATGTGTTTACTTTAAAGCCACGTGGCGGGCACGTTATGGAGTAGCCGTGCTCTTACCAATCTTGTCATTGCCATTGGTACAACAAACGAAGTTGCATTGCAATTGCAAGGAATCTGTGTACTAAAATATTTAAAAGAAAATAATTGTTTACCATTTTCCATATAAATTGTGGTTTTATTATTATTATTATATATATTTTTTAAATAGGCATAGGCAATTTTTGTAGTAATTGGAGAAAAGATGTTTCATTTAATTTAATTTGTAAAAACCGAAGATTTAAAAAATAATTTAGAAATTTAGCGGGAACAGAAATGAAATAGGAGGTAGAGATAGGGAAGGAAAAGGCTTCCCATCCTCTCACCACCTCGTGAACATCCTTAGACTCGAGCACTTCATAAAAAATTGATTAAAAAAAAAAAAAAGATATTTAAGTTTTGATTTCTCCGCATATAATTTTATAGATATTAAGACTATAATTGTAGATTTTATTTTATTAAAATAATCAAACTAGATGGTCTTTTTTTTTTTAATTATATAATTGAAAGTAACATATTGATTACGCCTTTTATTTATTTGATATTGACCACATTCTCAATTAATTAAAGTATTACTTTAAAATGATTATTTGCAAGACTGCGCTAATATGTTTATTTTATTTGAATAAATTTTAAAATATATATATATTTCGCGAAAGAGAAAAGGGAAGTCCAACTCCTTGGCTTTCTATTGTAGTTCGTTTGTTTTGTTTGTATGCAGAGAAGAGAGGGAGCGCGAGATCGTTCTCTCTCGAAGAATCCGCGCCCAGAATTGGAACTCGCTCCGTTTTTCGTTCACTGTGAATCGATTCATTCGCGTTCTTGAAGGAGCAGTGCCATGGATGATTCTCCGAAGAAGGACGATAGTCCGCGAGTTCTTAGAGTTCTCGAAGCGCTCAAACAAGCTTCTCATGAGTTGCAAGCACATCCAAGTCCTTGCTCCGAGAAGTTCAATTCTCCCGCCATTAAAGCTCTGCTCGAGCTCGAGGTTGAATCCGATAAAATCCTTTCCAGTGATCCGAATCTCTCGACTCTCGCTCAGCACCTTGGGAACTTAAAAGCCTTGGTGGAGACGCTTCAGAAGTGCAGAGGTTACGGCCTTAGGTCGTTCTTAACCCGCCGTTTCGCGACGAATTCGGTATCTCAAGTCGCCGGTTCAATCGAGGCGGAGATTCAAGCTTGGATTGACCGCGAGAGCTTGGAGAGTCTGGTTCGAGGTCTTAAAGAGCCTTCAGACGATGAGAACGAATTGATTAAACTACTGGTTCAGTTCGAGAATCGACTCGCTCAAGGATTCAACCGCGAGCTACAGGATCTCATGCTCAAATCTAAGGTGTTTTCATTGCTCGAATCGATCGTTTGCGACTCTAATTTCTCGAAAACGATTCGGGAGCATTCCGCGTACGCGATTGGGGCTATGGTCCGTTTCAACAAGGACGTATTCGTCGGTCAAGTATTAATGGGACCGACAATTCACGCGCTAGTTCAAATGGCTTCCTCTCACTCATTAAAAGTCCTCTGTTCCTTAATCCGGCTGATTAGGTCTCCGCTTGTGGAGGAAATCGAGTCAAACGGCGACATACCAAAAATAATAAGCTTATTGAATTGCCATGACCTGCAAATTAGGGTTTTAGCCATGGATTGCATTATTGAAATAGGCTATTACGGCCGCAAAGAGACTGTAGATACTATGCTGGAAAAGGACTTGATCGACAGGCTTGTGAAGTTGCAGAGGTCAGAATTGGGCGGCGACTTGATCGGATTGGGGAAACACACGGCGGAGGAGAGTAGAGAGGTAGCTGCCGGCGAGGTGGAGGGAAGAAGAGAAAGTAGAGAGAAGAGGTTCTTGGAGAGCCATCCATTTGCAAGCTGTGTGGCAAAATTTGCAGTGCAATTGGAGGTTGGAGAGGGGTTGAGGAAGAGTGAGAAGAGGGCCATTAAGCCTGAAATTTTGAGGAGAGTTCGAAAAGCTTGTGTTTCTGATGCTGAAGCGGCCACCATAATCGCCGAGGTTTTATGGGGTTCTAGTCCTTGATCTGAAACTGCGACAAGATTGCGTTCTGTTCTTGAATGGTGGATTGAAGAATCAGATGGAGAAATTGAAAACTTGTTTCGGGGATGAACATTCATCAATTCCTCGTCTCTGTCTATATTTGGATGTAAGAGTTACACGTTAGAATCAAATAAATTAAAGTCGTGTAATTAAAATAGTAACCAGTTGATTGAGCATACATTAGTTAAAGAAATTGTGTTAAAGAGCTAAACAACTTTTTGTTTCATTCTTTTGATATGATGGAAATAAACAATAACCATTTTTATTTATTGGGAAAACTTTACTTCAAATTTTTTATTATTTGGATAGGGAAAGAGAATAAGCCGTAGGATTACAAGTTTAAGTTATATGATTTTTGTAAAAAAAAAAAAAAAAAAAAAAAAAAAAAAAAAAAAAGTAAAACAATGNAACAAACGACCACAGTGGGAGTCGAACCCACGACCTTTTGATCCGAAGTCAAACGCGCTAATCCACTGCGCTATGCGGTCATTTGAAGTTTTGGAGTAACAATTAATTTAAAATTTAAAGAAAATAAAAAGTGACACTTAAATTGGATATTTTCTATAAAATTAGAACAAACGACCACAGTGGGAGTCGAACCCACGACCTTTTGATCCGAAGTCAAACGCGCTAATCCACTGCGCTATGCGGTCATTTGAAAATTTGGAGTAACAATTAATTTTAAAATTTAAAGAAAATAAAAAGTGACACTTAAATTGCATATTTTCTATAAAATTACTACAAACGACCACAGTGGGAGTCGAACCCACGACCTTTTGATCCGAAGTCAAACGCGCTAATCCACTGCGCTATGCGGTCATTTGGAGTTGTGGAGTAACAATGTATTATAAAAGTTTAAAATACATAGACACTCAAATTGGATAATTTCTATATATGCGATCATTGGTGTTAAATTGCCATTCGATAATTTATATAATATTTTTTTAGTATCCATTTAACATATTCAAATTACTCGATTATTCTTAATGTCTAAAATTCCAAATCTAAATAAAACCAACTTTCTTTGTTTCTCCTTTATTTTCCAAAACAAACAAAGCCACATTACTTCGGAAAGTTGTTAACTAGTGAAGATGTCTGATTATAATCCAAGAAGAAACGATGTCTCAACTAAAATCCTCTACTGCTACAATAATCCGAAAGGGCTTATGGCGTTTATCGATCTAGTTCTATCCAAGAAGCAATCTATGCAAAACAAGTCGTCATTTTTCGACTCATTATCACTATGTCTATTTCCTATGTTGGTGCTATGCGATAACGTATGTACAACTCAACTCATTCCTGCCCGATTGAATCGTCGACTTTTGCAGGCGGTTCCATACACAATGGACAACGGGGGTCGCTTCTATCTTCGACGTTTGACCCGTTCTCCAGACAGTCTGCATGATAGACATGGCCACATACCAAAACCGCAGCAACGGGAAGTTCACTGGAAGACAACGTGTTGCCGAGGAAGCAAAGCTTTCGTCTCATCAGCTTTTGACAAATCCCACATACTATTTTCCTTCCATGAGATGAAATTGTATCCTTCCCTGAGGAATTGTACCTTATCCTTTCTGGCCTCAAGAAGGTGCGCTCATTGCTCTCTGAAATCAATGTAAAAGGAGAACAACATCGTCAATGTAGAAGAAGCGAAGGCGACTGATATTCATTATACCGATGTCACAAAGAACATGATATCTAATTCAAAGCAAGATGACTTGTCAGCCAACCAGAAGAACTGTTTATGTTTTCAGGTCTTTTCGTCTAATTAGAGAGTGCCACGTAATACACGAAGAACGGATTTTCAAATATCTTATAACATTTATGCCATTGTGAAAAGTACTCTCATTCCCAAAACTCAAAAAGGGTACCTATATGATCTGGAAACTCTGAGTTGCAGTGAGCTGCAAATTTAAAAGTGGGACGTTTTTCGAGTATGGTTCGAACTCGATTTTCGCGGGAGGTGGATGCATTTTCTTGACTGGTTGAACCTCGTCGACAATATTGATGGCTATACTGATGACGTGAACGTTTCATGAATATTGGACGGGCGAGACTCCGATCCTGCTGGTTTAATGCAACATAAGTTTAATAGATTGTGGTTCAGTAAAAGGAAAAAACTTAGCTTAAATGCTTTCCCTAGAAATGGAAAGGATTGAAGTATTCTTTTGCCTGTTCACTGAAGAAAACAAAAGAGTACAAACCTCTTCTGACCGCACATCCATTTGATTGGAAAATGGCACTATACCTGCAACATACGTACCAAACATGTTTCATTTCATCATTTAAAACATAGGAAAATCGGAATTCCATACCGTGTAAGATTAATTGTGATCCCACCTCGGTAGGAGAGAGGAACAAAGCGCTCTTTATAAAGGCGTAGAAACCTCTCCCTATCAGACGCATTTTAAAAACCTTGAGGAGAAGCCCAATGAGAACAATATCGGCTAGTAGGGGGCTTGGCCGTTACAAATGGTATCAGAGCCAGACATTGGGCGATGTGCCATCAAGGAGGCTAAGCCTCCAAGAGGGTGGACACGAGGCGTATGCCAGCAAGGACACTGGGCGCCGAAAGGAGGTGGATTGTGAGATCCCACATCGGTTAGAGAGGGGAACAAAGCGAAGAGAGTGTGGAAACATCTCCAGATGCGTTTTAAAAACCTTGAAGGGAAACCCCAATGAGGACAATATCTGCTAGCAGTGGGCTTGGGCCGTTACAAATGGTAATAGAGCCAGACATTGGGCAATGTGTCAGTGAGGAGGCCGAGTCCCGAATGGGGTGGACATGAGACGATGTGCCAAACATCTCCAGATGCGTTTTAAAAACCTTGAAGGGAAACCCCAATGAGGACAATATTTGGCCGTTACAAATGGTAACAGAGCCAGACATTGGGCAATGTGTCAATGAGGAGGCTGAGTCCCAAATGGGGGTGGACATAGACGATGTGCCAACAAGGACGTTGGTCACAAGGGAGGTGGATTGTGAGATCACACATTGGTTGAAGAGGGGAACAAAGTGCTCTTTATAAAGGAATTAAAACTTCTCCCTAATGAATTTTAAAAACTTTGAGAGAAAGCTCAATGAGAACCATGTCGACTAAAAGTGTGCTTTGACATTAACTCAGTCATCAGTTCTAAAGCATAAAATCGACACAACTTCACCTTGATATCTAAGAATAACACATCTCAATCTTCATTTAATCAAAAGAAAGAAACCCAAATGCATGCAACCAAAGCTAATTTCATAAGGTAATTGAAGTAGCTAATTGACTGAGATGAGTCCACAAACCACATCTCTGAATCATAATGCGTCCTTAAAGGCTCATACCAACCCCAGTATCTTCTAAAAGCAATCCCCAACTCTCTAAATTTCATTCTTGAACAGAATTCTCATAGACCCCAAATGAACTTCCAAAAATGGCAATTACATACAAAACCCATATCATCCGATGGCAGCCCGTTAATTTCAAGCTAAAACAAAGACGATTCATGGTCTCTACCCACACCCCACTGAACTAATACTCTGTATCGACGCAAAGGAATCATCCCTTTCAGGCATTTCTACAAACAGAAGCAGGGCACGATAGTGATCAGAGAAAGAAAGCACATACCGGAGAGATGATGAGGACGATCGTGGTGGGTCTGATCAGAGCCTGGCTTGCGCTTCCCCATAGTATTAAGATTGTTCATAAAGCGAGGAGAGTGCGGATTGATATCATTTGGAGGTTAAATTTAGGCGATGATCTGTGGTGGGGAGCATCTAAAAATTGAATTGAATTGAAATTGAATGAATGAATGAATGGTTTTGGGCCTTTTTGGAGCCGAAACACAAACCCAGTGGATGTGCTATTTCAGTTGCTGTGGATTTACGATTCGAGGAGGAAATAAAAGAACAATTGTTTGGTGTATTTTTATTCGATTTTTAGCCCTTTTCCATTCTTATCATTCCCTTGACGGGGCTTCGTGGGGACCTGCCCCTATCGGAGATAACCTGTGTTTACTCTTATTATTTACTATTCTCTTTATTAGTATGTTTTTATAAGCTGTGTTAATAGGAAACATTTCAAATAATTCGAATTATCCAACTCAAACCAAACCGAATGGTCTTTTTACTTGAATTGTGTTGAATTTTTGAAATATTGAAAATTCAGTTCGAGTAATGAGTTGACATTTTTTTGGTTTGATAACCCGACTAACCTAAAAATGTAGCACAACCCCAGCTAAGACTATTATATTTTTAATATTATTAAGAAAATTATCCAACAATTCTAACTATGGTGGGCTGGGCCTATGGTGGGCTGGGCCTACTGCATTAAGCCCAACATTACTAATTAGAATTACATAAAAATATTTATTGGGTTAGATTATTATAAAAATTATTTTTTTTTTCTCCATTAAAATTTAAAATATGTAGTGTTATCAATTTGGATTGACATGCTATATTATTGTAATCATAAACTTGGAGCTGTTTGGGAATTTATTTTTTGAAAATATTTATTTAAAAATTCAAAATTTTAAATTTAATTCCAAAACTTTATACCGACTTTTACAATATAATATTATCTACTATGGTATGGTTTCAATTTAAAATGAAAATGTAATATTATTAAAAGAAAAAAAACATTTATTACTTATTAAAATAATAAATTAAATGGTTTTTAAAAAAACAATTTGATACAAGTGTGCGTTGGTTCTGGTCTATCCTGCAAACGCAGGGATAGGATCCTTATCTTTTGGGCAGCATAACAGATGAATAGTCTAAAATGCCCTTACGCCAACCGACAAAAACCCCTGAATTTACAACCTTCTCCCTCCTACCTAACTCATTTGCTTCTTCTTCAGTTAAAGCCTAATACCTTTTTTTGGGAATTCACTGGCCCCACATTCTCCCCGACCCAAATTCAGTACCGCCTTCGGAATTTCATATATTTTTACATTTTTTTAAAAATAATCTGACGTATATTTCAATTTTTTTAGGTTTTTTTTTTTTATTTTCTGTTATCAAAATCCTTCAAATATAGTCGTAATTAATTTATGGAGTCCTATTTTACTCGGGTGTCACATCTTTTACTCGGGTGAACAATTAGATGTCAGACTATTAAAAAAAAGTTTTTAAATTACAGTAATAAAATAATAATAATAATTATTATTATTATTAAAAAAAGGAGAGGGATGGTTTTCCAACGACCGTGGAGACGAGGTTGAGAGTGGTGATTCCGACAAGACAAGGACAAACGACAGCGTTTTGAAACAAACCATTTTTAATGATGTAAATAATAAGCCTTGTCTCCGCCGTTCCTTTACATTTTCTCCATTTATTATAAATAATAATAATAATAATTGCGGTGTAATGACGTGGCGATTGTTATTCGGATAACTCCTGTCAGGATAGAACCAACTCCGAGATGGAGAGAGCGTAAACCAAACGCATCTCTATCCGAATCAGCTTTTCTTTATTTTTATTATTATTTTTTTTTATTTTCTTAAAACTTCAGTATAATCCTCCAGTAATTCGTTCAAAATAATAATAAGTATTATATTATAAGCTTCTGACTTAAAATATACTTACCATTATTTATCGTTCAATTTTTTTAATTAAAATTAATCCTTTAATCTTTGAAATATTAATAAACATTAAATCCTTTTAATTATGTTTTATTTAACAAAATTATAGATATTTTTACTTTATTTCCACGTGGAAATGTATTCAATAATTTTTTTTAGTTAATTAATTAATTTATTTTTTTGTAATAGGAGAAAAGTATGTGATTCTTTTCAACTATGATTAATTACCATTTAGATTTTTTAAAAAATATTTAAGTCTGAGATTTGATAGATATTATTAAATTAAAAGAACGGTTCTTACCTGTTCAATTTTTTTTTCTATGATATTCTAATAGTTCGAGACCACCATTAATAGAAATTGTTCGTTTTGGTTCATTATGTATCATTGTCAACTTCATGATTCTAAAACGTGTATAATGTGGAGAGGTTTCCACACTCTTATAAGCAATGCTTCATTTTACTCTCTAGTCAATGTGGAATTTCACCATCGAGACCTAGTGTTTTCACTGACACACTGCATGATGCCTAAATCTAATACTATTTCTAACAATCCAAACCCACCAATAACTGATATTATCTGCTTTGTCCTGTTATATACTGTCATCAGTCTCTCGATAGGCTAGGGCTATTTTAGATATCATAAAATAATCTTAAAAAGTAAACATCTTTGCATCATTTGTTTCCCGTTCTCTTCCTAATTGAATTCTCATCCATTCCCACCCTCTCTAAAGAGGGTGGTTCAACTATCTTTGGGAAAGACAATAAAAATAACCCTTTGAAGTTGATAGTTGAGAAAATTGAGGAACGTTGGCTTAGAGTGTATCAAACAAAAAACAATAGACACAAATTATAATTTTAATAGATTGGTATAAATGATTGAACGAGATTTAGTTCCAAGAAGTAGAAATATAACTCGTCCCCAACCGTTTAAAAAGATCTAATTTTTCTTTACTTAGATCTCCAATTAGAGTAAAATTATTGAATTAGAGGAGACATAAAAGATTAAATAAAAGTTAAATAAAATTAAGTTAGCCCACCCATGAGCTAATAATGGAACAACAGCTACGATAAAGACAATTAACTA
Organism: Cucurbita maxima; assembly: GCF_002738345.1. Classification (NCBI taxonomy): domain Eukaryota; kingdom Viridiplantae; phylum Streptophyta; class Magnoliopsida; order Cucurbitales; family Cucurbitaceae; genus Cucurbita; species Cucurbita maxima. Next base: position 4,006,974 of record NW_019272026.1, read on the forward strand.
ATAATAAGATTAAGACAAGCTTGGCCTTAAATTAGGGAAGAAGATTAAGGGTTAAAGTTTTAATTAAATACTATTAACATTTAATTACGTATTTTATTATTCTCTACTTTGTCGTTTTCCTTCTACTTTTTTTTCTTTAATTATTATTAAAGAATATTTGTTGAAACTAAATGAAAAAGTGGGTTTATTAAAGAATATTTAGCTGCTTTTCCATGCCACTGAATTGATATCAAAATCTCATTTTATAAATATTTATTAAAAAAAAAATTCAAGCATTAATTGAGTTATTAATTTCATTTATAAAGTTTGAATTATTTAGATTTATTTAATTTATTTAATAAAATCTAAATAAATTTATTTATGAAAATCTAGATTTTAAATTGATTAAATTATTAATTATTTTCAGAAAGAGGAAAAAAAATTGGAGGGAAAGTTGGGGAAAAGGATGGAGTTCCAAAATTGAGGGCAAAGTGGGAATAAAGAAAATTGGTATAAAAAAAAAAAAAAAAGCCTACCTTTTCTAATTATTTAATTATTTTTTATCAAAATATTGCAACTATTTCACAACAAACAAGACAATCATAGGATTCTCTTGTCTTTCCCATCTTTATTTTCCTCAATTCATTACCTTTTTTTAATTATTAAAATGGGTATTTAAAAACTTTTTTATTAATGAAGCCAAAGCCTAATAAAAAATATTAAAATTATTATCTTGGTTATTGTAATTTAGGTTTAATTTCATTTTAAAAATATTTATAATAATTAAATTTGAGATTTATTGGAGTGAATTATGTAATAATATTTTTAACAAAAAGAATTGTCCTCGGCACCAACTCAAACAAAACTCACACGTGTTTGAAATTAAATCACACACAAAAATCCACAGACCCACTTGCCTTCCACGTGCGCTTCGATTCAGAAGCCAGATGTATTTCTTATTTATTTAATTAAATAAATTCCGTTCCAAATCTCTGAGATATTTCCCCATTAATTATATAAACTGAGAAATAATATATATATATATATATATTGTGAAAGGTTGAGCTGTTATATTAATGGTTGGTCTGGTCGGGGTGGGTGGGGCCCAGTTTGATGTCGGTGGCACAGAGCGGAGGGCTACGGTGGCTCCTCCTCCCAGATCTCAACCACGGCCAACATCCTCGATCTACAGCTGGCAACGTGGGTCCACCCATTTAAACAATATTATTCCCATAGATTTAAATAATTACCATTTTTATTTTTTATTTATTTTAATTAATATAGTTGTTTTTATATTTAGGACAGAAGATTAAGCTTTAGAACCATCAATATCGGTGTTATTTAATATTATTGTGATTTATTTTATTTTAGTCTTAAAATTTTAAAATGTCTTATATAATTCACACTAATAAAAAAATTATTTTTAATTATAATTATCTTAATTTTGGTGTCCAAACCTTTAAACTATCTAACTATTCAAATGTTAGATTTCACGTTATTATATATTAAATAATAAAAAGATTATATTAAATATAAAATAACAAAAAATACAATTTCATGAGGAATGCTTTATTTTAAACCATACTTTTTTATATTAAATACTTTCGACTTATTCTAAATCCAATTAGTCTCTAATTTTTACGAGGGTTAAATTATAAATTTTACTATATACTTTATCAATTTATTTGATATAAAATTAATTTTTTATAAGGGTATTAATGTAAAAAAAGGGGTAATAATTAAATATTTGAAGTAGAAGAAAGCAGTAAAAATAAGGAGCATAAGGACCAAAATAGAAAGAGAGAAGATAAAATAGAGAAGAAAGGGAGTTGAAAAGGGAGATTAGCTTAATCGGGTTAAGAGTTAGTTTGGAGGGATTCCGGAATAGGAAGTAATGTCACCCAAACAAGCCAGAGCTGTAATTAGCCACATTTCTTTGTTCACGCGCGGAACACGCACATTCTATCCCCTTTTCTCTCTCACCGGTTTTTTTCACATACTATAAATACCAGCTCCCCTTTCTCCCAACACATCTCAGCCTCAAATCTTCGTTCATTCACCCACCGTGCGACCACCCCACCAAAACCCTCGTTTCTTCGTCCTTCTCCTTCGTTTCGTGGGGTTCGTGTCTGTGTGTGTTTCGCCATGGGCGTCGTCACCATTCTTCCAGATCTCGGCACTCAGATTTTCATCCCGGTCTGTGCTGTAGTAGGAATAGTCTTCTCTTTGGTGCAGTGGTACTATGTCTCTCAGGTTAAGCTGTCGCCTAGTCGAGATTCCACTCATAATAACTCCGCCGCTGCTAAAAATGGCTACTCCGACTACCTTATCGAGGAGGAAGAAGGAGTCAACGACCATAACGTTGTTATTAAGTGTGCCGAAATTCAGAATGCTATCTCTGAGGGTAAACCGCTTATCGTTATTGTTCATTTCAGATTTGTTTTCTGCTTTGTTCTTTATTAGGACTTATTAATTGCTAGATCTGGTGATGGATTCTCAGATTTATGATTCTTCGATTTTGTTTTTCTCTTTTATGGATATTTTTTTTTGTCTTTTCCTTTTGTGAACGCTTTAGGTTTTATCTTCTTTTTCTCTCCCATGGGATTTATGGTTCTTCGATTTTAATTTCAGTTTGGATTCTTCTTAGTGAAGTAGACGTTTGGATGTCCGTTCACCGGTCTTATAGCATTTTCATAAATACTTTACGGAGCCACTAATTACGAATAGTTATCATGTTTGTAATACACTTGTCTATGAATTCTTTCAAGAATCTTCAAACCGATTATGAAAACAACAAGGATTTGAAATTATGAAGAGATCTAGGAAATGATGGTTAAATAGTTTCATTTTATTCAAAACAGAAGAAGACGCACTGTCAGATTCTTTGGCACTTTCTCATATCTGGGTGTTGTTTTTTATACGTTTGGGTTGTAATGTTCCTTTTTTGGGAAGAGGATGAAGGTGCATCACCACATCTAGAGCTAATCAGCACTTCTTTCAAGTTCATGAGATCCCTGTTTTTTTGCATCGGGTTCTTCGTTAATATCTTGTTTGTTCCGTGTGATATTTATGGAATTGTTGTTTTTATATATGGTATGCAAATAAACTAATACTCTGTTTTTTTGGGTTAAAAATTGAAAATATGTCTATGAATTCCTTTTCTTGACCTCTCTACGTTTTGATGTATTAGGGGCAACCTCCTTCCTGTTCACGGAGTACAAGTATGTTGGCATCTTTATGGTGTTGTTTGCAGTCTTGATTTTCGTGTTCCTTGGCTCAGTGGAGGGTTTTAGTACTGAGCCTCAAGCGTGCACTTATGACAAAACAAAGATTTGCAAGCCCGCTTTGGCGACGGCTATATTCAGCACTATATCATTTTTACTTGGTGCAGTTACTTCAGTGGTTTCTGGTTTCCTTGGAATGAAAATTGCTACATATGCAAATGCCAGAACCACCTTGGAGGCAAGAAAAGGTGTTGGAAAGGCATTTATTACTGCTTTTAGGTCTGGTGCTGTCATGGGCTTCCTCCTAGCTGCCAATGGTCTCTTGGTTTTGTTTATTGCCATTAACGTCTTCAAGTTGTACTATGGCGAAGATTGGGGTGGCCTTTTTGAGTCTATCACTGGGTATGGTCTTGGTGGATCTTCGATGGCTCTCTTTGGTAGAGTTGGTGGTGGTATCTACACTAAAGCTGCTGATGTTGGTGCTGATCTTGTGGGCAAGGTGGAAAGGAACATTCCTGAGGATGATCCAAGAAACCCAGCTGTAACGACCACTTCTCTAGATATCTTTTCTTAATTCATTTTGTGCTGATACTTTTCTCTTTGAATCTAATCACTCATTCTTTTGGCAGGTCATTGCTGATAATGTGGGTGACAATGTTGGGGATATTGCTGGTATGGGATCTGATCTTTTTGGTTCCTATGCTGAATCATCCTGTGCTGCTCTTGTTGTTGCTTCTATCTCTTCTTTTGGCAACAACCATGAGCTGACACCAATGCTCTATCCACTCATAGTTAGTTCTGTGGGTATCCTTGTTTGCCTGATCACCACCTTATTTGCTACTGATTTCTTTGAGATCAAGGCTGTTAAGGAAATTGAGCCAGCATTGAAGAAGCAACTCATAATTTCCACTGTTCTAATGACCTTTGGAATTGCCATTGTTACTTGGCTAGCTGTTCCATCAACATTCACCATTTTCAATTTTGGAACTCAAAAAGTTGTACAGAACTGGTTAGTGCATCTTGAATTATTGTCTTACAATTGCTTTTCTTTATCACTGTCAGTTTGATTCACCAGAAAATATTTGGCATTCAGGAAACTTTTCTTGTGCGTTTCTGTCGGTCTTTGGGCTGGGCTTATAATAGGATTTGTGACAGAGTACTATACTAGCAATGCGTACAGGTAATTGAGTTTTGGGCATTTACCTAGTCGATTCTCAATGATTCAATTACTTTTGTATAAAATCTGATCATGAATTTGGTTTGGTTTTTCAGCCCTGTGCAGGATGTTGCTGATTCCTGCCGAACCGGAGCTGCTACCAATGTTATTTTTGGCTTGGCTTTGGGATACAAATCTGTCATTATCCCCATTTTTGCAATTGCAGTTAGCATTTTTGTTAGTTTCACCTTTGCTGCAATGTACGGCATTGCTGTTGCTGCTCTTGGAATGTTGAGTACAATAGCTACTGGTTTGGCCATTGATGCATATGGTCCAATCAGTGACAATGCTGGAGGCATTGCAGAGATGGCAGGCATGAGCCACAGAATTCGGGAGAGAACTGATGCCCTTGATGCTGCAGGAAACACGACTGCAGCTATTGGAAAGGTATTTTCATTTATTCTTTTCGTCTCAATTGTAATGTTTTCTTTATCACAATTTGTGCAGTCGGTAGTAGCTTATTCTTTATTTGCATTTTCCAGGGTTTTGCCATTGGTTCAGCTGCTCTTGTGTCCCTTGCCCTCTTCGGTGCCTTCGTCAGCCGTGCTGGTGTCACTTCTGTTGATGTCTTGACACCCAAAGTTTTCATTGGCTTGATCGTAGGTGCTATGCTGCCGTACTGGTTTTCTGCCATGACAATGAAGAGTGTTGGGAGTGCAGCGCTAAAGATGGTCGAGGAGGTGCGAAGGCAATTCAACACCATCCCAGGTCTCATGGAGGGCACTGCTAAGCCCGACTACGCTACATGTGTCAAGATCTCAACCGATGCTTCTATCAAGGAGATGATCCCACCTGGTGCCCTTGTCATGTTGACACCCCTAATTGTTGGTATCCTATTCGGGGTTGAAACTCTTTCTGGTGTCCTTGCTGGATCCCTTGTTTCTGGTGTGCAGGTATATGTGATGGCCTGTTAAAACCTTTGCTTGAACCTTATAGTGCCACCATCTAACTGATGGTTCTTGTTTTGCAGATCGCCATCTCTGCATCCAACACTGGAGGTGCCTGGGATAACGCTAAGAAGTACATCGAGGTATGTCGAATCCCATAGTCATCTTTACAATGTCGTAATGATTTCATGGTGCTAGATGTAATAGCAAGTTGGTGTTATGGATAGGCTGGTGCCTCTGAGCATGCAAGAACCCTCGGCCCGAAAGGATCAGATCCACACAAAGCCGCTGTTATCGGCGACACGATCGGAGACCCGCTCAAGGATACATCCGGACCTTCTCTCAACATTCTCATCAAGCTGATGGCTGTGGAGTCCCTTGTGTTTGCTCCTTTCTTTGCCACTCACGGTGGGCTTCTCTTCAAGCTCTAGAAAAAGCAAGAGGAATCTTTGTTCGAATGCCATCCTCTCCCTTTCCCCTCCATTGACATAACCTCTCTACCTCTCCTCCGCGAAATTTTCACTGTGCTTTTAGACTTGGTATTGTATGTTAAAGTCTGTAGCTTTTGATTGATATTCTCTTTTGAGAAACTTGTAGTTTCAAGTGGAAGAGCCTTTTACCTTTTTTCATCGGTTGTTGATGAAGAAAAAGAAGAAAAGAAGAGATATTCGTTAAATCTTGTGAAATGAGACTGCAAATGTTATTCTCTTTTTCCCAATTGATAGATAACCTTTTCATACCTTAACTTTTACTCCCAGAAACGAAACATTTCTTATAAGAGGATAGAAACTTTTTTCTTAAAAGCGGTCTTATTTGAAAAGTTAAACATCTGCATATACCCAATTTTGGAACAAAACCTTTCTTTTAAACTAATAGCGGTGTTTGAAAATATATATCACATTCTTGTCTCTACAACAAACTTCAAACAAAGTTTTATTTAAAATACAACCAAATTTTACCATTGCATAAGATTTTATTCCTACATTCGTTTGTAGAGATACCAAATTTAGATTTTTGCTGTCTCGATTGGTCTTCGGCCTCGTTGGTAGTACTCGAAGTAAAGGTCAACTAAGTTCTTAACAGGCTTGTACGATCTTGGTTGAGTTTCATCAATGAGCGTCTCTAATGGTCCAATTTCTTTCTTAGGATCTGGGACGTAAAACACGGCTAGAGATGTCCTCTCGCTCTTTAAATTCGTCAATACCCTATGAACTGGACTCTTGAATATCCCGTTACTTGCAATCTGCCAAATTACGAACATGTTTCACAGTAATTTTAAAATAAATATTTTTATGAGGTTACATATTACATACTTTTTAAAGTTTAATGGAGCAGTCTAAGCTCACTTCTAGTAGATATTGTCCGCTTTGACCCGTTACGTATCGCCGTTAACCTCACAGTTTTGAAACGCGTCTACTAGGTAGAGGATTCCACACCCTTATAAGTAATGTCTCGTTCTCTTCTCCAACCAATGTGAGATCTCATAATCCACCCCCTTAGGGGCCCATCGTCTTCACTAGCACACCGCTCGGTGTCTGCCTATGATACCATTTGTAACAACCCAAAATTGTCGCTAACAAATATAGCCTTAAGATTTTAAAATGCATCTACTAAAAAGAAGTTTCTACACCCTTATAAAAAATGATTTGTTCCCTCCCAACGAGATCTCACATTTAAGGAGCTAAACTTTGAAATCTAACCTAATTATAATTAGGGTTTACCTCGACTTGATCTCCGACAAGGACGAGAAGCGCGTCGGGAAGTATCGGGGCATTGAACCACTCATCCCCTTTCAAGAACTGAAGCCCTTCAACTTGCTCGTCCTGCAGCAAAACGGTGATGGCCGATACATCAGCATGAGGCTTGGCACCAAGAACAAGATCAGGATTCGGACATGGAGGGTAGAAATTGAAGCGTGCAGCCAATTCAAATCGCTCACCAAACTGTTCGACAAAGCTATTCTCATCCAAATCCAATGATCTTCCCATGGCCTTCAAGATTTCCTCGCATACCACTCTCATATTAGCACTATACTCATCAATAACTTCCCTGAAATCAATGTTGAATGTTCTTCAATCCCATTCAAAACTGTATGATTTCAAAGCGATTCCAGAAAATTACCTAAATCTGTGAGGATTTGATGGCCAGTGCTTAACACGACGGCTTTCTTCTGGGTACAGAGTGAGGAACAAACGATGATTCCAATCAAGAATTTGGGTGTCGGATAGAACCTTGTCGTTGCCGTATCCTTCAATCTCAGCTTCTTCCATGGAGTATTTCAGCTTCTCTTCCATTGGACGAGCAAAGAATTGTTTGATTACGTGGCGAACATCTTCCAGGAATTCAGGAGACATTCCATGGTTTATTCCCTGAAACAGAGCATCATTTTTTGAAACATTCGGTTAAGAAAATCTAAATGTTCCAGAAAGTTGGGGTGAAATCGAACCAGAATGCAGCCCCATGTCTGGAGTCCATGTCGGAGTTTCTCCAGCTCCGGCCCGGAATTGGGGGAAGCTGAGAGGAGGGCGATATCAATGACAGAAGCTTGCATTAATGGAGCATCCGGAGCACCCCGATCCCTTTCTTTATGGATGTAGCCTTCCGGCACTTCCGCTTTAGAACCCATTTCTTGGACGCTGCCGGAAGGGTTGGTTCCGGCCATGGAGGATGGGGTAGCAACAAGACAAGGCAACGACGGCGCAGCAACGATGGGCAGCTCTGTAATGGCTTCTCTCCTGGATTGAAGGCAAGGCAAGTAGACGTGGCGACATTAAATTGAAGACGTCGACAACTTTTGAGACACTTGGCGAGAATATTATTAAAAATTTGTCACGCCATTTAATGAAAATAGGTTGAGTCAGATAAAATGGATAAGAATTCATAGCTCGCTATTCAATGACTATAAGCTCCTTTTGCCAAAAACAAACAATAACTAATAGCGGTGAGGTTGAGCTGATATAAATAGTATCAAAGGTTGATACCGTGTGGTGTGCCAACGAGGATACTGACTCCCAATAGGGTAGATTTAAATTGCTACATCGTCTTTATTTTTGTTTATATTATTTGATTGAGACATAAAATTTGTTTTGTTCCATTGTCGATGTGATATTTTTCATGACCAATAAGAAAAGGGTATGAACTAACATGGACATAGGAGAGTTGAATATCTCGATATAACCCAGATGGATGGATATTCGAAATCTCCCAGTGACATCTAGTGCCTTGATATAACTTAGATAGATGGATGTTTAGAATGTCCTGATGACGTCTTGTGTCCAATGCCTCAATATAATCTAAGTGGATGGATGTTTGAGATGTCCCAATGATGTAAACGACATATAGGTCTGTTCTTGATGACCATAACTAAATAAATTAGGATGATGACAAATGATTAGCTGTGCCATGTATATTCTCTTTCCTCTCTACTTGGAGTTAAAAAAATTCCGACACCATCTTATTCCTAAGAATAGCGTAGATATAAGTCCATACAAAACTCGTCCAAACAAGAACCTCATAGAACAAATTGGAAGAAAAACATAAACAAACAAAATAAATTATGATTCCATTGATTAAGATTGATACCAAACTTAGATTCGTGCGGCCTCCATGGGCCTCTGGCCCTGCTGGTAGTACTGAAAGTAAAGGCCAACGAAGTTCTTCACAGACTTGTACAACCTTGGCCGAGTTTCATCGATGAGCTTCTCCAATGGTTCAATTTCTTTCTCCGAATCCGGAAGGTAAAACACTGCCAACGATATCCTCTCCCTCTCTGAGTTCGTCAACACTCTATGAACTGGACTCTTGAATATCCCATTACTCGTGATCTGCCATGAACATGTTTGAGAAAATTTTTGAAGAAAAGAGGACAATATCTACTCACGGGTTCAGCTATACTAATTGAACCAGAGAGTGTTTGTTTACCTCTGCTTGATCCCCAACATTGACGAGAAGAGCGCCAGGAACGATCGGGGCGTTGAACCACTCATTGCCGTTCAAGAACTGAAGACCTTCTACTTCCTCATCCTGCAACAAAATCGTGATGGCCGATCCATCCGCATGCGGTTTCACGCCAAGAACAAGATCCGGATTTCGACATCGAGGGTAGAAATTGAACCGTGCGTCCAGTTTAACTTCCTCACCGTACTGTTTGATGAAGCTATCTTCGTTTAAATCCAATGAAATCGCCATAGCTTTAAGGATTTTCTCGCTTAACAGCTTCACATTTGCAGTGTACTCGTGAAGAACTTCCCTGCAATGTTCATCACGAATCAACTCGTTTCTGCAGATTCTTCGAAAAATCGTGAAGGTTTGAGAAAAGTACCTGAATCTTTCAGGATTTGTTGGCCAGTACTTGAATCGATGGCTTTCTTTTGGATATACAGTAAGGTATAATCGATCAGTCCAATCGAGAATTTGTTGATTTGATAGAATCATGTCGTTTCCATATCCTTCAATCTCATTTTCTTCCCTCGAGTATTTCGATTTCTCTTCCATTGGAAGATCAAAGAACTGTTTCGCTAATCGACGAACTTCATCCAAAAACTCCGCTGACATTCCATGATTTACAACCTGTTTGAATACCAGAAACCTAGCGATTTTTTTTATATCTGATTTGAATCGACTTACGATCGTTTTGATGAGATCTAGATGCAGAGTCAATGGACTAGGTCCGCCGATTAGGGTTTAAGAAATCGAACCTGAAAGCAGCCCCATGACTGAAGTCCATGACGGAGTTTCTCCAGTTCTGGTCCGGATTTGGATGGAGAGGAGAGGAGAGCCATATCGATTACAGGAGCTGCCATTAAAGGAGCATCTAGAGCTCCTCGATCGCTTTCAATATGGATGTATCTTTCCGGGACTTCTCCTTTGGAAGCTACATCTTGGACGGTGCCGGATGGGTTTGTTCCGGCCATGGCTGGTGGTGCAGAAGCGACGGAGTTCTGCTGTTCCGGTTGCAATACAGAGATCAATACAGAGCATTTTAATCGGTTTAGAAATGAAATTGGATTTGTCAACTGCAATCTCGAGAAGACACTAAAATATTATTTTCTTGACTCGGGACTTGTTATTGTATTAATTTCAACTTTAAAATTTTAATTTCAGGATGAATTTGGTAGATTTTAGGATATGAACTCATATTTAAACCTTGGACTTTCAAACTTGAATGAGTGTTTATAGTTACACTCTGATTATGTTTTTTTTTCCTTCAGTTTCAATTATAGGGTAGCAATCTACTTGCTTTATCGACTTTCGGTAGAAACAAAGATTATTTATATAGCTTTTTCCCGGCCTTAGGAGTTATATATTGACGTCAGTCTTAGGATTTTAAAATGCCTAGTTCCCAAAACATTCTTTTCAAACGTCAGTCTTAGGTTGGAGAGGGAATGAAATATTCTTTATAATAGTGTGGAAACCTCTCCCTAATATACGCGTTTTAAAACTATGAGACTGATGGCAAAAAGTAACGGGTCAAAATGAACATCTGTAGCGGTGAGCTTGGTTGTTACAAATGGTATTAGAGCCACACACCATAGGGCGGTGTGCCAACGAGGATGCTGCCGCTAAAAAGGTAGATTATGAGTTCCCACATTGATTGAAGAGGAGAATAAAACATTCTTTACAAGCGTATATAAACTTCTCCCTAATATATGCGTTTTAAAACCGTGAGACTGACGCCAAAACGAACTATACGGACAATATTTACTAGCAGTAGGCTTGAGTTGTTACAAACGGTATTAGAGCCACACACACGGCGGGGCAGTGTGCTAACTAAGATACTGGCCCCTAAGAGGGTAGATTGTGAGATCTCACATCGATAGGAGAGGAGAACAAAACATTCTTGTACAAGGGTGTAGAAACATCTCCCTAATAGACGCATTTTAAAACTGTGAGGCTGACGGCTAGACGTAACAAGTCAAACCAGATCATAGTTGATTTAAGCTTCGTTCTCCTTTCTAATCAATATTCTGAATTGGATCAGGAGAAAATCTGTACAACAAAACCCATTCCCCAATCACAATTACAAACTTTTCAATTCATTATCATCAGATCAATCCATTCAACACACAATTAAGAAACAGGAACACCCCACAAAGCACAAACAGTCTTAATCAAAAACATATCAGCAGAAGGAACATCTTTAAGAAACGCAGAAGAACACCGATTAAGCTTAGAAATGGCTCTGCAACAAGACGGATGAGGAGCCACCGCTTTCTTCATCACATCTACCACACACTCGGTCATCTCCGAAACAGCCGACGTGCAACCAAACAACGAGAACCCTTCCGCTGCGAAGGGATCAGGCGCCATCGCCGCGCGCGCCATCGTGGGTGATGCCAAAATGGCTATGCAAACAAGGCATGCAGCTGCTACCTTCATCGCATATGCGTGCTAAGACGCTTGGCTTGGTGGGTGGAAGAAGATATAGGGTGTGTAAAGGCTTGGCGTCATTATGGGCATTGAAAACTGCAATTATGTTAAGGGTGTAGCTTTTTTTTGCGATGGAAACAGTCATAATTCGTGCTATCATTATCGTTGATGGATTCATTCACGCGGGAATGTTGAAGTGTGATATTGAAGCAAAGAAATAAATATAGAAGAATTGCTTTTTTTTGGTCTTTAATGATAAAGTATTCCAAGATTCCAAAAAAAGAAAAAAAAACATTACTTTTACTTTCGGAGATTTTAATGATGCTCAATTTTGGTCTTAAAAAAAAGGCATTAGTATACTACTAATCATGATTTGATCTACTAAAATGACCTTAAAGATGGTCTTATTAGGGTTTAGAGTTTAATTAACTGACGATGCCTTGAACGCCACAACAAAATGGCACATTGGAGAGAGAATATTAAGAAGGAATTTTTGGGAGATGCTATAGCATGTTCTGTTTATTTGTTAAACTGGTTCCATTTGTGGTAAACGGTTATCTTCTTCTCTAAGAACTCAAACTCACCCGTTTTAGTAGATGTTGACCGTTTTGGCTTATTCATCAGACTCACCTACAACTAGTAGATATTGTCTGCTGCAACTCGTTATGAGTTGCCGTCAGCCTCACGAAGGGAGAGGTCCACACCCTTGTAAATAATGTGTGATTTTACAATCGGCCCTCTTGAGGGCCCATTGTTCTCATTGACATACTACCCACTGTTTAGTTATAATACCATTTGTAATAGCAAAAACAATCCACCCCCTTGAGAGCCCATAGTCTTCGTTGACACACTGCCTAATGTCTAGTTTGATACTTTTGTCACAGCACAAGTCAATTGCTGACAGAAATTGTTTGCTTTGGTCTGCACCGTCAACCTAAGGGTTTTAAAATGTGTTTGTTAATGAAGATGTTTCCGCACCCTTCAAAAAATGTTTAGTTCCTCTTCCAACCAATGTTGGATCTTACATCTTACTTTTTTTTAGGATTCAGACAAAATCCATGAAACATAAGGGATCCGTAAGGACAGTGATTGCGACTTACTATTTTTTCATTATCCCGACTGAAATAATGAGTCTCACGACAGTGAAAGGAAACTCAATATCAAATACTTATCCGACCGTTAATCATTACGGTACATTCTCTTCGTATTCAAATTTCCATACTTCATAATCATTCAAATAATCGAAAGATCATTTAGTTTAAAAAATAGAAACACCTCACGAACCAACCAAAATCATATCACCGGAGGGTACGTCTTCGAAAAACTCAGACGAACAATCTTCGAGTTTAGAAATAGCTTTGCAACAAGACGAACAATAATATTAAGCACGTTGAACACTAAAGATCATAAATTCCATACAATATTCATATAAATTTCTTATTCATAGCAATTTTAGAGAAGTTTATTTTTTTCTCTTGAAACGCTTAAACGCCTTACAAATTACAAAGCTTCTTAATAATATCCATATCGGCAGGAGGAATCATTCCATAGATTTTAGGGGCACAATCGTTGAGCGAAGAAATAGCTTTGCAACAAGAAGGATGAGGACCAGTCGGAACCTTGACCACATCTACCACACACAATGAAGCTTCCAATATAAACGGAAAGCAACTTCCGAAAGAAGCATCTACGTCAACTGATTGGTCGAGCAATTCCACCATCATGCGAGCCATTGTCGGTGATGCTAAAATTGCGATGGAGGCGAGGAATACGAATGCTAGCTTCATTGTTAATATGCTCGACCTTCTAGAGAAGTTTTGTTTTGTGGGTGTGAGAAAATTGTAGATTGTAAAGGTTCTTATATAGGGGTAAACATGGAGTACGTGTGTTTTTTTGGTATCTTTTCTGTTCATAAATTTAACCCTTATTTGAGTGAGATCCCATATTTATTAGAGACGGGAACGAAACATTTCTTATAAGGGTGTGAAAATCTTTCTTAGTAAAAACATTTTAAAATCGTGAGACTAACAACGATACGTTACGACCATTACAAATAGCATTAGAGGCATTTTAAACCCATTTTAAAATTGTGAGGTTGACCACTACCCTATATCTACTAGCAGTGGACTTGGACTATTACAATTTGAGTAAAAGTCAAACTATTAACATTAGGTCGATGATAACTAATGTTTTATTCACTAAATTAATCGGTATTATTATTATTTATATAGTTGAAAGCTTATTATTTATTTTATTGTTATAATATTTAAGAATAATTACCGCTCTATTTGAATAATTTATTTAAAATTAAGGAATAATTAATAATTAGAATAATATGATGTTTGTTTAGGAAAGAAAATTATTAGTAAATTTAAGAAGAGAGAAAAAAATAAATAATGGGTGTCATTTATTTATTGATGAGAGAAAAAAAATATTAGAATGTAAAATAAATAATAAAGGTGGTGTGAGGGGTACAGACAATATAATGAAAACGAGGACAAAATTGGTTGACTTTTCTTTTTTTAAAAACTTTAGATACTAAATGGTCATTAAGATTGTTATTTGGAGACTTTTCCTTTTAAATTTTTAAGTAATAATTGTTAATGGAGATACCAAATTTGTAAAAACCTTCCTTATAAACTATTTCTTTTTCTACGGAATTGTTTGTTTTTTTTAGGGAATTCTTGACTAAATTTTAAAATTGTGAGATTGACGGTGATATGTAGCGGGTTAAAATGGATAATATCTGCTAACAGTAGGTGTGAGATCTCATATTAGTTAGAGAGGAGAACAAAACATTTCTTAGAAGGAAGTGATAATCTCCTATTAGCAGACACGTTTTAAAACCGTGAGCCTGACAGTGCAAGGGCTAGACTTTCTCCACACTAGACAAGTTTAAAACTGTGAGGCTAATGACGCTCTATAACGAGCCAAAAGGGGACAATATTTACTAGCAGTGAATTTAAGATGTTACAAATGGTATCAAAGTCAGACATTGGGCGGTGTGCTGGCGAGGACGTTGTACCCCATAGGAGGGTGGATTGTGGGATCACTCATTAGTTGAGGAGGAAGTGGAAACCTCTCCCTAACGCATTTTAAAACCGATATGTAATGGATCAAAACGAACAATATTCTATTTAAGAAAGTGGAAACCTCTCACCTAATAGACTTGTTTTAAAACGTGAGGCAGACGGTGATATCGAACAAGCCAAAACGAACAATATCTAATAGAGCAGTATTCCTCGTAAGAAAGTGGAAACTTCTCACCGGTAGATGCATTTTAAAATCGTGAGACTGACGACGATACCTAACAGACCAAAATTCTTTTAGACGGGAAAAAAACAAAGTTCATAATCACGGGAAAGTCTTTTAGACGAAAAAATATGATGATATATATTCTATGACACAACGAGCAACCTATCTCGTCACATGTTCCATAACCCTTGCCATTACTTTCGAGTTACAAAATAGAAATTCGATTTAGTTGTTCTAAAGAGAAGAAATGCAAATCGAATTTAATAAAAATTTAAAATGAATATACATATACCTCCAGACTAAGATTACAAACTGTATGTCATTACACCATAAACTACAAAACAAGATAAGAAACAATGAAAGAATTTGTTTTCTAGACGACTTGAAAATATCTATGAGCTTAAACATAAAAACTAGTTTAGGAGACAAGAGAATGAATGAAGGTGAAAGCAGAAACTAAATAAAATGGAAGCCCCTGCAATTTCATGGATAGAAGAACCCTGTATGGAGAAAGAATGCATGATGACACCAGCAATGAACAACAGCCTTCTAATGCTTCTTAGGAAGCACGCTACCTATAATCTGAACAAAACAAGGGCTAGCCATTGTTACAGTGATGCAGTTCATAATTTGTGTGTGTGTGTGTGGGAGGGGGGGGGGGGGGNGGGGGGGGGGGGGGGGGGGGGGGGGGGGGGGGGGGGGGGGGGGGGGGGGGGGGGGGGGGGGGGGGGGGGGGGGGGGGGGGGGGGGGGGGGGGGGGGGGGGGGGGGGGGGGGGGAGCACTTTCTTTCCAGTAATCAAAATGTAGGTTCTTTAAGTGTTTGATGAGCTTAAAATATTTGAGCAATTGTAATATATTTGTTTTTGTGAGTAGAACTTACCTATAATGTTCCTTCAAGCTTGCTCCAAAACGTGATAGATTTTCGAGACCCGTCGTCGAAATAATGGCTCTAATCGGAATGATGGAACCCCAGTTAGCAACTTTCTAGCTTCATACATCTCATTCCATGCCTGAACAATCTCTTCAATTTTGAACCCAAGACCTGTAATTGGAGAAGATAAGAAAAAGATTAGCACAGAATGATGAGATGAAAATGAAGTCACCTGATGCACAGACAGCTTCTAAACATGAATATATTTGAAACTGTACCTTCATGTGCGTTGTTGCTTGAACAGTGGTTCTTTATCATAACTGCAATATCAGTTGCGGAAGCTCCAGCAAGCTCAAATTTCTCAACTGCAACTTCTAGGCATTCATGCCATGATGGCAGCCCCATCTTAAATTCCAATATCGATCGCTCGTAGAGCATGGTGCCCCATAAGAGGTTTATATGAGACCTCATATTCTTGGCCTGTTCTGCAGCCTCATCAGCTGATATATCCTTGATTAGTCCATCTAACCCCATCTTCTGCAACGGGGTTTCAACATCACTCGATTTAGAGAGTTCGGCGGTATGCTGCTTTTCCCATTCTTCCCACATCCTCATGCCTGTTTCCATATTGTCCTCGGCATTGTTATAAAGGTGTATAACCTTCGTACAAGGCCATGTTTTTGGATCAACATTGCTGCTAACTGCATAATGCCAAGAAAGCTTTGCCTGCTCAAACTGTTGCTGTCCTAGTGCTAGATAGCCTTCATAAAAGTCTGGCTTGATTTTCACCGCCATCTGATATTTATTTCCTGCTTCGACGTATGCTTTTTCGACCCAATCGTACGCAGCTTTGATTTGTTCAGACAAAGATACTTTTGATACACCATCTGTGAAGTAGACCTTCTTCCTGGCCCTTGACATGATAACATTACCCCAGTAGAAGAGTGCTAAGGCTGCCATCTCATGAAACTTCTCTGCTGCTGATTCGAAAAGACCCTGAGCTTCTTCACTCGTTACCGTCTCTTCCACAGCCTCAGAATAAAGCTTCATCCCAAGGTCATGGAGATCCAGGTATGGGCCAGATTCAAACCCAACGTGGTTTATAAATAACTGAGCAAAGTGAATTAACCAGTCATCAATGCAAGATGATATCTTCATTTCTTTTGCTCTCAATACATAGCTATTTTCTTCAACTTTACACTTGGAATCCTCATCATTCTTGAACCTTCCATAGAATGGATCTTGCTCTGGATTAACTTCAAATATATAAAATCTAACAGAACCCTGTGACTCCTTAGATGTTTCAGCCAGTCGTAATTCTTCATCAGCAGTAATTGTTACCAAATCACCTTCTTCATCCCTGTACTTAATAAGAACTGCTGTGCAGGTCGGGAAACGATCTTGAATAACCTCCCTTAGTTGCAATAGAGTGCAATCAATTGGCACTTGAGCCCATCGAATATCGTCTCCAAACACCAATTTCACAGATTTCATAGGTGTTTCCTCCTGTGTCCTGTTGATTTTCTCCTCCACAACAAGTTTATCCTCGGGCTTCTTCTCCTCCACGGTCTCATCGGCCTTCTCTTCCTCCACTATTATTTCATCAGCCTTCTTCTCCTCCACGGTCTCATCGGCCTTCTCTTCTTCCACAATTATTTCATCAGCCTTCTTCTCCTCCACGGTCTCATCGGCCTTCTCTTCTTCCACAATTATTTCATCAGCCTTCTCCTCCACTGTTTCATGAGCCTTCTTCTCATCAATGGTTTCCTTTGTCTTTTGGTTGTTTTTCATCTTTCGGTTCTTCTCTTTTGGTCTTTCTTGCGGCAACAATGAAGAAGGCAATTCAACAAAATCAAGAGGCAGCTTGATCTCAGCATCGTCTTCCTTTGATCCTTGCATCATAAGTGCCTTTGTTAGTCTCTCTGATATTTCCAACGCCATAATATTTCGAGGCTCCAAGTTTAAAACTGCATTAACATCTCTTAAAGCCAAGTCCAGTCTATGCAAAGCCTCATAACATCTAGCCCGCTTCAACAATGCCTTACTATATTTAGGTGTAACTTCAAGAGCCAAATTGCACTCATGAATCGCTTGGGGATACTCACTAAGCCCCATCTGCATATAGCATGCCGCCATATTACTCCGAAGATAGGATACATCTATATGGTTTCTTGGAAGTAATTTCAGGGCCTTTTCATACTTCAACATTGCTCCTTCAACATCTCTAGATTGAAACAATTTATTGCCCTCCTCCTTTAAAGCCTGAGACATAGTAATGAAAATAACATGGTCTTTATCATAACTTGAACTTCCAACTCCACCTTGACGACGTTTCGATATTGCCTCCCGATATTTATCCCCAATCTGCTTCTTCTTCTTCCCAGTTTGCTTCCCCATTAAAAATCCAACGAAGTGAAGAATCAAGAACTGATGAACAGACTTCTTTAACTATCGTTCCAAACCAACTAACCTAGACTAGTCCAAGAGAAAGAGAATCAAACCCTAAAAACAATTCTTAAACCCTTCCAGAAAAATCAACACAGTACATAGGAAGTTGCAAGTAAAAACTGCCTAAAATCTACCAAAACAAACTCCCCTGTAGTCGAATACCGAGAAAGTACCCGAAAATCAAGCGTAAAGCAGACGAAAACGAAAGGGCTTAGGATCTAATTGCACCAAACCCCCAAAATTGTAATAAAAGAGAGTAGAACGATCCTCAAATTCCCTTGAAAATCAAACGGAGGCTTCTATTCATGAATTCAGCTTTCTAAAACAGAGAAACTTCAAACAACACCGAATCGGAATTTTAACCATTCATTCAGAATCCGATTCAGAAAGAAAGAAACAAGCGGATAGAGCTAAAGAGTATACATCATAAGCAGAAACAAACTTCGATTATAATCCGCGAGAAATGCAAGAAATCTAGGAAGATAAACTTATCAGAGTAACGAATCAATCTCTGAAATTATTCCGGGGAATCTCCAGGCAAGAAACAACGAAGAATTATTTATTTTCTTTGTTCTGAAGGAGGCAGAATATTACTAGCAAACGAAATGAAATGGAAAACCAACCGTAGAATCCGTTTGTACTTTTGTAATGAGTAAGATTTCCAACAACTTGTCGTGGACGCCACAAAATTCTGAGCAAAGCTGAGCTGATAATAATTTTTATATCATTTTATTTTATTGTAATTTTAAATTTTTAAATTTTTTAAATTTTATTCCTGCAAGGTTTGCCGTTTGACCCGAACTCAAAAATATGTGGGCCCCCGTTACCGTGAACTCCAAGTCTTTAGTTAACGCCGGTTGTGAAAACGGCGGGTCGTTGGTTCCCAATTCTATAATTATATTATAAAAATGTCATTAATTAAATAAATATATATATATATATATAATTTTTTTTTTTAATTTATTATAAGTATACGAAACATTTTTTTTAAAGAATTTATGAGTTCCTTTTTAATAAATTTATTTTAGAGAAATTAATAAATTTTAACTGATAAATTTAGGGTAAAATTTAATTTAAATTTATTAATCTACCCTTTCAAACTTCAAATATTTTTTTTAACAAATGTATCAATATAAATTCACCGCCAGTAGATATTGTCTAGTTTGACTCATTATATATCGTAGTCAGCTTCATAATTTTAAAACGCATCTACTATGAAGAGGATTCCACACTTTTGTAAGAAATATTTTGTTTCTCTCTTCAATCGATGTGAGTCTCATAGTTCACCCTTTAGAGGCTCAGCATCCTCGAAACAGTGAGGTTGACGACGATACGTAACGTGCTAAAACGAATAATATCTAACAGCGGTAATCTTAGGCTGTTACAAATGATATTATAGTCAAACACAGGGTATGCTAGCAAAAACGCTAGACCACCAAGGGATGGATTGTGAGATCCTATTATCGATTGGAGAGGAAAACAAATGATTCCTTACAAATATGCGAAAACCCCTCTCTAAATACACATTTTAAAATCGTGAGGATAGTGATACGTATTCGATCAAAGCCAACCCTGTAAAATACAAAAATTTCAATTATTATAATTATTTTTTTATAATTTAGTTATTGTTTTTTTTTTTAAATATGGATAAAATAGTGGTGGGAAACGGGTTTTTGCAGGATCCCACCCTCCCATGTCGGCCATTGAGCGGTCCCCATGCGCAAAGAATATACCATGTGCGATTGCCGCTACGACAATCACAAAGAACTATAATGGGCCTTTCAGAACGGCCCACTCCGGCCCAGAAGTCTACATTTCAAAGCTATTAACGACCGCCGTCAACTAACAGACACCACGTACACGGCAATCCCCTACCGCCCGTGAGACCTAACGGCGTTGCCCAGTTGGTCTCAGCCCTTGTTAGGCGTCTTTACACGAATTCACCCACTTGGCGCTTTGCCTTAGCTCCTAAGTCAATATTAGAAACTATAAAACTGAATTATATATATATATATATATATATATATATATATTATGGAAAAGATTTATACACCCTCTTAAAAAATTAAAAAAAAAAAGCCTAATTATAAAATTAAGCATAAAAAAAAATATATCTTATTAGTATAAATAATAACTTTCAATTTTTTAAAATTTTTTTTAATCATTCTATTATCAGATCTTTCATTCAAATGTAATTCTATTCAATCATTTACCTTTCATTTATACAGAGTATCGCAATTTAAAAATTATATTTTAAGAAAAAGAAAGTATATGTAAGCTTACTCGTTAAGAAACCTCTCTCTAAAAAAAAAGGTTAAAAAAGAATATATATATATATTCTAATGACGTATTAGACTTCTTTAAAATAAAAAATTAAGAGAATATTATAGAGAAATGCTACAATATGATAGACATACTAACTTTTATTTTATCGTACTTTATTTAGATATTTTTTTCTTAATTTAATTTTAAATGGAATTACGTAAAAATTGCTATAAATAGTCTAAATTAAATCTTAGATTAGAAAATAAAACTGGGCCGAAGCATAGCCCATGAATAAAGCCCACTTAGAATGGACGCGACGGTCCATCAAACTGGGCTCAGCCCATTTAGTTGAGAAAAGTCCATCCGCTGCTCCTTAATGACGTGGCAAATATTCAATGGTCAAGCTTCCGTGGCAGTGGATCACTTTCAATACGACGCCGTAAAGTGAGTTTACGAAGACACCACTTTCTTCTTCCTCTCGTTGTGGCCGTCGTCGTCCTTCCGCTCCCAGCTGGTAATTCCTCACCCTTCCAGTTTGCTTCCCTCGTTTTCAACATTGTGAGTTCGTTTGAGGACACAGAAATGAGGGAATTTATGTGGCTGGTTCTTCTAGCTGGTAGTTTTTGCTACTCTGCGTTTGCTGACCAGATCTTCCCAGCTCAATTAGGTGAAGTTCTTCTCCTCGTCTTTTCTCTCTTCAACTTTTTCATGAAATGTTTCAAAATAAATGTCTGTTTTATGCGTACAATCTCGATTGAGGAATTTGTGATATGGTTATTATTTATTTATTTTTGTTTTGAATTCAGTATTTAGAAATGGTCTTCAGCCTATCTTACTTTTTAACAAGTGCTGAGTCTTTTGCTTCCGATTGATTGAGGACATGATACTTGGATTTCGAAGGATAATGCTGGTGGTGGGAGGTTCTTTTGAACTTATTCATGATTATTGGATCAATTGATGGCCTATTGGCAATGATCGTTTTGAGTTGTGATCGCGATTATTTGTAGAAGTCGTGGGGATTGCCGTGATTTTGAAGGGATAGATATCGATTTCAGAATAAAATGATTTTCTATTTTTAAATTTCAGAAGTAAAATCCAGTTCTTAAATTCATTTCTCAAACAATGTTTGATTGAATTGTGGGCAGTTGCCTAGATAATAAGTGTCACATATGGGAATAGGTGAACTCTGAAATCTAAATCGTAGAATTTCGTCCCACCGGAGGTTGATATTTCATAGGTTGTTTAACACAACTTGAAACCTCAAACTGTAGTGCGGTGAACCATCTTTACATTTATGACTTTTGCGTATTGTGACAATAACTTATCAGTATGAAATATTATTATTCGTTCTTTCTGATTGATGATAAGCAGGTGGTACATTTAGTCGCAACTCTCGTGGGCCAAAATACAATATTGAATTCCATCCAGAAGACTCGCCTTACAATCCGGTAAGTTCATTATGATTGAAATTTACAAAACAGATGTAGTATCCATGGTGTTTACAAAAGACCTTCCCCATTGGCAATGAGGGAGGTATAACTATAGAAAGTAAAAATATTACACCGTTTACACCAAGATATAGCTTGGTAAACAACATTGTTGAAAAGTTTTGTATAACAAGATTCTATTCGCGATGTCGAAAAATTTTCATGACTATGTTGATCATGATCTTCCTCTTATCTAGCCATTGTTGAACTTTTGTCACATTCTTAACAATCCTCCCCTCAAACAAAGTGCATTTTAGTCTCCTGTCAAATAGCCATCTTTTCGTCCAACTCTTAACCAGTCCAACTCCTCTTCACCATAGCATACTACTTATCTGATAGAACTCAATCACATATCCATCATAATTATATCTTTGAAGGCTTATTTGTTCGGCACTCGAGGATTCTACCGACATAGCATGGTTTTGAACCACTTGTTAGGGAGAACAAAACTCTTATGTATCTTCACAATAGTATGACATTGTCGACTTTGAGTATAAGCCCTCATGACTTTGCTTTTGGTTTCATCTAAAAGTCCGCATACCAACGAAGATATCGCCTCTCACTTTTATCCCCATGATTTTTCTCTTTTCTAGCTTATGTGGAACTTTGATCTCATTCTCAGCAATTTGTATTCAGAATTTAAGAATAAGAAGGTATGTTCAATGCCATATGCGCTTACTATGTTTTTGTGCCTTTGCAGGATGATGACCAGGAATCTGTGTTTATGCCCAAAAAAAATGGAAAAAATTACTTATGTTACTTGCCTAAGGTGGAGAAATCCAAGAGTGAAAAGTCAGCTATTCTACCGAACATGACTAGCATGATTATGGAATCTGAGAAGCGGGTTAAATTGAAGACTCCAGATGAGCTACTTGAGGCATTAAAAGAGCAATGCTTTGTCAGGGTTAGGATTTATCGGTGAATATTGTTTTGCATGCATATGATGACTATCTTATCTACATTTTAATATCACATCTCAAAAGAAAAACAAAGTTGTATCTTGTAAACAGTGTTTTTTAATGTGTGCCTTGAGAAATCAGGCATCCCAACAAAAAGTTAAAGAACTTAGGATATTTTCTTCCTTGGTTATTTTCTTTAATTTTATAAATAAAATATATTTAAAATATATGATATGCTTAAGTAGCGCAAGTGAAGTTTGTGCTTTTAGGTTGCCTTGCCTCACGTGAGACAAGGTGTCTTTGGTTGCGCTCAACACTGAAGCTATTTAAGACTTTGGTCGTTTGTGGCAAATTATGTGCATTTTTAGGTAAACCATGTGATGATTATGTTATGAACAATTAACATGTTGGCCTTGCATCGTTAATTTCTTTTTGCAGCAAGAGGGTTGGTGGACATATGAATTTTGTTACCAGAAAACACTACGACAATTTCATTTGGAGGATGATAAGGTAGTCTCTTCTAGCACATCCTAATGCATTCTTTATGTGATTCTCGAATCCTTGTTCGTAAAATGGGGGATTGATGTTAATACTCTTAAAGAACCTTGTTTTTTTAGCTTATGAATAAGGAGGGCAACTGTCATGGTTTATTGGTTAATTAAAAATGTAAATTCATGCTCTGCTATTTGTGATGATCTAATGGTAAACTGTTTAGTAGTAAAGACTTGGAAGTTTCTGTCGTTTTGTCTTACAGGTAGTTCAGGAGTTTGTATTGGGTGTCTTTGATGCAGAGGAAACCGCTAAGCTCAATGAGAATCTCTCTGATATATCTACTTTGAAGGATCCTCGCTCCAAAGATGCATCACAAAGGTGTGCTTATATTATAATTAGTTTAAGTTAAGAATTATGAACAGAATTTAAGTAATAGGCAAAGACGATCTTTGATTAGTAAGGCATGTAATTTTCCTAGTTCTAACACTTCTCAAAAGTAGTAAGATGGAGGCATACATGGAAGAAGAAACTTGTATGAGTTTTAATCCGCCATTCTATTGTTGATTTGGCTTTGAGTTTCTTTCGTAATCAATTCTTACATGTGCCAAATGTGACATTCAGACATGAAACAAAAACTCGTATGAATTTTGTGTTTGGATGCCATAGTCGTAATATTATAGCAGGAAAGCTAGGAAGGAAGTGTGTTAATCTGCTCATTATTTAAAGTTGAGAACAGTGCAAGAGAAAGATTGGTGATTCGTCGAGTCATGTCATGTACAAGATTTGAGTGATAGATATGAGATCTATTAGTTGATAACTAAACAACTAATCTCAATTTCTAAAATGATTACTGATCTACCCGACTCACTCAGGTATCATGCTCATCATTACACAAATGGAACCATGTGTGATCTCACAAATCGACCACGAGAAACTGAGGTACAAAGTAATTAATGATTTACCTTGTCACTTTTTTTTCTCCTTTTTTTCCCATCAACGATATTGGTTTCTAATTACCTTGCAGGTTAGATTTGTTTGCTCGGAGCCAAGAGCGATGATTGACTCTATCACAGAACTATCAACATGCAAATATGCCCTTACAGTGCGATGCCCGACGCTTTGCAAGCATCTGTAAATCTCTCCTCCTCCTCTTTTTATCTATACAAACACATCCATTTTGCTCATTTTTAGCTGAAATATAGCGACAAAATCAAGTGTTACTGGCATAAGTTTGTAATGGGGAGCCAAGAAAACGAGAACCCTGCTATTGGAATTGAACCGCTTTAAAGAACAACCTGTGTCAATTGAGTAGCTATATAATTGTTACGAGCCAATCAACAGGAGATAGGAAACTAGGATAGGAACTTAAAAGGAATGGAAGTTATCCCAACTTAAAAGAGTTCACATCAAGATGTCAATGTGATTGGTATATATAGTTTCTATTCTATCTCTTGTCCGATCATTTTGTTTTGACTGGGCAGGTTATTCCAGGAAGAGAGACCAGTGTGGTACACCATTAACTGCAACGTGCTCCCTGATGATTACAAGGATACAGAGTCGAGTGAAGACTTAGAAGACGAGATTGTCATGGTTACAGACGTCAAATACCCAAAAAATGAATCCGAAGAGTAATGTGAATATTTATATCGTAGAAGTTTTAACAACCAAACTAACCTTACAAAAGAAGCCATTCCTCTGTAGATTTGGATTCTATTCTCGAATTCAAATATACAGTTGCTATGGAGATCAATCCACCGATTTTCAGGCCCCACGACGAACAACTCCCATGTGGAATTTCATATGCTTTGATCCTATCTGAATATAGGTCAACCTGAAAGCTACTGATATGGCAGTCGTTTATGGGATTTATTGTATTGGACAATGATTCAACTTATTGGAGGGGAAAAGCAGGGAGTTTGAATTGGTAAACTCATAGCTTGCTTTTATTGAGACATTTACAACACTTCCACAATAACCACGATTGAGAGACTATTATTTGAGTCAATAACATCGTATGGATCTCAGAGAGATCCAAATTTCTTTTGTTATTATTTGATTTTAGGTACAGTTCTCAAATGGGTATGCAACCATTCTTACCACTAGTACCCACTTGATGTCTATGCTTCATTTGTGCTCTGTTCAGTCCACAATCTCCACTACATCTTTTTCCAAAGCATGTGCCTTCCCTTCTTGTAAAGCAAAATTTAATGGTTCCCAACCTTCTGGCAATACCCAAGTGGTCTTTCATGTTTCAATGGCGAAATCATAGGCTGAGGCTATGATTCAACCACCATCTCCCTAACATCAATTATTTTCTGGGTCTATTATATGTATTAGGATTTCATTAATTCAATCACCTATTAGTTATTTATTAGGTTTGCATTTATAATATGTTTTAGATGCAAAAGCAAGCAGCTTTCTTTCACCCCTCCTTGTTTTTTCTTTTTCAGTGCATTCATTTATCCCTACCACACTACCTCTTGGTACAAGCTCTACAAGATTTATGGTCGAAAATATGGATACAACGGTATAACTTTCAAGGTATAAATTTATTCTCTTGAATAATTTCTGATTAGATGATAGTTTTAGATCTTTATCTTTCTATCAAAATAAGTTTAATATGCACTCCTCTAGGTTAGTGATTCAAATCTTTGACCCTTGTCATACCAAAAAAAATCTATATCTTCCATATTAAGATAGTATAGTTTTTTTTATAGATCAACCTTTTGTACTTTTCCATCACCCGACCAAGTCAACAAATACCTATATTTCTACGATTCTATAGACTTTTCCACCCTACTAAAACTCAAAGGTATACTAAACAATCCAAGAGTCAAGTGCAAGGGACAAAGTTAAGAGACTCAAATTTTGACTTCGATGAAGAAAGCTTTTGTAGCATTATATTAATCTAAATGTTTTTTAAACTTTTGTGGGAGTAGGTTTTATATCTTTATTGCAAGGCTCTATGTAAGTGGTTGTTTTGTCTTTATATATTTTGAAAGTGTATAATTAAGAATTTAATAATTTCAAAGTGGGCATTGTAGAGCCACAAAAACCTCCCAACATTTGCAGCATCTATGCCCTTAATATCAGCAATGTGGTAGTTGGTTACTGAATTTAATAAGTTGTATTAATCAAATCTCAAAATATTTAACTTTTCCTAACTACCCATGAATTATTTTCCGTGATTGGCTCTACATTATAGGAAATATACAATAAGAACATAGGGAACATTTTGTTATGGTAATTAAAACAATTTACTCTAGGGATCAAAATATTATTTACTAAACATCTCATACCCTAAGTTGAAGTATCTTTTGAATGGTAAACGGTACACTTCGTTTCCAAAAAAAAAAAACTTAACTATAATTCACGAGCGCCCACTATTAGAAGGATTTTCCCAAGAAATTTCAAGAACTCTTGTTATACGCTCGTTCCAACCCTCAACTCTCTTTTCTAGGCTCATCGATGTTGAATCAATCAATCATATGCATTGACGGCCAACAATCGACCACAATAGAACAGACTCTCCCACGAGATAGGCGAGCGATCGCAGATCATAACACACTCTCCCCCACAACAAATCAAATATTGATCAAAAATCTTTTGTATTGTATTACTTATCATATCTTTTTCCGAAAAAATTGAACACACAAAAAAGGCAATAAATTGGAGTTGAAAACTTTGATGATTTGAGTAATGAATAAGTAGAAGATAGAGAGAGATTGGAAGGAAAAGTGGGTTTTGAATTAGTATTGGAGTGTAAGAAAGGGTTAGGTCTTTATTGTGTGTAAAGTGAATTAAAGTTCCAACTATAGAAAGAAGCATTGAATTGAATATGGCATCCCTCCAATAATAACAAGTCTCTGACTTCTTCATCCTACATAGTAACCAAACTGTATTGAACACATCCAACCCATTCCTTTCTCGTGAATCTATCCACATGCAACCCCCTACCCTACCAAAAACAGAACTACGACTTAGACCCCTAATGCCCCAAAACTTGTACCTATCCATGCCACTTTTGATTGGACGGCATCCCTCGACCCATGTTCTCTATAAATAACATCTCCATTTTCAACCAGTTTTTCATTCAACCTTACATAATAATAATAAATAAATAAAATAATCGTCTTAAACCATCGTAGTAAAAAGCTAAAAGAAATTCTAAAAAGTAATTATTATGAAATGTTATTGTTTTTTCACAAAAAACAAACAAACAAAACTGTTGTGAAATTTAAAAAATATTAAAGAGGACATAATGGTAATCCAACGTTCAAAATACTTCCAAAATTACATAAATAATTGATCCATACCGAAAGCAACGGATCTTTACACCATATCCCTCTCTTTCCCTCACTCTCATCTGAAATTATTGTTGTGGTCCATTTAATTTTACCATCAATTTTTTTTACCCTTTCAGGTAATAAATTCAAAAAAAATTACTCTATTATATATAAATATATAAATTTATTTATAAAATTTTAAGATAATTATTATTTTATGTATGTATAATTGACAAGAATAAAAGAGCGGAGCCGGTCGCATTTAATTATTATTATTATTATTATTATTTTCTTTTTTTATTTTGCACTCTCCTCCTCTCTCTCTCTCTCTCTCTCTCTCTCTCTCGCTATATATGTCGCAATTTCCAAACTCTAAAGCATTGCTCAGCTTGGTCGGCCACCTCCAATGGACTGGTTCTCTTGGCTCTCAAGAACCGGCCTCGACCCACTTCATACTTACGAATACGGCCTCGTTTTCGCCCGAAATGGCCTCAAACCTGAAGACATTCCTCGTTTCAACCACGATTTTCTCCAGAGAATCGGAGTCTCCATCGCCAAACACAGGCTCGAGATTCTGAAACTCGCCAAATGCGACAGAGAAGAAGCCACCCAAAAGAAACTGCTCCTTTCCGCTTTAGCCAAGACCAAGAACTGCCTCCGGAACTGCCTCAGAAAGCTAATTTTCACCAACGCCAAGTCGGAGAAGGGGATTTTCCGGGAAGACGCGGCGGTGATTTCCCCAGAGCCGATTACCTACAGCGAGGATCTCAGCCGGAAACAGGAGGTTAAGGAGGTGCTCAAGCCGCCGAAACGACGCAGTAAACACGTGTCGCTGTCCGGGCCGTTGGACGGGAGAACGCACGAGAAGTTAATGACGAACAGTAAAAGCCTAAAGCTATCTGGGCCGTTGGATAGGAAAGAGAGACCCATGGTTCCAAGAAGCCCAAGATTATCTGGGCCTCTGGATGGGAGAGTATCTGATTGGGCCTCGAGTAGAAGCCCAAAGATGAATGGACCGCCGCAGGGGAGAATGATGAGGCTGATACCGCCGAGCCGGAGCCCAAGAGTATCTGAGCCGCTGGATGGACGAGATGGAAGCCCAAGAATTTGCTGTCGTTGCAATAGAGAGAGGATGGAAACCGACGATGATTACCACTCATTGTGGGTTTCATTGTTCTACGACATGAAGCCCACTTGAATCCCTTTATTTATCTTCCGGTTGTTTTTATGTGATATGTGCATTTGATTTAAATGCCAATGCAACTAAAACAACGTTGTCCTTTGAAATTTTGTAATGAGGCAACTATTTACACAAGTCATGATATAGTTTTATGTGTGTTTTTTCTGTCCGACAAGTTTGTTGAATAACGAAAGTCTACATCGGCTCATCGGCTAATTTAGGGAATGATCATGGGTTTATAATAAAATAATACTCTCCCCATTGGCATGAGGCCTTTTGGGAAGTTCAAAGCAAAGCAATGAGAGCTTATGTCGAAGTGGACAATATCATATCATTGTGGAGAGTTGTGTTCGTTTAACAAAGTTTAAAGTATATATTTTCTGACTCAACTAAAAGGTTATGGATATCTATGGTGATTTTTGTGGGTATGTTTAAAATGTTTATGTTACCTTCTTAGTTACTAGTTTTGTTATATTTTTATATCAATTATGCTAGAATTTTCAGGTGTCCAAAAGGTGTGTTGGGACTACATGCACTATAGAATGGGCTTGAAAATTGGACCAAAGGATTAAAGGCCCACTAAAAAGCGGACAATTAAAGCCCAAATATACGGCCCAAAGCCCTTGAAAAGTCTCTCCAAGTGGGGTTTTAGTTTCAGAGCAGAGTGAGTGAACCAAACAGATTTCGGGAGTCCCATAATTTCATGGGTTCTTTTTTTGTTGTCGCAATCGGTGTGTGTGTGTGTGTGTGTGAGTGGAGTGAACGTTGGGACACAGGATTGAGATTGGGTGGCTTTTTGGTGGGAATTTTGGTACTAGAAACATGAAAAGGAGAATTGAAGAGGGTCAGTGTCGGACGCGTAATGTGTGTGGGGTTGAGGTCTACAAGAAATAAGAAAGGAAGATAAAGACTTCACAAAGATGGAGCGAATGTGCATAACTTTCCAGATATAAATATTATAAACTCATACCTCATAAGAATGGTGATGGGTGGGTGAACTTCCTGGTCCTTCACTGCCCACCTGTTACAATTCAAAATGATCACAACAAAAATCAGATAACTTCGTAATGTCTACCATAAAATAATATACAGTTCCTAAAAAACATGTTTAGCCTTAAATTGTTGATATAGTTATCATTATTATGGCTGCTAAGATAATTAATTGGAGACACGCAACCTAAGCAAACAAAAAAAACTAAGAAGCGTGGCGTGAGTGGAACGATTTACAGATGACCAACATCATATGGCTAACTATACGTTTAATTTTGCATGTTTAAAAAGATGAGAAGGAAGAACATACAGAAATGGTAAAAGTGGGATTCTCGATGATGATAATGCGACAAGAGAAGACCGCCACTTACTCACTTCATTATCGTCTTATCCTCTTTTGTGTGTTCCTTCTTTTCTTTTCCACCTCCTAGTCTTACGTTTGAGAGGCCAAAAGTTTGATTTCTTATTCCACTCGTTTCGAGAGGTGAGACCAAATACTCAGAATCCCTGCCAGAACCAATTTTTCTAATCCTTGTTACAAGTATACCATCTCCACAAAAGGTTTTACTGGGTTTAGTTCGAGCATTCTTGAATATAAACTCTCGTAGTTTTACTTTAAATTTTCTGAAGTATAAACTTTTATGGTTTTATTTGAACTTTTTAACTTTCTTTAAGTATAAGCTCGAGCTTCCTCAAAAGGATTCATATGGTTTTACTTTGAGCTTTCTTGAATATAAACTCTCATACTTTGAGCTTTATCAAAAAGCTTCATACCAACGGAGGAGACCCAACCGAAATAGTATTCTTGCTTATAAATTCATAAATTCATCACTAAATTAGCCCGGTCAACATGAAACTCCATCTCAATCAGAATTTCTGTTCACTTTTTAAGCATCCCTTCATAGTTTCCAGGCAGCTCTTCATCTCTCAAAGGGGCAGTCTTCCATTGAATAGTTTCATGAACAATCAATAGGGATTCGGATTGGTTTTTCATAGGCAGATAGCAGTCGGTTCCTTCCACCCATTTGAGACTTGACAGGTCAACCATCCACTCCACCGCACCACCGAATTACCCTACTATTCAGTGTTTCATTCGATTCTATTCTATTCCATTCTAACATCATCTCAACTCTGATGTTATTTACTGACCTTTTTGCATTCCAGGATTTGTTTCCAATTAATTCCAATTATAATTGTTCAGTTGCTATCAAGAATTCCATCGTCTGTCTTAGTTCATAACTTCATCCAAATTTGAATCATCTCCTCCTAAATTTACTTTCAGATCGCAAAATTCACAGTTCAAAATCAGAGCTCTTAGGATTCAACCTTCAAATGCATCTGTAAACAGAACAAACAGAAATTACAAACATCTAACTCAGAGAACCAAGGGAAATAGGAAGAAGAAAGATGGAGATTGAATCACCTTAAAGAAATCATCCCATTGAAAAAACGGAGTACGGCAAGCATGAGTGCGCACATTACCGGCTTCAATTTCACGGCCACCATGAATGGAGGCGACAGCAGAAGGAAGGAGACGTGTACGTCGAACAAAATAACAAACACAGGTGTTCTGGAAACAATTTGAATCGTATGGAATATGGATAACGATGAACTGATTTCAGCGATTAGCAGGCGCAAATAATTTTGAATCATTCCTTTTCGAATTAGAAGCCCTGTACAGTTCGAAATTACAACCAGTTAGGGTTTGATTATGTTTCATTTTGAAATTGGTGAAAAATTAGGGTTCAAAAGTTCCACGAATTGTTATCAATATCGCGGCAACTGTATTTACTTCCATATATATTTATGCTATGCATACACACGAAGTTATATAGGTTCTTTAGTTCAACTCCGTGAAGCGAGGTACACTGAAGAGGCAACCAGATTCGATTCCCATACTTCACCTCCAACTCTGTATCCCTGCGCTAAGATCCATCACTTCCGTCGAACCTGTGGTCGGAATCCACCGTCTTCGTCGTTGAAAGCTCAGAGAAGAGATAAAAAGATTAATAAACCAGAGGTTATTGGCCAACGTACCCAATTTTCCATCACAGATCATCGGCTTTCGACATGATTGAAAGCCGGCTCGGTCGCGGACAGAAATCCGCTCGACGCCTTTGACTGTGAGACGAAGGTCGGATGAGAGACGCCAGGGCCCGCCTCACTAAATCGCCTTCAACTCCTCCGATTCTAACCAAAGAGTTCGTCATCGCCGATCTCCGCGCGTTGAGCCGATTAGACGAGTAAGGAGTCGTAGGCTGCGACGGAACACCTTTATGGAGACTACACCGAAACGAACCAGGATGCGTGGTCGGCGAGCACAAGCAGGTCCTCTTCTGGTTGCTCTGCCTCTTCACTACTTGATTCCCACTGCCACGAGTCAAAACAGAGATATGCCGATTCGGAGAAATAGACCGGTCCAGTGCAAATCTCACGGACGACGCCGACGTAGAAGAAGAACCTTGTAGATGAACACGAGACGGAGACAGAGATCTACGGAAAAAGGAAGTAGGGTTTTCAGTGGAAAAGCTTGATGTGGAGGACGCAAACGCCGATGAGGAAGAAGACGAAGAAGAAGAAGAAGAAGAAGAAGAATAGAAGCCACAGAATCTCCCAGACGGTGAGAGAGACCTCATAGCAGGCCCGCTCGATTTTCTAGAAGAAACCGCCATTGAAGTTACAGTCTCCAGAAACAGAGAGAGCACGATAAAAAAGAGAAGAAGGGTTTTTACCAAGCCCGTGTTTGGCTCTTCAAACTGGCAAACCTAGCTTTACTCGAGCCATGTATTTATAGGAAAGATCAGCCCCAATTTATCGCGATATTTTTACGAATTTGGCTGGGGAATTTCCCGCTTTGCAAATATACCCCTACACTTTTAGAGATTTTAATATCTCACCGAATAAAATAAAATAAAATAAAATAAAATAAAATAAAACTCAGTTATTTTAGTGGAAGATTCTGTCCTTACTGTAATTAGCACATTCTTTAATAGCGGTTAATTCCGTATTGTGACACGAATTATACGCGAAATATTATTTAATTATAATTCGATGAATATTGTTAATTAAAAAAAAAACGACAAAATGCCTGACAGTTACCAGGTAGGCTAAACAAGTGCCACGTAATAAGACCTGCCGACTGACACTGACCGTCTGAATTCCACGTACCCCACATCCCTTCCCGGCCGATTTTAGCATTCCGATTTCTTTTTTTTTAATAATCGAAGGAAAATAAAATAAACAAATAAAAATAAAATAATTTTGAGTTCCTCGGAAATATTTTTCTATTTTTATAATAAGAATTAAATGTAAATGTGGTATAAAATAAAATTTATGAAAATTATATATATATTTATGAAAATTATAATTATCAAATAAAATTTAAAAAATAAATAATAAATAGACGAGTGGCTGAGCCTGAGAGTGCGTGCGGCGACCGTAGCTTGAAAATTTCTGCGTCAAATGGCAAATATTGAACGCAGGCATTCCCTAACCGACACGTGGATTCTTTAAACTTTCATTATTTTGTTTTTACCCCTCTCCCCACCCTATTTTATTTTATCGCCCATTCTACAAATATAATTAAATCTACCATCCTACTAATTTTATGTCCACATTTTTATTATATTATAATGAAATAATTAAATTTTATAAAAAAATTAAAAACATATGAAATTTTTTTTTATTTTTATAATTTTAAAAAAATATCAATCGATATCTATATTTTCGTAAAATTTTCTATATTAACATTTAAATCTTATTTCACTTTTATTATTTTAAATAATAATAATAATAATAAAAGGACCCACCATATATCCCATTCAATTTAATGTTGAGAGACCAAAATAAATTAAAGGTCACAGGCTGGTGATGTTATGGGAGTTGGCACCTTCCATTTTAGCATATCATCACTATGCATTTACTTTTTTTTTTTTTTTTTTTTTTGGAGAAAGAAACATTCATCGCTATAATTACTATTACTTTAACCTGCCAAATGCATGTGAAAAAGTCTTTGCGTACATTTTAACCTCCAATTGGAAATCTTCACGAGGTGAGAATGAATCGGGATGAAGATTTTATGTAGAAAAGTTCTCGAGAATCATATTCTAACAAAATATTTTTGCCGTCTTGTAATGAAACAAATTCAACCACTCAACCACAAAATCACAAAATCATGGGTGTCACAATTATTCTTTAAAATATATATATTATAATATAATTATAAAGTAGTGATATATTTAGATTGGATCATGTTTAAGAATAATTTATTATATTAAAAGATTGGTTTAATTTTGTAGGAATTAATTTAATGGTTAGTGTGATTAGGATTTGCCATATCATAATGAACCGATTAAATTAGTACAAAGTCTTAATCTTAATTAAACATGGTTAAAGTTATCTAATGCTCATAAAATCAACCNAATAAAGGGTAAAATGTATTTTATTTATAGTTAGGTTTTGAATAATTCAAAGTTAAATAGTTGAATTTAAACTTAATTATATATTTTTAATTATACAAAAAAAAAAAAAAAAAAAAACAAACTTTATGGGATATTTTTTTTGGAATAATGAATCTTTTAATAAAAAATTATATATTGAAATAAATTTGTCATTATCAGAATATTCTCCGTTATGTCTTTTAATAATTATTATAATTCAATTATTCAAGATGAGACATAATATAATTAAAAAAGATACTTGAAAATAACCTTTTTTAATGTATATTAAATTTGCAAAGTAATGTCACTAATAATTAATTTATGATTTTTTAGACATTTTTTTACTTAATTTTGTTTTTTAAAAATGCAAATAAATAATTATCTTATTTATAACTTTAAATTTTTGTAGGAAAAAATATAAATGACCAGAAATTTGTAAGAAGGAAAAATCAATTTTAACGTTTATTTCACATATTTTATAAAATTAATAAAAATGATTAAAAAAAAGAATTCTCACAAAATAAATTTGATATATTTTATATAAACTTCTAAAAAGGAAAATTAATTTTAATATTTGATAAAAAAAATTACTTTTTGTTTTAAAAAAAATTAATTTTCAAAATTTGGCAGGGTTTTTTTTTATATTAAAAAAAAGTAGGTAATAAAGCAAAAAAGATATTAATTTTGAATTTCATAAATTTAATGACTGGAACAATAAAAAAACAATAAACTTGTGAGCAATGGAAAATTCTTGCTTAAAGCTTAAGTAATTTAGATGTGAATTTAATATTACTTAACAATACAAATTATAATTTTATTCATAATTATGATAGCCTTTACTGTTTCGATTTCAGAAAATCTCGCTATAGCGTAGATTCAACTGAAGATACATTCAAACCAACCATACACTGCAAATTATCTCTCAAAAACAGAATGATTCCCAGAAAAAAAAAAAAGGAAAAGGAAAAGGAAATTGAAGAATTTCTATGAACATTGTTCTTGATAAACAGAACGCTTCTGGATGTCACGAATCATCTCCCGATCATGGCGATTTCGCTTGCATTTTCCAGTTCCGGAATCAGAGCAGAAGAAACAGAGGAAAAAAAAAAAAAAAACCGGTACAAAAATCTAATTATATTTCAAGAAAGACTTGTTCAATCATCAAGATCGAACTGAACTAAGACAATATCCTGTTGGATCTGTACACATACGCTAGACCTACAGAAACTCACACGGAAAAATCGAGAAAAACGAAATTCAGAGAACGAACATCCAGAAATAGGAAACTTAATTCGATTTAAGAAACAGCCAATCCAGTTCCATGATTGTTCATCAAGCAAAACCTGGAAGGTTTGGGACGAAAATTCCTCCGCCGCTGAAGATCTTTACTGGAGGGATTGATGATCTGCTGAAGAAATGACCTCAACGCATTCGCCTTCGCCAACATCGCAAGCTTCAATTGAGCAGTGGTAATGGCAGCAATGGATGAGGACGATGACCTAGCGGAGACCTTGCGGCGGTTCCGATGAATACTGCAGCGGAAAGAGCCAGGATGGGTGGTGGGAGAACAGAGGCACTTGCGTGAACCGCCGATGCTCTGCAGTTTGGGATTGGAGGATCCAGATTTTGAGGCCATTGAATTCAAGAGTTCAAAAGATTTCGTGAATTGATTATCCTTTTTGTGAGGGAAACTTGTGGAACAAGATTGCTGTATTGAGTTTGAGGTTCCTTCTTTTTCTTTACCCTATTTTTATATATGAGTCTGAACTGTAATTACCTTATTACCCCTCGAATTTCTATGAAAAATTAACTGAAATGATGAAAATTATGGGACTAAGAGATGCTTAGTTTTGAGACATTGGTTATTTTTTCTTCAATTACAAAACGTCCAACTAAAATTCAAACTTCCGCTCAAATTTCATTTAATCTAATATCTAAATTAAATGTAAACACAAATTTTAGATTAATTGATGTTTAATAATGATCCAATTTAATGATAAATACCTATGTCAATTTAACACGTGGGACCCATTTCGAATGAGTGTGGTACCTAAACTGGACGAATCTCTATCCCAATCTCACATGCCTCCATTTTTTTAACTTGTTTTTGTCTCACAGCGTGAATAAAAGAATATCTACTGTGATGAGCTTAGGCGGTTACAAATGGTATCAAAGCTAGACATCGGCCAATGTGCGAATGAGGACATTGAGCCCTAAAGGGGGGTGAATTGTGAGATCTCACATAGATTGAAGAGAATAATGAGTGTCGACGAGGACACTGGCTTCAAAGGGGTGTTAGACGAACACGACTCTTCAGAATGGTATAATAGTGTCCACTTTGAGCATAAACGTCCCCAAAGGAGTGTTAGATAAACACGCTCTCCACAATGGTATGATATTGTCCACTTTGAGCATAAAGTGTCCCCAAAAGGAGTGTTAGACGAACACGAACCTCCACAATGATATGATATTGTCCATTTTGAACATGAGCTCTCATGGCCTTTGCTTTGGGCTTCCCAAGAGACCTCATAACAATGGAGATAGTATTTTTTATTATAAACCTATGATCATTCCCTAAATTAGATGACGTGGTACTTTTATAGGGGAATTTCCCACATCAATTAAAGAAGATAACTAAACATTCTTGAGTGTGGAAACATCAATATTTATTAGCGGTGAGCTTGAATTGTTACATGAATATAATCGATTAAAAAAATCTTGGAGAAAACGATGACAAGCAACCTTGGTAGATAATATCCCTATAGAATTGTATAGAGGAATGAATGCTACAATTTAGGAATGTGGGTAAGTGCTTTGGAAGATGATTAAATAAAAGGTAGGGAATCCAACTTTAAATCCCAAAAACACTTTAATTAAAGATTAATCTAAGTTTAATAATGATTAAGAGATAGTAATCCTCAATTAATAAATCAAAATTTCATTGAATACAAAATAAAAAATTCAAACATTCATCCATTACAACAGTTTTGTTTGTTATCTTTGGCGTTGATACGCCATATGGCTCTTTGTATACACACGATGCCGCCGCTCTCGTGCGTAGATAACCCAGAAAATCAACGACAGCATCACCGCAGCAGACACCGTAACCAACCCAACATAGATCCACTCCGTATATCGACGCAAATCAGGGCAATAGCCGTTGTGTATGTCCGTGAATGCCTGCCGCACGAAAGAGCAGTCTTCCAAGCTCACCAAGTACGGGCCATACTTATACAACCCAAAGCTTACATTCACTGCGCCCGCCATTTGACCGTAGTAGGTCGGTGTCAGCCGACCAGGTGTTGTACAGATACCGGAAGCTGAAGTTTCGCAGACATAGCTCTTCCACACCTGCATAAAATGAGCTGGTTTATGTCGAGGATGGTTGGGAGGAGTCCATCATAAGTTTATAAGTAAGAAATACATCCCCTAATCTTACCTGAGTAGCGTTTTGCAGCTTTAGTTCGCCAGGGGAGCATGACCGGTCGGTGAGATTTGGATGAAATGGGTTGCAGAGTGTGGGGATTGATGGACCAGATTGGTTGAAATAGGCGGGCGGTCCGACACTTTGTGGGATGTTGTTGTTAGCGATTCCAGTGATGAGCTCGTTAACCACTGAAACGAGTCCATATACCACTGTCTTTGATTGTGTGAGTGTCTCTTGAGCTGTGGCGTTGTCTACACATGGTAGGATATCATCCAGTGCTGTATGGGCTGTTGGGTTTTGCACCCATTCTTCCATTGATACACATGTATCTGCTACGACACTAGTTTTGAGAAACCATGTAAGTGTCCTGTGTGAAATAGGAGACGGAGATAGAGATGGAGAAAACTTACTTGTGGAGGAGAAGAAAAACACCGCACAAAACGAACGTGCCCGCAACGAGAATCCAACCAATGATCACGAAGCTGTAGACATTAGGAAACCAAGTCTTTGTCACGTTGAGGATGGTTAGGGAATGATCATGAGTTTATAACTAAGAAATACATATCCATTGGTACGAGACCTTTTAGAGAAGTCCAAATCAAAGCCATGAGAGTTTATACAACAATATCATTCCATTGTGGAGGTTCGTAATTCCTAACATGATATTAGGGCCATGGTTCGTGATTCCTAACATGGTATCAGAGTCATAGTTCGTGATTCCTAACATAGTATCAGAGTCATAGTTTGTGATTCCTAACATGATATTAAAGTAATTGTTCGTGATTCTTAATATGGTATCAGAGTCATGCCCTCAAATTAGCAATGTCAATAGAATCCTGAAGTATCACACAAAGAAGTTGTGAGCCTCGAAGAAGTAGTCAAAATTGACTCAAGTGTCGAACAAAGGGTGTACTTTGTTCAAGAACTCCAGAGAAGGAGTCGAGACTCATTGACGGGAGGTTATTCGAGGGCTCCATAAGCCTCCCTGAGGCTCTAAGGTGTACTTTATTCAAGAACTCCAGAGAAGGAGTCGAGACTCATTGAGGGGAGGTTATTTGAGGGCTCCATAGGCCTCCCTGAGGCTCTAAGATGTACTTTGTTCGAGCTGAGAATTGTTGGGAGGGAGTTCCACATTAGACAATATCATATCATTGTAGAGGTTCGTGATTCTTAATCTACACAATATTTAAACTTATCGGTATAATCTGAGATATGAACTTACAAGTATACCAGAGATTGCATCCCAAAGATGGAAAACACTGCAAGAAATGACAAGAACAAACACGAACCCATGAGATCTCAAATGGGTTTGATCCATTTGTAACGAGAAACATATAAAACACTTACAGAATCCAAGAAACGCCAGAAGGAGCATAACAGCCGCCAGAATTATAAGAGCAAGCCTCCTGCAGTGCAAAACATTAAAGCTCAAACAAGCAAGAACATAAAGCTAAAAGGGATTAAACTTACACATGATCGAGAACGTATTGGATATCCTTTGAATTAGATCCTGTCTTTTCAGACAGAATCGCAGCAGAAGAGTTTAGCTTTTTCTCAATATCATCGATTTTGTTTTGGACATGACCAGGAAGAACTGCTGATGCAACTCCGATCTTCTTAGCTGCTTTAAGGTAATCCGAAACATTTCGAAGATTAACGACAGTGTCATCAGCTTGGCTCACTACATAGTCCAGTGTTCTTGTCGTGATGCTGTGGAACCTCCCCTGTCCCGTGTACAAAACAACACACCCAACACTGAAAACCAAACATTAGGAGTTTCAAAAATTTGAACCGGGCGAGAAAGACAGAGAAATGGGGCGAGATTTTACATTGCTGCAATGGTGAAGAGGATGAGAAATATGAGAGACAGAGCATAAGCCAGCCGGGAATAGCCGTAAGGCTCCCTTGGAAAGCAGCAATAACAGAGGCAGATGAACATTAAACATAACCCAAAGACGATGAACCAAATTCCGGCGATGGTGAAGAAGGGAGCTGCTGTGTAGGCGACAGACTGCAGAACAAGACAATGATGAGAAGAACAGAGACATGAAACAGAGGTAGATTGGGAAGAAACTCACAGCCCAGTAATGCTTATTTGTGATATTCCAACCCCCTGTATAGCGCGCAAAATTGTTAAGTGGGTCTTTTCTATGCGTTCTAGATTTGGCTAAAATCAGCGACGAATTTCCGACGGCGGCTTCCGCCAGATTCCTCCCCATCGCCGGAGCGAACTCTCCCCGACCAACTGCTCCAACCCCACAAAAAACAAAAACAGAGGGAGTCAAAACGGAGTCAAGAAGATCAAAAAGGGAGAAACAGAGGAAAACAGAGTACCATGGAAGCGTGGAGAAAGGTCAGAACCGGCGGCGGCGGCGGCAGGAGAACGGAAGAGAAGAAAGAGAAAAGGCAAAGTAAATAGAGCTGATCTGAAAGCTTGCATAATAGGAGTATGGTCGATTTGGCTTCGCCGGATTACTGAAAGTTGCCGGCTTTGTTCTGATTCCGACAGCTCGGAGAGATCTATGGCGTCTGCAAGCTGATGTTTTGAGGGTGAAATGAAGAATATGCCATTCTTTATATTTTTAAAATTCTCCCTTATTCCCAAAATATCCTCGGTTCCCACCCATATTTATTTTTAAATTTTTAAATTTTAGTTACCATATAGTTCGAGATGCTTGTGGGAAGCATCAGGAGGACGGGTAAGTCTTCTGTGTCCTAATCCCCACTACCTATTTCAATTTGATTGGGATGGGTAAGCCTTCCGCGTCATGATCCCCACTACCTATTTCATTTTAATCGAGACGAGGAAAGCGTCCCTACCACCTATTTAAATTTGATCGAGACAGTAAGCCTTCGCCGTCTTGATCCTCACGACCAATCTATTTCCATTTTTATCCTCATATCTTAAATGAGTGAAAAAAAAGGATAACGTTGGGGGAAGGATA
Organism: Cucurbita maxima; assembly: GCF_002738345.1. Classification (NCBI taxonomy): domain Eukaryota; kingdom Viridiplantae; phylum Streptophyta; class Magnoliopsida; order Cucurbitales; family Cucurbitaceae; genus Cucurbita; species Cucurbita maxima. The sequence continues at coordinate 4,047,634 of NW_019272026.1, forward strand.
AAATGGTAAAAAGGAAGAACGAAGTACAAAGGGATTATATGTTTTTTCCTTAAGTCTCCTGAGTTTGTTGACAAACTTCATAAGGAAATTCCAATTCCAACCCGTTCAGCTTCCAGCTAGGATAACAGACACGTGTCATAATCTAATTAATTAAATTATATAAACCGGTAAGCAATCTGGCGGCGGGACCCACTTCCGAAATAAAACGGCTGTCCGTTCCGTTCAAACCCAACCCGCGTATAAACCGTGCGATTTGTTATGGGTGGTGACGTGTCCTTTCTCGTGCACCGACTTTTATGCTTCTCTACTAAGTTTTCAACCGTTTTTGTTGTCATTTTTATTTATTTATAAATATATTCAGTTACGTTCAAGTTATAATTTCTTTCCAATTTTAGAATTTAAAAAAGTAAATAAATGCATAAACAAAATAAATAATAGTTTTATGATATATTATTTATTCTATAATATAAGTGTTTAGCATATAATATAAGTTCATATTATATATCAATTTTTTTTTAAATATTATTATTATGGGAATGGTTTGAGGTACCAAACGTGTTAGGACGAGGAAAGGATGATGTGGCAGTACCGAGAGAGAAAAATAGCTTATTTAATTGATATTAGGAGTAAGATATTTATTTAATCTGTAGGGGTTGGACTTCGGGGGAACTTTTATCTTTAGAACGGTGAAAATCCTCATTTAAATAGAAAAACGAGAAAACGAGTGAGGAGAGATTTTTTCCCATTAGTTAAATGAGGTTGGGGTCGGGTTTATATTTTTTGTCCACGAATGTTATCTTATATTTTTTTTGGTTATAAAATATTAGGGAAAAAATAGTCATACGAATTCGATATCTGCAAATTTCTCATAAGAATCTCGAAAAATAAATGAAAATTTTTATTAAAATTTATTAAAATAGGAGTGCAGAGATGGAGATGAAATGTCCTATTCCTCTTTGTTTCACTCCATGGAAATTTCGAATTAGGAACATCGAGATTATCTATTTCAAGTATTAAAATTTAATCATAGCTCGAATTTATTTTAAAAATTTATCGACTGTTTTTTAATATTAAAATTTAAATATGAAAATTTACAAATTAAAACCTCTAATTTGAATTTTAAAAGTATTAGGATAATTTAAAAGCTGTTTCAGTCAATATTGTAAATTTCATGTTTTTCTTTAATAAGATAGGATGGTTTGAAATTTAATTTTCTTCCTTCCCATAGATTTTCAACCATACAATAAAATAATAATAATAATAATAATAATAATAATATAAGAAATTTCAATAAAAGTCTTCACAACCATCCTTCAAAAAATTCAAAATTTAAAATAATTAATTTTAATTTTTATTTGGGTATTCATAGGTGTAGATAATAGTAATTAATTACACATTGACATAAATGGCTATTATTAATATTATAACTTTATTTTCCATTCACTTAAAAGTCAAAAGCACGTCCATTTTTTTAAAATTAAAATTAAAAATATATTTTAAAAAATATTTTTATAGTTTAAGGAGAATATTTAGCCCATGGTTTTGTTTTAAAAGTTATTTTTAAATTTTTAATCTATTTCAAACATAAATACATTAAAATCAAAATTTTTAAATAATAAGTGAGAATTCAATTTCGATGAACGTATTAATCAATCAATTTCAAATAACGTGTTAATTTAACTATTCTCCTCTAAAGTCGTTTTGTAGGGAGGGTTGACAAGACATACCAATTTGAACATAGTTTAATTAATTAAAATAAATATTATCATGAATTTAGCATTTTTTCCATTAAAAGTCAAAGGAAAGTATTTTTCAACTTAATATTTATGGATTTAAACCTAATTTAAAACCACAAGTTGAAGTTCAAAGTCTTAAAATTATTTAAATAAAATATTACAAAAAAAAAAGTATATTTTAAAAATAAATATAACTAAAATTACATATTGGGCCGGACGGGCCCAATTTACTAGCAGCTATTTCAACATACTGGCCCAGAGAAATGAGGGCCCATTTCAATATTAATTTCTAATATGTTAATTAATTTTTAAAAGTTTAAAGGGATGTATTAAATATAAAATTGATAATTTAATTAATAAATTTAATAAAAGAAAGGAATTGAAATTTGAAGCTAAATTGGATAAGTAGAACAAGATGGAGGAAGATCAGCGAGAAGATAAACCAGGCGGACGCCTCCGCCTCCCACCGTTGGTATTTTTTCACGCCTTATCGTCGTCTCCATGTCCACTCCCGCCATTAAACCTTTGCTTCCACTTTCTCCTTCCTTTAATCATCCATCTCGCTCGCCCATTTCATGGAGTTTCTGCAGACCTATCTCAGATTCTTCGCCTTCTTGCTCTATTTTCAGCTCTTCTCGGCAGCGACGACAAGTATCCGCCTCGGTTGCCTTTAATCCATCCGGAAAATTTGATCTCTCTTTGCAAGACGATGAAGATGGTAAATCCTCGAATTTATTCTGATTCAATTTCTGATTTGTTCTGTACCTATTTCGGTTTGTGCATTCCAGAGATAGATAGGGGGATTTTTTTTTTTCAATCCATGAGCGTTGAATGAATTGCATGGGTCAATTATTTGGTTAGGTTTATAGTTAGTCATTCGAATATTGCTCTGTTCTTTGGTTCTTCGCTTCCATTTTCTGGATGATGATACTCGAATTCATTTGCTGCCTTCGGAGAAAAGGAAAATATGAACTATTAGGCAGATTTAATGGTATGGAAACTAAAGAAAAGGAAGGACAATTGTGGTGGTGATATGTTGGGGAGTTCTTCAAATTTTGATGAGTTTGAACTGATTGTTAAAAACAGATTCTCCTAAAGTTTCACCTCCAATGCCACCCACTGAAGGTCGGTTCGACGTGGTCATAGATAACGATGTAATTCGTCACCTAGACTTGTCCTCATTTCAGAAAACAACTGGAATAATCTCTCCTTTAGCTAGTAAGTTTTGGGTTGTAAATTTGTTTTGAAATGAGTTCTGTGATCCCTGATGAGTTCTCTTTCCTAGTATTGTTACAGCTGAGCCAAAACAATTTCTTGAGCGTACAATTGGTTTTACAATCAATTATACCCGAGAAGATCCTCACGATCGTCGTGAATTATCTGAATACCCCGACATAAGACTGTGGTTTGTGAGGCTTGATTCAGAGTATCCATGGCTACCGGTTTTACTGGACTGGAGAGCGGGAGAGCTCGCTCGCTATGCAGCCATGCTCGTCCCTCACCAGGTGATGGTAGTGATGGAATGCTAAGAAAATGTTCTTATTAACATGGACTCATTTGGAATCTTTTTCGTTGCAGATTAGTATGAGAATGGGAATTGTGTTCAATCCTGAGGCCTTGGAGTTGTTTGTGATGAAGAAAGTTTTTATAGTGTATTCATGGTTGAAGAAACATGACATTCCAAAGCCAAGATTGAAGACAGCTAATATGGCTAGGATGCTTGGGTTTGGGATTGGAGATGAACTTTTTGACTTGATAGATCAACATCCAGTTGTCCCACCATGAAAGACGAGACTGAGCTCGAAACTCTGCTTCGATCGATCCTTTGAATCGAATCGAGAGCTGGTATTGTATTCTCTTATGGAACTCTCACAATTGTATCCATATTTGCTTCTCGAAAATAGAGTTGGTAACCTTGTAATTGCCTGTTCTTAACTTTGCATAGCTTATTGTTGATGAATGAATAACTTTTCAACATAATACAATAAATTTGTTGTATTCTACGCTCAATTACTGTGTATGGTACATGAATCTTTCTAATGAATAGAAAAGAATAGGATACAAAGATGTACAAATACCTTTCAAAACTCCTTTCTAGCAGAAATCTACTGCTCTAAACTGTTGACGTCTGCGTATTAGAAAACCATCGTCCTTCGTTTAACTTTTCTTTGATCTCAGTTTTTACTAAGCGAACCAAGAAGAGAGCCGCGAAGAAGATGGAAAGAATCAACATGAAGAAGACACTGTTCCATCCTCTTCTAGAAACATATCCTGCCATTAGAGGGCCAAGGGCTGCCCCAACAGATCCCGTGCCATCTATGATCGCGGTCACGGTTGCTAAAGCGCGGGAATTCCCTCCAATCAAACTCTGAGTACCGAGATCAGCAGCAACCGCTGTTGTAATGAGTGAGTATGGACCATTGACAAGTAATCCCGAAAGAAACATCAAGCAGGTGTTGGTGACTGTGGAAATGCTCCCGAAAGCACGGTAGAGAACTAGAGCAGGAATCGAGAGCAGCAGGAACGTTACTGATGTAACTGCACGGGCATCGATCAAATCAGATATTAATCCTGCTAATATTCCACCACAGACTCCTCCAATGTCGAAAATGGTTGAGAGGATGCCGGCCGTTTTATCAGATAAAAGCACACCAGCAACAGCTATCACAACAAAGAAAAACTGTTGTCAGCAATTCAGACTTCAAAACTACATTTAGAACATGATTTCTACATAATTCTGAACCTATTTATGTCAGTCGGACTTTCCCTATAAAGCTTCTTTTCAAGGTTTTTAAAACGCATCTGCTAGAGAAAAGTTTTCACACCCGTATAAAGAATGTTTCGTTCTCCTCCCCAACCAATAAAGGTATGGAAACCTCCCTCCTAATAGACATGTTTTAAGACCTTGAGGGAAAGCTCGAAATGGAAAGTCCAAAGATGACAATATCGGCTAGTGGTGGGTTGGGCCGTTATAAATGGTATCAAAGCAAGACAGTGGACAATGTGTCACGAGAAGGTTGAACCTCAAAGGGGTGGACACGAGGTGGTGTGCCAGCAAGGATGCAGCACCTCGAACGAGGGTGGATTGGGGGGCCTTACATTGATTGGAGAAAAGAACGAGTGCCAACGAGGACGCTGAACCTCGAAAGGGGATTGGATTGTGAGATCCCACATCGGTCGAGGAGGAGAACGAAACATTTTTATAAGGATGTGGAAACCTATCTCTAGCAAACGAGTTTTAAAAACCTCGAGGGGAAGCCCAAAAGAGAAAGCTCAAAGAAAGACAATATCTACGGGTGGTAGGCTTTGCCCGTTCCACATTCATTCTAACTAAAAAGATTCAAAGGATATTAACATTCCTTAGCAATAAGAAACAGGTACCTACCTGTGTGCCTGATGTAAAATGGCAGCCAGTAGAGAAAAGTATAAGCGACAAGCTTCGAAAAGAAGAGACAAAAGGCAAATGGTGCAACACCCGGCAATCGCCATGCCTCTAAGAAACCAATAGCAGCCATAGAATCCAAATGCTCATCTTCAAGCAGCACAGCCACCTCTGACTCTGTGTTCTCCAGTTTTTCAACTGGACTGACCTCTGCGTTCAATTCAATCTCATTAGCAGAGGTTCCAAATCCAATGTCTTCTGGACTTACAACCAGAAACAAGAACACCAAAATGCCAACGAAAATCACAAGAGCTCCAGGCACCACAAACGACCAACCCCATCCAAGTTCCAAAATCCCAGAAGCTATAATCGACCCAATGATGTTTCCAACAGAAGTATGTGAATTCCAGATACCCATAATTAGCCCCCTCTTGGCTTTCCCAAACCAATTGCCTACAACTGCCACCACACATGGCCATCCAATTGACTGAAGCAGACCACACACGATCTGAACGCTAACGAAAAACCACAAGAAATGAAGATTCAACCAATATCCCAGCCCGAACAGTATCGTACAAACACCACTACCCATCATCCCAAAAACAAGAAACAATCTCAAGTCAATACGGTCACCAACATGCCCTGCAAAATACATTCCAATAGAATATGCAGAAAGAAACGCAAGATCAAGCTTCCCGAGCAACTGTGTGCCATCAGGGCCATTAAAAGGAGCCCAACCAGTTCCATTTGAGGCCAAATCAGATTCAATTAAAGTCGAATTCAGCAAAATGCTCGAAGAGTTTACCGGAATTGTTGGTCCAAGTACACTCTTAACAATGCTCGGAGGTTTTCTCGAGGCGTGGAATGACGCATACGCTAAGAACGTGATGATCAGAACTAAGATTCTGTGAAAACCTAAACTCTTGTGCGGAGGTTTAAGATTTGGGATCAAATCAATCGCTGGAGCAACGGAGCGATTGGATTGCATCGTAACCATTCCGTGAAGATAATCACAGTAACATAAAAGAAGAACAAAACGAAAACCCTAAGCAACTGAAAACCGAAGATCAATCAAGATCGTTGTACGATTGCTGCAAAACCTATGCAATCTGTACAAAAGAGAAGAAAAAGAAAATGCCAAGAAACTCTACAAATAATTGAACCTTCCCTCTCTCCCAGCTGCGAAGAACAAAAAGAAGTACAGAGATTATAGCGTCTGATTCAAAAAATTGACTGGATTCAAGATCCAAGAAGAAAAGAATACAACCCTAAATCAGACACTGAAATTTCCGGGAAAGAGGAAAGAATGAACTAAGACATTACGGGTTGTAAGTCTTTGACCGGAACGATTGCTTCGGATTTACAACTTTTTTATTTTTTTATTTTTCACAATTTTTTTTGGTAGCTTTATTATTTTTCTCAAAACACACATTTAATTTTTATGTCGAATTTCAAATAAAAAATAAAAAAATAAAATAGTCATAATTTCTTCACGTCCACAGCCATAGCAACGAAGGTTTCCTCCAAAAGCTCGATGTCGAGAGCTATGACGACATGACACCTCTGAACTCCATTTTTAATGGGAAGAAACCTTCGAAGCCAGCCTTTTAGAAGTACAAAAAGGTATGGATAATATTATAATAAAGTTTCAAAAAATGAAAGGAATTATTGCTATACCATGAACTTCCCATTCCCCTCAATCGAATTATTGGTTTTCGATTGAATTTGGAATCAGAGAGGTCTGAATTGAATTTCGTGTTCTTCAAATTTCTGTCGTCTTCATCCATACGGATCATCGCTTCTTATCCAAATCCCTAATGGGTTCGAGTTGTAGTCGTCTGGGGTCGCGCCCTTCTCGCTCCCGAGATTACCGCACCAACCGCTCCAAATTCTGCTCTCTCTTCTGTGGTGCTTCCTCTTCTCGCGCGATTCATCAGGTTGTTTTTCTTCCTCTAATCTTATTGTTTTTATTATCATCATCGAATCTTTTGTTCTCTCTTGTTTACTCTTTCTCCCATTTCTTGCGATTCTTCGTGAACTTGAATCTATTTCGTTCTTGGAAATCTTGTTTGGATAATCTGAGATTGACTATCTTCATTTCAAAGGTTGACCTCTTGGTTGAAGTCCTGTGTCCGTTTGGTGTGCTTTTTAGTTGCTTGAAGCTCTGGTGTTGCATTTTGGGGGATTTTGGATGAGTTTTGATCTTCCAAGTGAAGAAGATCGGTGTCGGTGTATCTCTCATAAATTAGGTCCGATTCTGTAGCTTTTGTGATATGTTTGTGTCTGTTTGCTGTTTGTTTTGCTTGTGAGTGGGATGATGTTTTAGCTAGCTATGCTTATATTGTTCATCTTGGTGGCAATATCTTCGTAGAAATCTTTTGTTCTCTCAATTATTATTAGTTTCTAATCATCTAAGTTGTCTTGATCTCTCAAAATGAAGTTTGTCTTTTGCTCTAGTTTTGCAAGTTTTAACAAGTTTAGATGACGGATTAAGTCTTAAGCTGACATATTTTAATAGATGGAAGATTCTACAGCTCAATTTCTTGTCCATCCGACAGAACATCAACATTGTCATCACATCATTGATGAAGTTCAGCTCCCCACAAATGGATCTATAAGAATAGGACTTCCTAGCGCAAGCGCTTATTCCGAGGCCTCGCACGAGAACAGCATTGTAGTCAGTGAGGAGCAATGTGCTGTAAATGATTCTAATATTGATATTAATGATCATGGGAAGTGTTTGTCTCAAAACAAGGAATTAGCTCCCCTTCACCAGATTAGTGCTGATTACAGTCATGATGAATCTCGTAGACATAGAGATCGTTCTTCGGAACCAGTATCTGTAAATATTCTGGCTAACGAGGATGCAGTAAATGGTATTGATAGTTCAGTGGACAAGGGTGTATCTCCAGTCTGCACCAAGGTCATGTGTGTGGCAAGCAGCTCGACTACTCAAGAGGTTGGAGACTTGTGTTCGAACGAGCTGACAGTTTACGTTCAAGAGGATGAGGGAACAGCCAACCAGAACCCGGAGTCGGAATCTTCTCCTGATTTGGATCTTCCGTTAACTTTTCAATCCCTTGAAGATGAATCTTCACGAGAGGTACCCTCGAGTTTCGACACTTTTGTGTCTGATGATAGGGAGCCAGGAGATGTGGGTATGCCTCATGTCGATATGGTCGGTATTTCTTCCAACGTTTTATCTACAAGTAGTATTGATGCAAATTCGCTTATGATCAGAAGGAATAGCAGAAGACTGTTTTGGGATGCCTTTTCAAGACGTAGTTTTAGAAGACATAGTGAATCTCCGTTTCTTTTCCCTCCTAATAACATAAGTACAACAGGAGATCCAGACCGGTGGCTCCTCGATATAAGTGGTGATTTTATCGATGATGAAGTGCGTGGCGATTCAAGACATTTTCCCAGAAGAATTCACATCTTGAATGAACAACAAAGAGACTCAAGATCCCAGGTTACACTCTTAATGTTCTATATTTTCCTTTTAAGTAGTAATTGAACCTTGTTCTGTTTATTCATGATTGCTTCTCAAATAGGTGCAGATATGGGAAAGACTCCGTAGTAGTCTCAGCGAAAACAGTCGGCAGAATTTATCTTGCCCGTCAGGCATTCACTCTAATGGTGCTTGCTCGTGTGACTCCTTCTCAAGGATAGAACACTCGAGTACCCGTGCAAGCATATCGCGGATAATCATGCTTGCTGAAGCATTATTTGAGGTAGTTTTCCCCTGTTCAATTCTTTAAATTTTAAGATGATATTTGTGTTAAGCAAGTAAACCATACATTACTGTTTAAAGTTCACTTTAATTGGAACTCTATGTATGAGATCCCACTTTGGTTGGAGAGGGAAGCAAAACATTCCTTATAAGGGTGTGGATACCTCTCCCTAGTAGACGTGTTTTAAAACAGTGAGGCTAAGGGTGATACATAATGAGCTAAAGCGGACAATATCTGCTAGCAGTGGCCTTGGGCGGTTATAAATGGTATCAGCGCCAGACAACGGACGGTGTGCCGGCGAGGAGGCTATAGGACCCCAAGGGGGATAGATTGTGAGATCCGACATCGGTTGGAGAGGGGTACAAAGCATTCCGTATAAGGGTGTGGAAACCTCTCCCTAGTAAACACATTTTAAAACCGTCAAGCTGATGGTAATGTAACAGGCCAAAGCGGACAATATCTGCTAGTGGTGAGCTTGGATTGTTACACTATGCCACTGAATATTTCTGATAAACATTTTTGCACTTAAGCATCGCCCACTTTTCGGAGTTTTATTGCTGTATTTGAACAATGATCTCACATCTTCTTCTCGGTGTATTTGAAGGTGTTGGATGAAATTCATGGTCAGCCTGTTTCTCTTGCCCTCTCCATGGTTTCACTCCCGGCACCAGAATCAGTTGTCGACTCTTTTCCCCTGAAGAACCACGAAAAGACGACTAATGGAGGGGACGAAATTGAGCAGTAGGCTTCCTCTTTCCATTAACTAAATACATTTGCCTGGCTGGCTGAGTCCATGGTTTTACTTGCTTATTACTTGTTTAGTTTCTAATTTGGGATTGTGTTACAAAAATTGGTTAGATGCTACATTTGCCTGGCTGAATACGAAGAGGGCGATAAAATAAGAGTCCTTCCTTGCCGACACGAGTACCATATGTTGTGTGTCGATAAATGGTTGAAGGAGATTCACGGGTATGTTACACGACAATCACTGCTCTCTCTTTATTATGTCCTGCAATCGTTTTATTCACAACTCATCTCCTGATATCGCTGTGTTTTAACAGAGTATGCCCGCTTTGTAGAGGGGATGTTCGTGCAGGCTCGAATGATGAATGTTCGGTTTCAAACCCCGAAATTCCAACAATTTGATGGCATTGTATAGCAAAAACAGAACACTCATTCATTATCATGTTTTTTCCTGTTAATACTTGGGGATTAATTGGATCCCCATGTTTTGATTTTGCAAGGCATTCATATTGTATAGCAGTTTCAGAAGAATTTGAATGAATATATATATCTAGAACAAGCAGTTTGGTTTGAATGATTCAAACACTTGTACAATAGGGTGGGAATGACACCGAATGAAGGAACTGTGTCGATAACAGATAACCAAGACAGGGAGACAGCAATGTCAGCTGTCTTTGCTTAGAACAACAACTACTTGAGCATTGAAAGACCAGTGCTTGGTCTCCAAAATGGATTCTCATAGACAGGATCTGATCTCATCGAGTCGTTTATGTTGTTGAAGAGATTTGGATGGCAGTTCTCGTCATCTTCAAACGTCGTCCATCGCATCGAATTGCTGCTATTACGTCGTTTCTCGCTCGCTGCATTTCTCATATTCTCCATCTCTCCCACATGGTCCTTGAACTCTTTCTTCACCACATCAATTACTACATCCCCATAACGATCGCACCATGATCTAATGAGGAAAAAAAAAAAAAAAAACAGTTCATCAAAATACTGCCTTTGATCACACCATGATCGCACCATGAACATATGAAATGAAGGCTGGAACTTACTTTGGGAAGAAGTTCTTGAGGTCGGCTTTGTCGATCGGAAGCCTGGTGGAAATTGCCTCAATTTGATCATCCCTGAAATTTGAAACGATTTAAAAGAAGAACAAAAACAGAGGAAAGTGACAGCAAAAATGAACTTCGAAGATCTTACGAGAATTTAAGGTTTGGATTTGTGTCGTTCAGCTCTGTTTGAATTCGTGAAAGCTCTTTCTTTATGTTCTCGCTTAAGACCTTCAAATAAAATTAGAACACGATAAACAGAATCAAAAACTTGAAATTTACAGACAGACCAACGCCATTGAAGCAGTTCATTACCTTGTCGATAAAGAAATCCGATGGAGACCCATTTGAATTCAACTTCATTTTCATCATTTTAGTGTTAGGCCCCTCCCCAATTGGACTCGTTATGAGCTGAGCTGAATTTGAAGAACCCCAAAAAGCTTCACTGTCGGATCTTTCATGGAGTGGCAATGGAGCTGTCTCATCCTCTGTTTGGTCTCGTTTCCATTTCTTCAGCCCATTGAAACCCCATTGTTTTTTTCCAGATTTGTTCATCCGTTCTTCATAATCTGGACCATAATTTCCACCGCCGCCATTGCCGCCCTGAAACAGAGCTTTAAAGGGTCGTCGTTTTGCCTTTTCTTCACTCATCTCCTTGTTTGATGAACTTTCCGACATCAGAATCGAATGGGTATCACTGATATTACACAGATTTTCAGATTCAAAAATACTTTTCTCTTTTCTGTTCCTCTCTGTTTTTTGTGATGACGCGAAGCTAAAAACGGACGCAGCTCCTCTGATCTGTTTCATACCCAACATAACCTTTGATCTGTTCTTCGAATTTGAGTTCGATTTTAGTGAAGAATTTTCATCTCTCAAGTCAATAATCGACCATTCTTCTTCTAAAATCTCTTTCGAATTCTCTTTTGGGTCAGCTACAATCACATCTCTGGCCTCAATTTCAGCTCCTTGAACTGCTAATCTCTGAAGCAGAGGCCTCTTCGAAGAGTGATACTCATCTGTTGTTATGCATTTCGCATATAGAAGCTCCTGATCAAAACAAGCATACAATTTTTCTTTTTAAATGTGATTTAGTTTCTAAAACAGAGCACACACATAAAAACAGAGCATTATGAGCTACGAACCTGCAAGAACAACAGCTTATCTCTCAATATAACTTGGTGTTCTTGTTCCGGCGGTGAAGCGATCAGAGTATCGAGCAAATGGGTTCTGAAATCTGAAACTTCATTTTCAGCAAGAATACCTTCATTGTGGAGACCCATTAATTTGAGCATCTGGTGGAAGGAATCTTGCTGCCATTTGAGGTTATCAGACTGGAGCTTCGCCAGCTTCTGATCCGCCGCCGGCAAGCACCGTTTCTTGAAGCTGAAGGGAAGAATGGACTTGCAGAGAGAGGTGATTGAATCGTGAAGAGAAGAATAGTAAGTGGGTGTGTAAGAATACACCATTTTTTTTTTCTTTCTGGTCTGAAATTCTTAGAACAGTGAGGAGAAGAAGAAGATGAAGTAATCTTTGTGTTGTTGGTGGGTGTTTTTGTAAAGAGATTTTCGAGGGTCCTTGTCGAGTGTCAAATGCAGTATAGTTGTAGCTGTTTCAGGATTTTTTTGAATCGAGGGATTTGGAAACGGTCACAAGAAAGTAGCCGTTGGGACTTTGGAGGCTATAACAGTAAATTCACCCGTTTGTTTTTGGCCCATAATTGAACTTTCTTCTCCTTTTGATTCTATTTTCTTTTTTAAAAAAATAAACATATCATACCATACTATACCATACCATTTCTTCTTATATGATCGAACTCGTTCAACGAAAAATTTGACAATTTTAACCTCATAAATCGTCTTATTGACCAATCCAGCTTGGTATGATATATTCGATTAAAAAAAAGAAAGAAAGAAATTCAATTACAATTCTTTTTATTCATACGACTCCAACTAATCCATAGGCACTAATAAAATATTTAAGTTCAGAACATCTCCAAAGGCAACCTTTTAATATATATATATTATATACATCTCCAACGGGAAAGGAAATAGTGATGATCTCGAAGGAAAAGCTGAGATGACAGTGAATAAAGGAAGAAGTGGAATAAAAGAAATATGCAGCTGAATTTAGAAATCTATTTATCCCAAGTGGTCCTTTTTGCCAACAACGATGAAACACAATACAAAACATAATTGGTGTTAAGCTAAAAGCATAATACATGGATAAAGATGTCCAGAGCAATGATAGTTGTTCTTTTCGTGTAACCATGGTGCACGTTTGGCCTCTCCTTCGACGATTCGTACGAGAATCAAAATGAAAACCCGAGAACTGCACCAATATGTTACCTCTTCTGATCTGCAGCAAATATGAGCTCCATCTATGCGACATGGTCCATTAGTATCAAGTTGAAAGCCATGTGATTCATTTCAAACCAATTCGTTTTTCGAGACAGCTCATTGCACGATTCCAGAAAAGAATGGTGATAAAGATATTGAGACCAACCAAGTTGTAAGAATTCTCCAAAGGCTCATATGATGAATGCATTTCCATGTTGGGCTTGCAAGAACATGCGTGTTATATCAGCTACTTTATCTTCGAGAAGAGTTTAACCGAAGCTTAGACCATAATCAACAAGAACCCAAGAAAAGATAATTGTTCTTATGATGGGAACTAATATTACCAATCCAGCAAGATGAATCAAAACTGTATATCTAAACTACCAAGATTTAAAGAGAGTACTCACAAATTGATTGGTAGAACTCGTGATCAACCTGTTCGATGTGGTCAACTTGCCATTGAACAGACCACCGTCATGCAGTTTTCCATTGCAACGCCAGCCTACATGAAATATTATTGAATCATTTGGCAACCATCTGTCATATCAATCAATTTCAAGGAGTATTTGTGTGTGACCCTCTACGTACCCAAATGATGTCTAGGCACATTGTACCGGGTTCACTGCACACAATACCGAAATAGGAACCCCAGGTCGTCTGGCTTTTGTTGTGCACCTTGCCTCTTCCTAACATGAAGTACTAAAAAAGTTAAGAATGCTTTTATAAGCTTATAAAACAGCACAAAAGGCTTAACTAACATCAGCTGTAATAAGTAACAGATATTCTTAGACAGCCCAAATTCACTTTTCACAGTTTTCCCTTTTCCAAATGCATCTTAGACAGATGAAGTGCAGCTTGACTCACTATTTCAGCTCCTTGGTTCCTTTTTTAAGGCACCCCGGGAACAACTCAGTCATCACCTGAACTGCAGTACGCTGTATACAACAGCTTGGAAGTATTGCAGGAACGAAAATTTCCTGGAAGAAATTTTCAGATTATTATTCTGTAGCTTTTTGTTTTTCTAATATGAAACTGAATTTTCATTGAGAAAAAATAAAAGAATACAAGGCCAGCGAACATACAAATAATTACAATGGATAGTGGATAAAAGACTTCTATTTGGTGGGGGGTAAAATAACTACAAGCTTTTTTAATGGATAACACGGCTTTTCAACAACGATATCCCCACATGTTCCACATGACAAAGTAAGTCGCATCAAAATTTGGTTAACATTGATCGGAAACAAACTGGCTCAGTCTGTAATACTGCAAGAGTGATTTCCTAATAAGCAACCCACAAGCCTACAACAGAATGACACATCTTCTGAGGGGTTCCAAAAGATCTTCATCTAAAGAACTCAATTTGATTTTGGGGTCAGTAGGCAGATCAGTGGGTTTACAAGCAAAAACCTTGCATCATTCAGGAGTTTCAAAGTGATGCTTAAAGAAGACACCTGATCTCCTTGCAAACTCAAGTTCCAATCTAAGCCCTCCTATTAAAATAACCCGAAGCAAGCTTTAACCAAGCTAATGCTTGCAAACAAACAAGAGGAAATAATACTTGACATAATATTCAACACCTTAGGCGTTAAATTCAGCCTTAAGTCAACCCCCCAATGTGAAAACTTCGCAGCTTTATGATGATATTGATGATCAAAACAAGCAATATGGTAAGCCAAAAAGAGATATGAGTTGGAGTTCTGTGATAAGTTGAAAGTAGCTTTCTCAGATTCTCCATTCCCAGAACATCAAAAGTTCTGGGTATTTACAGTTGCCCTTTTTTAAAAGAAAATCTGAGGTTCAGAATCAAGACATTAGGATCGTTAGAACTATTAGGTTGTAAACATTAATGATTAATGGAAACAAAAAAAACATTTGGAACTTACAGCTCTGGATAGCATCTGTACCATATCTGCAACAGAGGAGACTGCTACAGAAACTGCAAGGCAAAGCAATAATTTCAACGTTCGAGAGATTTAACTTTTAACCGATCCTCTATTATGGTTACTGGTACCATAAATGCATAAAAAAATGGACAGAATCCCCATTACCAAGATCATTCACAAGTTCAGGACTACTTCAAATAAGTCCTTACACATAGATTACTTCAAGTAAGCTGTTGATATTGCCAAGTAATATTTGAGTTTAGGATTATAAAAAAGTAATTTGAAAGAATGAGTCATGAAGCGAAGGAAAATAACAAAGTAAAAACCTTGATATTGTAGGTTTTAATTTCTAAGCCCATCATTGCAACAACTCCAAACAATTGAATGCTTCATCTTTGGGTCAAAGTAGAGGGCTTTCATATAGCTCAAGTAGATTTCAGTTATAGAGAATCCAGGGCCTGCAAAGTATAAGAACTTGTATAACTCGAAAGGAGGAGAGGAGATAAAGAAGGAAGCAAGCCAATGAAAATAAAATAAAGTGAACAGCATTATGTACAAGGATGAAGCATTGTACTTCATTGGAAAAGGTCGAGACTAATGTTACTCACTGTTATTCAGTGAAGTGTTTGTGTTCATAGTCGCATTTTCTTGGTTTTTGGAGTATTGTGATGCAACAGAGTTGAAAACTGTTCACTGGGGAGAATTCCTTTCGACAGCATATCAGACATTAGAGTTACGGCCTTCTCTGTATCTCCACTTCTGCAACAGCCGGACAGTAGGGCAGTATAAGTCACTGTATCAGGCTCAATTCCTTGATCGACCATTTCCTCAAAGAGGACAACAGCATCACTAAGGTTGTTCATTTTACAATACCCATCAATCAGTACAGTGTAGCAGATAATGTCTGGAGTAATCTTCATGTCTTTCATTTCATCAAAAATTGTGGAAGCTAAAGCTATTTCTTGCTTTTCTCCCCTTAAATGTACTGAGGAGCAAAGCTCTTGTAGTCGGGTTTTAAATAGACCATCTAGCAGAACTGTATAGATAACAATATCAGGTTTCCTCCCTCGATTCTTCATATCACAAAGAAGCTCATAAGCTTCTCTCAAGAAATTAATCTTGCAATAACCATTTATCATCATTGTGTAAGTGATGAGATCAGGAGTTAACCCAGCACAGACTAAACAATCAAATAAACTTTGAGCCCTCTTCATATTTCCCACCCGACAGAGGGAAGATATGACATTATTGTACACAATTTTATTAGCCTTGACATCCATAATTGGAAGTTTTTTTATCACCTTAATAGCTCTATCGCTAGAATCTTCCATGCAAAGGCTACTAACTAACCTAGAGAGAGTACTTTTTTTAATAGAAACTCCCTTCTTGGACAAATTAACAAAAAGATCATATGCATCATTTGTATGGTTGGCTGCACAGTACCCATTAATCATGGCAGAATAGTTCTCTACCGTCTTTACTTCTAAACTATTGAAAAATTCTGTCGCTTCTTTCACTTTGCCTCCTACGCATAAATTTTCAATTACCAGGTCGAGTATCTTAGGGTCTTCTCTCAAACCATGTTCCTCCATGTAGTCTAGAAGTCCTTGCACCTTGGATACAAGACCATTTCTAGACAATCCAGCAGCAAGCACATTATAAGTGATGGTGTCAGGCTCAATACCATTTTTCTTCAAATTTTCAAACATTACCATTGCTTCATGAATTTTTCCTTGGACAAAAAAGCCTTTAATCATTGTTGTATAATGCACGACATCCATCTGGATCTGTCTACTTGTCATATCTTCTAACAACTCCATAGCTTCTTCCAGTTTTCCTTGTTCACATAAGGCATGAACAACAATATTGTATGCAACCTTGTCGAAAAACACCCCTTTACCCTGAAATACTTTAAATTGGTTCACTACTTCTGAACACATTTGCATCCTAAGCAAGCATTGTAGGATAGAGCTGACGATCACACAATTTGTTTTTATACCTTTTGACAACATGAGACTGTGAAGAGACAAGGCTTTTTGCAACTTCAACTTCTTGCAATAACCATTGATTAACACACCATAAGTTTGTGCATCTGGAACTACTCCATATTGTTCCATTTCAAGAAAGACATTTTCTGCCTCGTCTATTTTCATCTCTTCACAAAATCCACGAATTACTACAAAGTAAGCATACACGTCTATTGGGGCTTGTGCTTCTCTCCATGCTTGTAGCAACTGATACGCCGAAGCTGAACAATGGTGGGTACACAACCCTTCAATATATGCAGTATAAGCAAAGGCACTTGCAACCACCCCAGCTTCACTCATCTCCTCAAAAATATATATAGCTTCTTCCATGTTACCCATTTTACAAAGTGCTTTTATTACGATAGCATAAGTATAATCATTAGGATGGAAACCAAACCTCTTCAACTGCTTGTACACAACTAGAGCCATATTCATTTTCCCATGCTCGGTAAGACGGTTCAAGAGAAAATTACAAGTAAAAATATGTGGAACAAATCCCTTCCGTTCTGACCGGAAAAGTAAATCCACAGCACTATCAAACAAGCTAACACTGACATAAGCCTTGATTAAGGCATCATATGCTCGAGTGAATGAGCCACCCACCGCATACCCTTGATTAAGGGATTCAAGCAAATCTAAGACATCAAATTCCATTTTCTTGGACTCAATGAGATTTAAGAACAGAGATTCAAGCTTTCTCTCCAAACCCCAAGAGCACAATATCCTAATAAGAGCTGCATAAGTAGAGATGTTATGTTGAAAGCCCCGTTCCTCCAATTCGCGGAAAAAGGAAAAGGCAATCTTGGGCTCCCTTCGTAGACTTCCTAGTATTTGGACCACCTTTGACGGGTTAAATTGAACAGGCAAAGTTGTGTGGAAGAAGGTGGTGCTTTGTTCATCATCACTGTGTGAAAAGGAACATGGGTTTAGTTGAGCAATTGCAGTTGAGGCGAATTTGACTAGTTTGAGCTTTAATCTACTGAGCTTGATGGGATTATTCACAGCGAGCAACAAACAATTCATGGAAGTGAATCGTTATTGGCTTTCTGTGGTCTAGAGAGGAGAAAACGAAATCCTAATGCGGAGTAATGCAAAGGCTTCAACCAATTGGACAATCTACAAAACGTTGCAGATATATTTCCTTCTCTCCACTGCTTTTAGCCACTACACAGTCTATAGCCGGTTAAGTAGACGCCGCAGATGTCTTACCAAAAGTTCCCTGAAACATTAATAAACGCAATCTCAATTAACAGTTTACCTTTACCGAAAAGAGTAATATATAATTAAGAACATGACAATACCCCAGAACAGAAAATGGTGGCAGAAGGGATGCATTCCCCCAAAAGATTCAGCAGCAATAACCAAACGCACTCAATTAAAACCAGAAAACTACAGTGTATGATATATTCATAGCATATCAATCATAAGAAACTCATTCCCCAAGAGAATTAAACACTAATAGCCAAAACCACTTCAAAGATTAGGCGCTAAAGTCAGAACAAAAATTATCCCGAACTGCCATTGGGTGTTCCACAGGACGGCGGTGGTGTGAGAAAGAAAATAGGTTTAAGAGAACAAATGAAACGGAAGCTCAGTTGATCAAATTAAGTACGATGATGATTAAAGAAGCGAGTCAAGAAGTTGATGAGATTTATAATCAATCAGCTTTACCAGGTTTCGGTGAAAGTGCACAAGATAACCTCTCGCAGCTCCGATTAGCATACAAAATCACCAAGGTGGAGATGAAGATTGTTGCATCTTCGCTGGAACTAAGTTACAAAAACCTATGAGACAGTTGAAATGAAGAAAACGAAAGCGGTTGAGTACATTCGCAGGACTGGGCTGAGAGACGGTGGACGACGGTAGAAAATGAACCTCGGCGGCGGCGGTTCTGGAAAATTTGTGAATGGTTTGAGGGAGCAATTTGAAAATTATGTTAAAAGGGAGGTTTTTGTTTGCAAGGGTTTAAATCTTACATTTTTTCCCAATAATAAAATTAAATAAAGATTTTCCACCTCAAATCATCTCAATAATAAAGATTTAAATTTTACATTTATTCAATTTTCATTTATGAATTAGTAATTTTGTTCGAAATTAATTTTCCCAATTCTAAATTTTTACTATATTAGTCGAGTTATACTAATAAGTTAATTAATTTAAATAATATCTTTTATATATATATATATATATATATAATTTAGTTAAAGTAGCTTTTGTGATCCTACGACAAAATCTGACGCATTTTCTAATTAATTATTATTATTATGTTTCATTTTATTAAGTTCTAAACATTTTAAATCATCAGCTAATTTATAAAATGAATATATAATAAAAATTATATGTTTATTCATTGTCTAGGAAGCTATTTTATGTTCATTCTTGTGAAAATTAGACATTAGGACTCTTTTTTTTCCTTTTAATTTCTCAACTATTTTGATTAATAATTATCGTTTGGAGTGGCCATATTGATCTTCGATCTTCGATGTTTATAGGAATGAAGAACGGTGTGAAAGACAAATATATAGGTATACATTACGGTATGATTCCTTGTGGTTTGTTAATACTTATGGTAGAACCTCTCTTAATTTTTTGGTAGTAAGTGTTCAACCTTACGTAGTCATTTTTTTCGGCAAAAATGTTGAAAGAGAATTACAAATATGGTATAGTTATAAGATATCTGTAGGGCTTAGTATTCTTGTCTTTGAATCTGGTAAAAACTAGCACAAATTTCAATTTGTAATATAGCTAATTGATCGAAAGCGATTATTGATGTTAGAAATAGATAATTAATAGATTCATAAATAATTAATGAATCCAAACATGAACAGTTTGAGTTTTTATGAATTTTAAGCGGTGTTTATGAGATGTAATTTGAAATATACATAATCCGAACCGGCATCGGGGTAGAAAAAACAAAGCACCATGGAAGAAGAAGAAGAAGAAGAAGAAGAAGAAGAACAGATCCACTGAAATGAAGTCGTCTTCTTCACCAGCACTGGCCACACTTGTCTTGCTCCACGCCCGTCCAATTGAACTTTGTCCAATTGAACTTTCTGCATCAGATCATGAATATTTCATTCTTTCGAACCATGGAAAAACCAGTAATCGATCTTTATGATTGAGATTAAATCAAACGAAATGGTAAACGATCTATGTTGCTATCGTTTTCAGTACCTGGATTTCATCTGCGTTCTCAATCGCTCGTCCAATCTCCTCTTCGCCTCTCTCGCACTTCCAACCAGTTTATCGTCTTCATCCGCCTCGATTAACAGGCTTCTTTCCTGCAAAATTATCAGTTAAGATCGAATCAATTGAATCAATACACTATGATTTCATCGACAGAACGAGATGCGATTTACGAACCAGAGATGGATTTGAAGCGAGGAGCGTTTCGTGGTTGCTGGTGTACAAGCAGAGAACAGATCTCCTGGTTAAGGCTTGAGCGGCGATGTGCGGTGAATCTGACCATACTTTGTTTTGATGACATCGTCTTCTTCGAGCACACTCTACACCAGGAAGCATTCCGGCCATTGGAGGAACTTTGGAAACCTTGAAAGTTGAAATTTCTGCACGGATCTAGGGCTTTTCTGGCTGAGAAGGCGGAGAGAGAAGTGATTAAGTACAGTTTGATTGCATTGACTCCATCGGCACTGGAAGGAGGAGGAAAGTGCGCGGAAGGAGGCGCGAAGGTGCCGTGAAATACCAGGGTCGGGTTAGTTAGGCCCACCGGAAAGAAACCCATCCATTCGAAACTACCAAATTATGAGTAATCTAATCATTTACTTTTTGGATCAGTTTTAAAAATTATTTTTTTTCCTCTCAAAATTATTATTATTATTTAAAAAAATTTGCTAATTTTTTTAAAAATTAAAATTTATTTAAAGTATAAGGACTAATATATAGATTAAATTGTATTTTAATTTTTTATATTTTAACCTATTATTTATTGTAGACATAATAATCCATTGACGTGTAAATTTTAATGGACGTTATGAGTTTTATTTAAAAAAAATATTAATTGCAAACTAATTAAATAGTATAATTTCTATACCTAATGAAAAATTACAACTTTTTAAATAGTCGATTCGAGGTGACTTTCTTGACTATTAGACTATGATATTTGTATCTACCGTCTCGATCACAACTATGTGAAACACAGACATGTCACTTTTTTCAATGTACATCTTGACCTAAATGATATCAAATGCACGATCGGGAAAGATGATCGATCTTATAAACAATATTTAGAAAAAAATAATTAAATGTTGAAATTCTATGAATACTTTTCAGATGCACGATCATGAAAAATGATCGTTTGATCGATCTTGTGTGAAATGATGTTGTCCTTAAAATGCATCAACTATTAAATTGGGATATTTCATATTCTTCGCCTTAATTACACTTATATGCAAATAAATGTGTCACTTTATCATTAGAATAGTCACATCTCACATTAATTAATTCAGGCGTATAAAATAAGAATTAGAAAAATAATGCATTTTCTCTAAAATATATCCATAAAATTTCAATAATGACAATTAAGTTTTAAAAAATATATAAAAATTACTTTTAAATAGTTAGTTTTAGACGAAAATTGTTAATATTTATTTTTTTAAATTTTCGTCAATATCCTAAAAAAACATTTTATCATTAATAAAACGTTTAAAAAAATACCCATAAACTTTCTAAAATAATATTACAATATTTGCAGATAATTTACTTCTTATCTATATATTAAAATTTCTTAATGCTACCTTTAAAAATTTATGGGTATTTTTAAAACAGAGTATTCCTTTTTGTGAAAATATTTTTGAATGGTTTAAAAAAAGTTGAAGGGTCCCACAATAATAATTTTGTTTTGTTTGTTTTTGCTGTATCACCGTATTATATATGAGGTATCGATAGATGGTTTTTGTCTACATATTAACAATAAAAATATTACATTTAAAATTTACATTTAAAATTTACATTTAAAATTTTATAAGTATTTTTAAAATATAATACTACCGGTGAAAATATGTTTGACTTGTTAAAAAAAAAACATATGTGTTATTCATGACTCTACTTTGATTTGATCAGGTGTTGATCGATCATTTTAAAATCAACGACGGACATTTTTATTGTAATATAAAAATTTAATAAAATATTAAAATAAAAGTAATATTATTATTAGTGAGTGTTTTTTTAAACTCATTTAAAAAAGTATAAAATACTTATTATTTTTTAAAAATAACGAGATATGGACAATTGACATTTTAAACCTCTTTTGACGAGGAGGTGTGGTTGAGCTTAAATTGCATGTGATGTCCACGTGCCAGTTCCCCATGATCCGTTGCTTACGTGGCAAAAAAGGAGGGTAATTAATTTGCCAAATTTGGCACATATATAAACAGCGCACCCAACCCTGGAAGCACATAAGATTGCCTCTCGTCTCTTTCACTCAACTGTATTTCCCGAGAAAATAGAATCCAGCCAGCGGATTTTGGACTCTGCTACTGCATTTTGCGACCATTCATGGAATCAGTCGAATAGAAATCTCTGCGAGCATTAGGGAGAGAGAGAACTGGAATACTCGGAGCTCAACGGAGACACTTCGGAAGCCCTCAACTGCGGCTCAATCGAGATCCTTCTCACCGTAATTTCTTTCTGAAGTGTTTTTATTTGCAGCACTGACTGACTGGATTGTTCCATTCTGATTTTCTGTCTTTTATCTCTCTCTATCTCGGCGTGTGAGTTGTTTGTTAGTGTAATTTCCTCTTGGCCCGAGGAAACAGAGCCGTTTTTGTCTTTCTTACTAGGGTTTATCTGAGTTTTTAAGGTGTTTTGAGGATTTAGTATGGGAGACGAACGATATTTGGAACCCTAGTTTTCGACAGGCTATTGAAATTTACATTTTAGGCGGCTTAGTAATTGGTCTAAACTCATGGCATTTGATCAGAACGCGATTCCCACTGGCTTGCGGCCTTTAAATGTAGCTAGAACTTTAGTTGAAGATCCCCATTTAACGCCGGTCGCTACTTCTGGGCGTAATCCCCATTGGGTTGCCCCCAAGCTTCCCTGCGACATTGCTAACACAGACTCTGTACCCGTTCCTTGCAAGGGAAATGTCTCCGATATGGGATTTATCGAGGGAGGATATGGAAATGTGGTTACTGGTGTTACGGCTTGGTGCCCTCGAATGCCTCCTCCTCTCACGCACACTGCAATGGTTCCTGCCGCAGGGTTTGGTTACAGCTCGAACCTGAATGCCTGGGGCAATCGTGGTGGTGCCAATGCTATTGAGTTTGCTAGCAGTTGCATGACAGTTGGGATTAATCATAGTACAAATTTGAGTCATCGAGATGGGGGAGGTGGCATGGAATTTTCGAGCAATAATATCGTAATGGGGTCTGGGGATAGTACCAATTTATGCAATAAGGTTGCTGCCAACGGTGATCATATCGGTAGTGATAGCACCTCTGGATTTATCTCCCCCTTAGGGAATTCAGCTGGTGGGAATGCGGTTGATCAAGTGAGAGAGGAGGGGGGAAACAGTTCCGTTTCGAAAAAGAAAGTTAAGTTTATGTGCAGTTTCGGTGGTAAGATTTTTCCAAGACCGAGTGATGGTATGTTGAGATATATTGGAGGTCAAACAAGGATTATAAGTGTTAGAAGAGATGTGACTTTCAATGAGTTTGTGCAAAAGATGGTTGATACCTGTGGGCAGGCTGTGGTTATAAAGTATCAGCTCCCCGATGAGGATCTTGACGCTTTAGTATCTGTTTCATGCCCTGATGATCTTGATAATATGATGGACGAGTATGAGAAGCTGGTTGAGAGGTCTTCAGATGGATCTGCTAAATTGAGGATGTTTTTGTTCTCTGCTTCAGAACTTGACTCTGCAGGTATGGTGCAATTTGGCGATGTACACGATAGTGGGCAGAGATATGTTGAAACAGTGAATACGATATTTGATGGCGTTGGTGGCCGTATTACAAGGAGAGAGAGCTTTACAAGTGCTACCTCAACTCAGAATTCTGACTTAAGTGCGACCGAGGCAATGGATATCTCATATAACGATCTAGGGGTTGTGGGTGAGCCTCCATCCACAACATTGTCCGTACCTGAAGGAAATTTAGGTACTTCAGGTGCTATTGGCCCTAGATTAGTGAATGTGGATACTGTCTCTGCAGTTTTTGTTGATGCCTCGGCTGTTCCATCAAGTATTCCTGTGATTAACTCTGTTCCTCCTGAAAGTTCTTCCCAGCCAGAGGCGGAGTTAGGAAGGTCAGTGCCTGCTACTCTGATGCAACAGCAACCAGATATTGGCTTTCCTCCACCTGTGCCTCAATTGCAGCCTACTGTTGATCCTCGCCAAGCAGCATGTGTGGACTTTATACAATTTTGTCCACAACTAGGCTTTTCAAATTCTCATCATCTAGGGACATCTGGGTCTATGTTTATGCAACCGCCAAATACTCTTGGAATAGCCCCTCATCAGTTTGTCCCTGCAGTTCACATGAGGATGACTCCCTCTTCTAACCTCAGTATTATGCCTAATACCTATCAATCGTTGGTGCAATATCCACAATCCCAACCGGAATATTTTTCCAATGCAAGCACATCCGGTCCAAGGTTTGTCCAGCTATCTGCAGAACATGGCTACAGCTCACGCCAGATTCCAGCTCCTCCAGTATCAGTGGAGGTTGGATTTGGTTTACATCAGGTACCGTGGTCTGATCAGACAGTTATATCTGATGAATTGGTATCCCAACATCAGGTAACTTTTGCTGAGAAAATCAAGAGGTTGGATGACTGTTACCTCTGCCAGAAAGCAGTGCCACATGCTCATTCCAATTCAACGTTGCAGGATAAAAGAGAAAATTTGACAAACCCTGTATCTGATTCAAAATTTTCGTATTACAGTCATCACCCTGAAGATCATTTAGCAGTCCATCCAATGAAAAATATTGCAGAAACTGGAGCTTTGGGGCAACAAACTATTGAACATGGTGTTGGAATGCAAACCAGGATATTTAATCCCATGGATCCAGAAGTTGAAAAATCTTCAGTGGAGGCTATTGGCTTCCCACATCATATTGGAGGTCAACATGAGAACGACAACACACTAAAAGATCGACCTAATATTGATCATACTAAGACCTCAGCTCTACAGGGTGCTCTTGGGACGCAAGGGGATTTTCCGTCACCCCATGTTGCTGTTGTAGAACAGATTCCTCAGTCCGGCGAAGTTGATACTCTCCAGCACCAGTATACAGCTGTAGAGAATCAGTTCCATCCAAATTTAGTCGTGGATAAGCACAATATTTGCTTTGGAGGTGCTCCTATCCATGCTTCAGAGTACAGCAGTCATGAAAATCTGAAAGTGTATTCTAATAGTCCTCATGGCATTATTCCAAATCAAAATGCTACCCACACTGGAATTTGGTACGACCATCTCAGACCAATTGTTGGAAATTTGGAAAGTTTAAGTATATGCCCAACTGATATTTGTCCTAATCTGGATCACTGCAAATCACCCACTGAAAGAACTAGGAAGGAGGACAATTTTGGTAGCTGTTCACAACCAGTCTCTGAGATAGAAGTTCTACTTGATAACAACTCTGTAAAGCCAATAGTGGTTCTCGACACAAATCATGTGAAACCAACTACTTTTGCTTGCTCTTCATCAGAGGTTCCCTATTTGATGAGTGAACGACCTATTGAGTCCAGTGAAGTGGCACAACCTCCTGTTGGGGGCTATCCCGGAACATTAACACAGTCAGAAAATGGGATACAAC
Source organism: Cucurbita maxima (assembly GCF_002738345.1). Taxonomy (NCBI): domain Eukaryota; kingdom Viridiplantae; phylum Streptophyta; class Magnoliopsida; order Cucurbitales; family Cucurbitaceae; genus Cucurbita; species Cucurbita maxima. The sequence goes on from NW_019272026.1 coordinate 4,073,314, forward strand.
AGTTAGAATCCAATAAAGTATGTCTTAGCAGAAATCCCCAGTTATTTGACACGAAGACTGAACATACGAATAATCAAGTCCCAGTTTCTGCTGATTGGAAGGAGGACACTTATCTATTTGAATCTAGGATGGTATCTGGTGATGTTGAATCTGAATCTTTGCCTACCAGGACTGGAAATGTGCAGGACACTGCAAATTCACTCTTCAGCAATCAGGATCCTTGGAACTTACAGCACGATGATCATCTTTTGCCTCCTAGACCAAATAAAATTCAACCAAGGAATGAGGCTGTTACCACCAGGGAACCCTTGACAGAGAGTCCTTTCAGGAATATTGGTGAACTAAAAATGGAAGCATTTCTGGATGATGGAGTCTGTCACCCATTGGTTAAGTCAAACAAGGGTACCAATTTCTCGACTGTCCAGTCTGACAAAAGTCTTTGTAGTTTTTAGTGCATTTATATCGATTATCTTCTTATTTTCATATCTGTGGGTGTGATTACTTTCATATAATTTCAAGTAGGCTCTTCAGAGGAACAAATTAAGAAAGATCTTCAAGCTGTTGCTGAGGGTGTAGCTGCTTCTGTTCTTCAGTCAGCTCAATCCTCCAACTCCGACTTGCATGAAAAAAGTGATTCAGTTTGTGAGATTAGCACAGAAGGAGATGTTCAAAAAAATGATGTGGGCTCGCAGACTAAATCTAATATTGAGTTTAGCTATTCTAGTGGCACAAACTTGATATGTCATATCTTCTGTCATAGTGATTCTTTTTCCCTGTTTGCCCAGGATGTCAGGACAAGACATTCAGAAAAATCAAATCTCGGTTTTCCAATGTCAGAAGGCTTTGGCCACTTGCAGGTAATACATGGTTTCCATTTTCAACCTTAAGGATGTTCCTTACGTGTTAAACTTTCCTGTAATCTTGGCATTTTTTTTTCAGGTAATAAAGAATAGTGACCTTGAAGAACTAAGAGAATTGGGGTCTGGCACCTTTGGCACTGTTTATCATGGAAAATGGAGAGGGACTGATGTTGCTATCAAACGAATCAATGATAGGTGTTTTGCTGGGAAGCCTTCTGAACAAGATCGCATGGTTGTTTTTTAAGTAATTGGCTTTTCTTTTCTTTTGTTACTCATGTTGGTTTTTGGTTTCTTTAATCAAGTCCCGTATAATTTTTTTGTTTTGTACCAGAGGGAAGATTTTTGGAATGAAGCAAATAAGCTTGCTGATTTGCACCACCCAAATGTGGTTGCTTTTTATGGTATTGTGCTTGATGGTCCTGGCGGCTCTGTGGCAACAGTAACAGAATATATGGTTAATGGCTCGCTCAGAAATGCTTTGTTGAAGAATGAAAAGTAACAATTGTTTTCACCTTTCATATATTTAATTTGTTTGAAATTAGTTGTAGTACAACGTATCTGCACCTCAGATTAAGTCGTAAAATACCATTGATGCAGGAGTCTTGACAAGCGTAAGCGCCTCTTGATTGCTATGGATGTGGCTTTTGGTATGGAATACCTGCACAGAAAGAATATAGTGCACTTTGATTTAAAAAGTGATAATCTGCTCGTTAACCTTCGAGATCCTCATCGCCCAATATGCAAGGTTTGTTGTTTTGCGGATAATAGCAGATTCTCATTGCCCAAAATGTTTTGTTTCTCCTTCCAAGAAAAGTACCAGTTTGAATTTTAAATATAAAATGTTTGAAGAGCTGGGCTTATGCTGCTATTTGTGCCTCAAGGTTGGTGACTTGGGCCTATCCAAGGTGAAACGTCAGACATTGATATCAGGTGGTGTGCGGGGAACACTTCCGTGGATGGCACCCGAGCTTTTGAATGGGAGCAGCAATATGGTGTCAGAGAAGGTATGCTAATACATTCATGTCACTCCTTGCAGTAGTTTTCCCTTGTATTACGTGTGAAATTAGATAGATGATTCGATACTTGTCTTCATAGGTTGACGTGTTTTCCTTTGGTATCGTCTTGTGGGAGCTTCTCACTGGAGAAGAACCTTATGCAAATTTGCATTATGGGGTTATCATAGGTAAATCCTTGATATCTGCCTCTCATGTCATCTCATATCATATAATTCTGTTAGCCTTTTATTTTATTATAGTAAAAAATTTACCAACCTAAGCATTGAGTTAAGATAAATACATTCGATCATGTTGAACAAAAAAAAAAAAAAAAAAAATCATTGAAATTTTTCTGAATCGAAAATTCAGGTGGCATAGTAAGCAACACATTGCGCCCGGAAGTACCAGAGTCTTGTGATCCAGAATGGAGGTCACTGATGGAGAGATGCTGGTCATCAGAACCATCAGAGAGGCCAAGCTTCACTGAAATTGCACATGAATTGCGCTCCATGGCTGCAAAGGTTCCCCCGAAAGTACCCAATCAGCAGCAGTAGCTCTCTTCACCCAACTTCATCTCCATGTTCTGGTGTGACACTTTGCTTCTCTCGTGGCCCCTTCCTCTTTGCCTATGTTTCAGAATCGCGAAATAGAAGTACGTTTCTCTAGTTTTGGGATTGGGTAGAAACTGGATGGTTTTTTTTTTTTTTTTACTACTAACAAAGAGAGAGAGATAGGTCATAGTAGTTAAGCGATGGATGCATATCCCCCTTTCAGTTAGCAGCTGCTTAGATTATGCCTAATTTGTTAGCATTTTTCGTCTCCCAAATTTGTTTGACATTGTTTTTCTCTCCTTTGATGAGTGGGAAGCAAAGGTAATCCGACCATAGGCGTTACTAAACCTGGCAGCTGATAGGATCCAAATTTGGTGGAGGTAGCAGACCATGGTAGTAGTGTATTTTTTTCTTTTTTGTTTTGTTTCTGTTTTTCTTCATAAAATCATTGCTCTCTCCTCTAAACAACCCACTTCTTTCTGCTCAGCCTTGTTCTTTTCCTAACCCTGAACCAAAGAACTATAAGAAACAGTCAGTCGGGATCTTAAAGATATGTTTGTACTTGTTCCAAACATGTTGATATGTGTGTGGCACTTGGCAGTGATATGGTTGACAGAATTGCTCTGAAATTGGCTCTCCCTTTTGGCAGTTCATCCAGTTGACGCTTGGACAACAAATTGTTGCCGGCCTTTTCTCTTTTGAAATGATAGATTATGAATATGAAAATGAGAATAGGTAGGGACATGATGTGTCCCACGCCATGTTTTTTCTTTCTTCTATAATCTAGAATAGCAAGGACATATTTATTAAATTTTATTATTTATCTTCTATTATTAGGTTGGGTTGTTGTGTCCGAGTCCAGTGGGTTTTGGGTACTATGGATTCTTTGACTCCCAATCAGGTTGCCTTCCTAGGTCTCGCCGGTAGGGCGGCGGCGTGTTGTGCCCTTTAAGATAGCTTCTTTGTTGACAAGTTTTTGATTCATAGTGTTTACAACCACACCAAGGTAGTGCCCTGTCCGTTTGAAACAGTTGCTTAAAGTGCTTTTGAAACAGTTGATTCAAATCTTTATATTTTTGTATTAGAAATTAATTAAATGCATCGACATTAGATAAGGGAGAGGACGGTCTTATCTATGAAAATATGTTTTTTTTTTTAATATTTTATTTGGAGGGAAATTACAAAACTTGGGAAATGGGGTTTTGGCAAACTTTCCGTCGACGTCATATAAACCCAGCTTTAGACGCATTCAATGGCAAACACAGAGGAGAATCAAAATGGAACGAAGGACCCATTGTCCTTCAATGGCTTCCTCAAACCCCATATCCGAACAGAGCTCTCCATCCCCACAATCCCACTTTACTTAGAACCTCTGCCCTCTCTCTTCCATGGCGACCCATCCAACCAGACCACGGGAACAGGATGACCGTCAGGACATTGACGAGGCCATTCCCTCAAATGGGTGTGGCGGCTGTTTTCGGCTATTCGGGTTCAGGTTCGGGTTCAATCGGAACGGTAATTACGAAGGTAGAAGTCTTCTGCAGCAGCAACGGGGTGGGATGGTGAGGAAATGGAAGAAGCTGAAGGAGGTTTCAGAAATGGTGGGTGGACCCAGATGGAAGAACTTCATCAGAAAAATGGGTGGCTTTCTTAAGAGGAAAAAACAGAGGAAAAACAGGTTTCAGTATGACCCTGAAAGCTATGCTCTCAATTTCAACCACGGTTTCGATGGGGAAGACGACGATCATCATCCGCCAATTGCCTTTTCTACAAGGTTTTCTGTTCCTTTAGCTTCAAGTAATTGTTGATGGAAATATACCTAGAAACGGGGTAGAAATGGGAATCCTCCCCGTTTCTAAAATATCAGATGATGTAAGTGTATATATATATATAGTAACAAATTCAACCAATTTGAACATAATTCAACTGTTAATTATAATGCCAAAAATTACTTTGGTTAAGTTAAAGAAGATAAAGCAGAGTGATTTCATATTTTCGTTCACATCTAAATCACTCGGGTTTATCAATTAATTTAAATAAAACGTAATTAAATTCGTCTTCATTAATATAAAAATTATTTAAATGATTCACACATAATTATATTTATTTAATTTATTGAAAGTAACATGAAGGATGAAAAGTGAATATTACTAATGAGCTACAAGTAGGGGTTTTGGAATTTGGAGGGGACATAATGGTCATTTGGAGAGATTGGCCACGACTTCTAGACTTCGCCCTCACCAGTCACCGTTGCATAAACACGCCGGGAAAGATCCAAATCCTTCTCGCATTGCAATACTGAATTGTCAACTATTTCTCGATTTGAGAACTCGTGGTATAGGCAGCTACAGCCGCGAATTTCCTTCCTACGCCGGAGATCGTCCTTCCAGTTTTCTATGTCTCAGGTCAGTGAAGTTCGTTATTTCGTTCGTTCCTGGATTTTCATCTCTTATTCTCTTATTTCATGTTGGAAATTATATGTTACGTGAATTTCCTTGTTTGGTTTTCGGTGAAATTAAGAGTTGGCATAATTTATTTTACTGTTCTTTTATCTACTTTTTGATGTGATTCTTCTAGATCTGACTCTAATCGAGCTCGTACTCTTCAACAATGGAGTTTTGGGGTGGATTTAGGGTCTGGGTTTTAACCGTGTGCTTGATTTTTCAATCTGGATATGGGTTTTATCTTCCGGGGAGTTACCCTCTCAAACATGTTGTGGGCGATGAATTGTCGGTGAAGGTTAATTCCATAACCTCGATCGATACTGAAATGCCATTTAGCTATTATAGTTTGCCTTTTTGCAAACCTCAAGGGGGCGTTAAGGATAGTGCTGAAAATCTTGGTGAGGTTCTTATGGGGGATCGGATTGAGAATTCGCCGTATCTGTTTAAGATGTATAAGAATCAGACAGATGTGTTCTTGTGCCAGACAGATCCATTGACTGATGATCAGTTTAAGATCTTAAAGGAGAGGATTGATGAGATGTATCAGGTGAACTTGATCCTGGACAATTTACCGGCAATCCGGTATACCAAGAAAGAAGGATATCCATTGCGTTGGACAGGATACCCTGTAGGAATCAATCTCAAGGGCTCCTATTATGTCTTTAACCATTTGAAATTTAAGGTTCTTGTTCACAAATACGAGGAGACGAACGTTGCGAGCATAATGGGAACTGGTGATGCTGCAGGTGTGATCCCAACAGTCAGTAAACAGGAACTAGATGTTCCAGGATATATGGTTGTTGGATTTGAGGTTGTACCCTGCAGCCCTTTGCACAATGTGGACTTAGTTAAGAACTTAAAGATGTATGAAAAGTATCCAAATCCTGTTCCATGTGACCCTGCTAGTGTATCAATGCAAATTAAGAAAGGCCAATCTATAGTGTTTACGTATGAGGTTACGTTTGAAGAGAGTGACATCAAGTGGCCATCTCGATGGGATGCGTATTTGAAGATGGAGGGTTCAAAAGTTCATTGGTTTTCAATCTTGAACTCTTTAATGGTGATAACGTTTCTCGCTGGTATTGTTCTTGTAATTTTCTTGAGGACTGTTAGACGAGATCTTACACGTTATGAGGAGCTTGACAAGGAGGCTCAAGCGCAGATGAACGAAGAGTTATCTGGTTGGAAGCTTGTTGTGGGGGATGTTTTCCGTGCTCCAGCCAATCCTGCACTTTTGTGTATAATGGTTGGTGATGGGGTTCAGCTTCTAGGAATGGGAATTGTGACCATATTGTTTGCTGCTCTTGGGTTCATGTCCCCAGCATCCCGTGGAACGCTTATTACAGGTATGCTATTTTTCTATATGATTCTCGGTGTTGCAGCAGGTTATGTCGCTGTACGTCTTTGGAGAACTATCTGTTGTGGTGACCACAGAGGATGGGTTTCAGTCTCATGGAAGGCTGCTTGTTTCTTCCCAGGCATTGCCTTTCTAATTCTTACCATTCTGAATTTTCTATTATGGGGTAGTCAAAGCACTGGAGCGATTCCATTTTCGCTCTTCGTTATCCTACTTTTGCTGTGGTTCTGTATATCAGTCCCTCTTACTCTTGTTGGTGGGTATTTTGGTGCCAAGGCACCTCACATTGAGTATCCTGTTAGAACCAACCAAATCCCACGGGAAATTCCTCCCCAGAAATACCCATCATGGCTTTTAGTCCTAGGCGCTGGCACACTTCCTTTCGGCACCTTGTTCATCGAACTCTTCTTTATCATGTCTAGCCTCTGGATGGGTCGTGTCTATTACGTTTTCGGGTTTCTCTTCATAGTGCTTGTGCTTCTTGTTGTCGTTTGTGCTGAGGTATCTCTGGTTCTAACCTATATGCATCTATGCGTTGAAGACTGGAAATGGTGGTGGAAGTCTTTCTTTGCTTCTGGTTCAGTTGCCTTATACATCTTCTTGTACTCGATTAACTATCTCATCTTCGATCTCAAGAGCTTGAGTGGACCCGTCTCAGCCACTCTCTACCTTGGTTATTCACTCTTCATGGTTCTTGCAATCATGTTCACAACTGGAACGGTTGGATTCCTCTCGTCGTTCTGGTTCGTGCATTACTTGTTCTCTTCTGTGAAGCTGGACTGAGTAATCCCCTCATGCCCAAGATCCAGAAACCATTAAGAAGTGCAGCAGTGTTCGAGGAGCAAAGACTGTAAGTTCTTGGCAGATGTTCTATCTTGTATTAGTCTTGTTTTTTTCATTCAAATCCAGCATGGATATCTAGATAATCTAGCAACAGTACTTGGTCAAAAGTTTTGCTTCCTCTTATTTCATGAACCTGAGTTTATTTACAGCTTTTGTTTTAGAAAAAGACCAAAATTAGTTCATTATTGGTGGATGTTGAAGAACCTTTTTGTGAGAGTGAGATCCCAATCAGTTGGAGAGAACGAAACATTCTTGATAAGGGTACAGAAACTTCTTCTCCCTAACCGACGCATTTTTTTAAAATTTTTGAGGAGAAGCAAGAAAAGTCAAAGATGACAATACCTACTAGCGGTGAACTTGGACCGTTATAATTTTAGTCGAAAAGAATCCATCGCTTTTGAGGTGCGTGTGATTACGTATCAACCAACGAAGAAGGTCCCATTTGAAAAATATCATTCATCAATAATCACAACTTTTTATTCTTTTTTTTTTTATCTTTTGCTTTTGGTAAAAGTTTTTTCCTTTATTGAATGATGTGATATTTTTTAATGAAATTCAAAATAAGCATTTTTGTTATTATTTCTTTTTAAAAAGAAAAACAATTACCACAAAATGTGGAATCAAATCTTTTACAAATTTTAATCACTCAAAATTTTAACCTAAATAAATTTCTCTAAGTTCTCTAATTTCCTCTATACTTTGGGCAAATCTTATTTTAAAAAAAGCGCTTCTTATTAGTTCAATGAAAAATCAACATCGATTTTACCTGTTTGTAATAAATTATGTCTATCCTTCTTTTTCATGCATATTTCATCTTTATGACAATAATTTATCGGTGGAGTAAATAAATTATATTAGATATTTTAAACAAATTAATTAATAAATAATATGTTTATAAAATAGAGCTTATTTTAAACTAATAAAACCACATTTATGAAGTAGGAGAGGACATAATTATCCATAGCACAAGTTAGCCACTATTCCACTAATTCTTCCTTAGAACTAGCATGTTCTTGCGTCAAGTCAACGGGTATTACTCAACGTTGTTGTCAAGAAAATAATTAAGAAATAATTTGGGAGGAATGATGACATTTTTTTATTGTTTTATTTTTATATTTAATAAGTCGTATATGAAAATTTAAACCTTCGATCTCAAGAAATTGAACATATGTCAATTACTATTGAACTATACTTACGTTGACAAAGGAATGGAATGCAAACTTAATTAGTCAATTTCATCCCATATGTACACGGTAAAAAACCCATAGATAATAATCTAAATTTCATAGATATAAAATCCAAGAAATAAATAAATACAAAGTTAAAAAATTTAAGAATATAATGCAATGATTGAATATAAGGCATAAACATTAGAGCAACGACCAATTTTTTTTTTCTTTTTATCTGCTGGAATTGATAAAGTTCGTATCTTAATTTGGGAGTTGAGATTAAACTATTACTTCAACTAGTTAAAATATAATCCGGTGAGGAGGAGTTTTAAGCAAGTCCATTTCAAGTTTTGATAAAGAATTCAGAATGGAAAGAGATTGTCATGACAGTCACATGCAACAAAGCTTCGGTGAGGCCAACTCAGAAAGACAGGGGGGCTCTTTTCCCATAAACGACCTTTTCTCCATGTATACACATTACAAAGCTTCAACCAGCCCTGCAAAAGGAGAATTGTCATTGAAAGTTTTGCTATATCAGGCAAATAATATCTAAAAAAGGAAATGATATACTATTTATAATTGAAACTTTTAACAATAAAACTTCTCCCAAATGTGTGCTTTGTGTGGTTTCATAGTGAACGATGAACAAATTTAATTTTATTGACATACGGAAAGGTTTAGAAAAATGGTTTTGAAAACTTAACTTTCTAAACCATGAACAGAAACAATTTTGTTTCCAAGAACAATTAAAAGCCACTTTCATTCGAGTAATTTTAGGTAAACAATAAACAAACTTTTTGTAAAAAACGGTTTCAAACAAAGTAGTGAGATAATAAACAGCTCGATCTCCCTCTTGATGCTTGGGGCACTGCCTGTTGAGGGAAAAAGCTACTAAGCTACACAACATACCGATCTATCAACAGAACAGGGGAGATTATTCGGTGTCAGTCAAGTGAAACCTCCATGATCCAAGCAAGAAGATGAGCCAATCAAATCAAAACAAATAAGTCATGATAGGTAATTAATGCAAATTTTGACTACTGAACTTGTAACAAATACAATGCAACTGCCGTACGTATGAAACTCCCATCTTGAAATATCTAAACAATAAAAAAAGAAAGAGAAGAAAAAACAAATTTAGCCTAAGTTTATAATTGCCAAAAAAATTTAAAGGAAAATGATGAATAAGACAGAGACTTAATTTCCCTCGACCAAAATATTTAAAGTTTGGTTTCCCATCCTTTCCTTCCCTATATAGTTGAATATGGGCGGATCTCTTTCTCACCCATCAATAATCTGAAGAAATCCCCGAAGGGTTAGAATAGAAACAGATAAAATAATTGATCACGCGTTGAGGATTGAAGCTTGAACTGAGGAAGCAGAGAAATTTGTTGGGAGGGGAAGGTCTGTGAAGATGGCAGGTGGGTCTTTTGCTCCAGCAGGAGTGGCCAAGGAGAGAGCAGAGCAGTACAAAGGAAGAGTTACGCCTTATGTGGTTATTGCTTGTCTTGTGGCTGCTGTTGGTGGCTCAATTTTTGGTTATGACATTGGAATTTCAGGTACTTCCTGTTTTCTGTATTGAGCTTCATATCCAATCTCTCTTTAATTGTCTCAAGAACAAATTAGGGTCTCCAAGATTATCTTGGCCTGTTCCTTTTTCCTCGTTTCCAAGTATTTTTATATGGGTTGGGGGGGGGGGGGGGGGGGGGGGGGGTCGATGGGGCACGACTATGGAGGAGAAAAGTTGGATGTCAGAAGGAATTTCAAAGCTTACATCTAATTATCCAGCAAAAGACTACAAAAAGTTTTGAGTTTTTAGCAGCACAGTGATTTAGCTAATTTACAGGAAGTTAGCATTGATCAATCAGGGATTAAACAAATCACAAGACTTATCTCAACTTTGAGAGGTGATGGTGCTAAAAAGCCCCATTTATGATTTTTCTCTGCATCAAAATAATATAAAACTCCATAGGGGCTGAATAAGTGAAGTGAGGAACCTTTTGAAATGTTAACTTTATGATCCAACAGGTGGGGTGACATCGATGAATCCCTTCCTTGAAAAATTCTTTCCATCGGTGTACAGAAACAAGATGCGTGCACATGAAAACAATTACTGCAAGTACAATAATCAAGGGCTTGCAGCATTTACCTCATCGCTATATCTTGCTGGATTAGTTTCCTCATTGGTGGCCTCTCCCATCACCCGGAACTATGGGCGCCGTGCAAGCATAGTCTGCGGCGGAATTAGCTTTCTTGTCGGGGCAACTCTAAATGCTGCTGCCGTCAATCTTGAAATGCTCATCCTAGGAAGAATTATGCTTGGTGTAGGCATTGGCTTTGGGAATCAGGTATGGATCCTGCACCTGAAAATTAAGAGAATGGATTACCTTACATGCTTAAACACCTCCATTTTCTAGCTTTGTCTAGAGAGGAATTCATTTTCACCTCATTCCTAATGCATTAATGCTTGTTTGTTCTTAAAGGCAGTTCCACTCTACTTATCAGAGATGGCACCAACACATCTTCGAGGAGGCCTGAACATGATGTTTCAGCTGGCAACTACTCTTGGGATCTTCACGGCAAACATGATCAATTATGGGACACAGAAGCTTAACCCATGGGGATGGAGGCTCTCCCTGGGTTTGGCTGCATTTCCAGCTTTGTTGATGACAGTGGGAGGCTTACTTCTACCTGAGACACCAAACAGTTTAATGGAGAGGGGAGCAAAAGAAAAAGGAAGAAAAATTCTAGAGAAAATTAGAGGAACAAACGATGTGAATGCAGAGTATGAAGACATTCTAGAAGCAAGTGAATTTGCTAATTCCATCAAACATCCTTTTAGAAACATCTTTAGAAGGAGCAACAGACCACAGTTGGTCATGGCATTCTTCATGCCAACATTTCAGATCCTCACAGGCATAAATTCAATTCTATTTTATGCTCCAGTGTTGTTTCAGAGCATGGGGTTTGGTGGAGATGCAGCTCTATACTCCTCAGCCTTGACAGGAGCAGTTCTAGCTTCTTCGACTTTGATTTCGATAGCGACCGTCGACAGATTAGGCCGAAGAGTACTGCTAATTTCAGGAGGAATACAAATGATAATATGCCAGGCAAGATTTCATCACATTTCATTAACATTTGAAACAGCCCTATTCTTTGATCTGAAATGCTGGTGAATTGACATCTTATTATCACATAGTATTTCGTACTCAGTCGAAAACAAAAAAAAAAAAAAAAAAAAAAATGAGACGAATGAGAGATTCTTCACTTACACATCAATAGAAGAGACGGAAGTCCTGAAAACACTCCAAAATTTTAACTACTGACTTTTCATGTGAATAAACAGGTCGTTGTCGCCATTATCCTGGGGGTGAAATTCGGCAACAATGAGGAGCTATCAAAAGGATTCTCGATCTTGGTGGTAATAGTGATTTGTCTATTCGTTGTGGCGTTCGGATGGTCATGGGGGCCACTAGGTTGGACAATACCTAGCGAGATATTCCCTCTAGAAACACGATCGGCAGGACAAAGCATCACAGTAGCAGTGAACCTTCTCTTCACTTTCATAATCGCACAGTCATTTCTTTCCCTCCTCTGCGCTTTGAAGTACGGAATCTTCCTGTTCTTCGCTGGTTGGATCACTGTGATGACGGTGTTCGTTTACGTATTCCTTCCCGAAACGAAAGGAGTTCCCATTGAAGAGATGATCCTGATATGGAGGAAGCACTGGTTCTGGAAGAACGTAATGCCTGCAAATCCAGGCGATGACCAAAGCAATACCATGTAGTTCTCATTCGAATTATTATAAATTAAGACTCGTGTAATATTAAAATTTTAATTAAAAAAAAAAATTAATACAATATTATATTATAATTTTAGGTAGATGGAAGTCTCACGTCTCCAAATTTAGAAAATAATCATCTGTTTATAATCAAAGAATACTATCTCTATTGATATAAGACATTTTGGGAAGCTCAAAGAGAAGCTAGGAGAGTCGTGTTCATCCAAGAATTAATATTTTATTTTATTATTTTATTAAGTTTTTGAACTATTTATATATATATAATTAAAAAATATATGGATTAAAATGAAATTAAAGTTTATGAAATGGGGTTTATTGTGATAGATTTGGGGAGGGACAAAAAAAAAAAAAAAAAAAAAAATTAAATATTGAAATTCCCAATTTATTAATAGGGTTAAAACTGTCTTTTCATGACTGTATAGTCCCCGCCCAGACCCTACAAAATCGGCGGTTCCCGGCGCGCCACGGAGAAAGAAACGGCGACGACCAGAGCATGAACTTACAAGAAACGGCACACAAAGAACCAGAACTATACCGACGACTCAAAGCGACTTTCTTAATTATTAACCAAAAGCAGATTGACTTTTACGACATTTATTTCCACGAAAGAGACACTCGCGAACAAGCAAGCGAGGTTACAGTACCAACGCGAAAGAGCAGTTTCCTGTTCGGAACAGAACAGAGTATCCAAGAATTTCGATGAACAAATTCCACGGTTTGCTTTCGAATCGCGTCTCCTTGTCGATTAAGGCATGTTCGCGTTAGATTCACCTCCATTGATAAGAGGCGCATAATTCCACTCCACGGAGGCGATAGCTTCGTAAGGAAGGCACTTAACTTGCCCATCAAGTTTGGAGTGATTTTATAGACTTTCTGCTTTCTGGGTTTTGCTTTTTAGTCTTCTTATACAACTGGGGTCCCACTCATTGTACGGATATTCGTGTGCCCATCGAAGGACCAAAAAATCATTTGCTTAAAGAAGCACGTAGCGTAGTGTTTTTCATTTTTCCTCCTCATTCTGCTGTGCTCCGCTTATTACAGTATCTGACAAAGTTCATTCAGCTCTGTGATATTTAATTTCTACCTGGAGTTGGGTTTAGGATGCCTGATGGAGAGACCAATTCTACGACTGCCGATAGCGTCAATTTTCAGCCCACTATCTCTGCGTCGGTCGAGAGATTTATGGGTCTGTCTCCGGTGGATGATCAGGGAGAGGGTTCAAGTATAAGAACATCAGGCAAAGATCCAAGGAGAATCGCAAGGAAGTAAGTCGTTTCATGTCCTCTTGTACGGTTATAGAGTTTTAGTGCATTTGTTTGGCTGTGTTCTGAACACGAGAGTTACTGTCGATTTTTCAGTGACAATGTCGTACATAGAATTTAGAATTTTTTTTTAATGTTTACATTTTTTTATTCATAGGAAACGATTATCAACTATCAACTACGTTTCTAATGCTTTCCTAAGTACAAACTGATTGTTAATTTAACGTTCTAAGTGATGAATTTGTTGTATAGTTGAAGTTCATATTTACGTATCTCATTCTTTAACTTCTCATTTTATGTATTTTTTCGAATAATTGCCCAGTGAAACGTTTGTCTGAAGGTCATGATCACTGCTACGAACTGAAAAAGTTGTTGGCACATTATTTTTTCATCGTTCTTTTTATGTAGATATCAATTGGAGCTGTGCAAGAAAGCTTTGGAAGAGAATATCATTGTTTATCTTGGGACAGGCTGTGGGAAGACTCACATTGCTATACTTCTGATATACGAGATGGGCCACTTAATCAGGAGGCCCCAGAAGGGTATCTGTGTTTTTCTGGCTCCTACCGTTGCTTTAGTTCAGCAGGTGTTGAAACTTAAAATTATGCAGAATTTTATTGGTTGTTGTTTATCTATCCATATTTATTGTTCTTTTCTGTGGGAATAAATCGTTACACTTCTATCTTTGCATTGTTGAACCTTTCGTAATGGTAGGGTGAGGCGTTGATCTCTTTTACCTGTTGGCCCCTCTAGTTTTTATTGGTTTGATTTGCACTCTGAATTCTGTGGTTGAAATGGGCTTTGAAGTTGTTTGTGGAAGTTCAACCAATTACATCCATGTGTTACATTGACGCCAATAAATGAGTAAGAAAATTTAATCCATGTGAAAGTTGGCCCTTTGAACCTAAAACACGTAGGGTAAGGTAACTGTCCAGATTGCAACTAAGCAATTCAAAACTAATATAAAAGTTTGTAACTGTAACTGATATGAACCAAACCAAAAGACATCAATCATACAATATACTTCAATGAAAATGTGAAGAAAAGGTTGTCAAAATTATCAAAAGATGTTTTAATTCATGCCACATTGAAGAAGAATGAAGTTTGATTGTTATAAATTTTGGGTGGGTTACAATGGAGAGTAATTTAGAGTTATTGTATTTTAAGACTTTTTATTTACTTTAGGTTACAATTACATCATGGCTAATTATGACCATTAAGTATGAATGTTACAACTCTTGGAATGCCTTTATATAGCTGAACATTCAATAGTTGTAACATTCATACTTAATGGCCATAATTAGCCATGATGTAATTGTAACCTAAAGTAAATAAAAAGTCTTAAAATACAATAACTCTAAATTACTCTCCATTGTAACCCACCCAAAATTTATAACAATCAAACTTCATTCTTCTTTGGCATGAATTGAAACATCTTTTGATAATTTTGACAACCTTTTCTTCACATCTTCATTGAATTATATTGTATGATGATGTCTTTTGGTTCATATCAGTAACGGCCCAAACCCACCGCTAGTAGATATTGTCCTCTTTGAGCTTTTCCTTTCGAGCTTCCTCCAAGGTTTTAAAACATGTCTTCTAAGGAGAGGTTTTCACATCCTTGTAAAGAATGTTTCGTTGTGGGATCTCACAATCCACTTCCCATCAGAGTTTACTGTCCTCGCTGGCACATTGCCCAATGTCTGATTTTGATATCATTTGTTACAGCCCAAAGAGGATAATATCTACTCGCGGTGGGCTTGGATTGTTACAGACATTGTCCTATAATGTTCCAATAAGTGACTGCATCAAATGGATTAGGTTCTAGTTTGCTTCTTTATTAAATATGTGGGTATAAATGAACATCCAAATGAGGAAATGGCTATATTTCTCAATAGGGAGAGAGAAACAAAAGATAGTTTAGCAACTCCTTTGACTTCTCAGAGAGTGAACGCCAGGCAATATTCAATTATAGTTGGTGTGAATGTTTGATTAATCCACCACACCTAAATGGTGTGAAAGTTATCTTATTTATAATCAAATGAATTACAAGGATATGGAAATAGTAATAAATGGAAAAATATCTATGATAATAAAGCAAATATTAGATATTTGCCTTATAATAAAATATCAAATATAATACATATGGTAAACTATAATTTATTACTAAATATCCTTAACACCCCACCGCAAGCTAAGCGTCGGATTTAAACGAACGTGAAGCTTGAATCTGAAAAATTCAAAGAGGTTGAGAAACACTTTTCATGAAGATGCTAACAACACGGTTCTTGGTCATAAAAAATTGCAGAGGGATCGCCGCTCAGCGGCGATGCTGCCTTGGCTTCGGCGAGAATATGTCTAACCCATGAAGAGGGATTGTCGCTTAGCGACGATGCTGCCTTGGCTCTGGTGAGAATATTTCTAACCCCAAGAAGTAGAAGGGGAAACCTAGAGCAAGGGACAAAGACAATGTTGAAGCCTGAAGAGTCGCCACATTGGGCGAAGGAGCCAATTTTGGCGAGAAGGGCAGTCGGAAGAGTCGCCTCATCGGGCGAAGAAGCCAATTTTGGCAGGAAGGGCGGCGGCAACTTGGTTGGCGAATAGGCCAGTGCGGCACCCAGATTCCGAAGGTAAATCTCTGCAAAAGGTTGATAGGTTTAGGTTAGGGTTTATGTGAAGGATGAAGGTTGATTGGGAAGAAAATGAGAGAGACTATATTGGCCAAGGAAAAATCGATTGGGTTGGAAAAGGTGAGGTTGTATGTACAGAGTATGACGAAAGGTGATTTGGAGGTCAATAGGGTGGAGCCGAAGAGTAATCAATCGGCTCCGACTACGGCAGCCATGAAGACTGCCCCTGCGGCGTCAAAACCAGCAGGGGTGGTGGAGAAGAAGATTAGAGAATTCAAAAGCCATTGAAAAGAAAGGATCGGAGTTGTTAAACCGAGAGGGCTCTGATACCATGTGAATGTTTGATTAATCCACCACACCTAAATGGTGTGAAAGTTATCTTATTTATAATCAAATGAATTACAAGGATATGGAAATAGTAATAAATGGAAAAATATCTATGATAATAAAGCAAATATTAGATATTTGCCTTATAATAAAATATCAAATATAATACATATGGTAAACTATAATTTATTACTAAATATCCTTAACAGTTGGATCTACGACAAGTATAGCTAATAAGTTCTAGCTCCTAGATCCTAATACAGGCGATTATTCTTTTACCTTTGTCTTTAGTTATCCACAACAAACAATTCCTTGTTTTTTCATTGTCGATACCTAGAGCTTCCTTTTTTTTCTGTTTGCTGAGAAAAACATATATACTTTGGCTATATCTACAATCATATTGGGACTATATAAACAGTTACTCATGAAGTTACTTTCTGCATAATAATTGCTTCTTAGCGTCAAGAATCTATTTGCTTATATAAATGATTATAGAATTCAATACTTTTATCAATTTCTGCACGAGTGGTTCCAAAGCTCAATGTAAAGGCTTTTTTCTGTTGGTTATCGCATTGGTAGCAAGCAAAAGTTATAGAAGATTCTATAGATTTCAAGGTCAAGGTCTACTGTGGAGGTTCCAAATGCTTGAATAGCCATTATGATTGGGAAAGAGAGATGGAAGAATATGAGGTGACTATCTATTTTAATTGTTCCTCTTAATATATCTACGATAGTTGCATCTTTAGCAAAATGGCCTTCTCTAATCAGCCATATATGCATGGTATTTCTTCTTGAGATTGGAACATTAAAAAAGAATATGGTTAACTTGTTACATTACGGACATTTTAATATCAACCAAAAAAATTCAATTATGTTTTGTTTTAACGTTAATGTCATTGCATTAAAGACAGTGAGAAGAGGCTGAAAATAACTATTTTCAGAGATCATTTACCCCAATAGAATTGGATATTTTTGAATGCATAAGGAAAAAGTTTTCTTTAGCTACTTCTCCATCTCATATACATATTATGGCTTGATCTTATGCAGGTTTTTGTCATGACCCCTGAAATATTACTGCGTAATTTACACCACTGCTATATCAAGATGGAGTTTGTTGAACTTCTAATATTTGATGAATGCCATCATGCCCAAGTCAAAAGTGACCATTCTTATGCAGAAATCATGAGAGTAAGGAATTCTATATGTGTAAAGTATTTGGGTCAGATGGACTTACATCTTTCCTGATGGCCACTTAATTTCTTAATGTAATTTATTTCTACCTCTTATATAGGTGTTTTATAAAGCAAATGAGCATAAAAGACCCCGGATATTTGGCATGACTGCATCTCCAGTTGTAGGAAAAGGTATCTCCTTATATTAACATTTCAGTTTCCATTAGGTTGGGAGCCTATTCTTGGGTTCTATAGGATTATTTTTCCCAAGTAGACATTATCTTATTTTAGTTTTAAAAACCGCAAAGGTTCTTAAATTGGTACCGCTGTGAATACTTGGAATTTTTTTATCATAAAGATGTCCATGCATTACAGTATGTTCTTAGTACAAGTACAGGATTCTTGAGCTACCAGGTTTTAGTTCATAGGATCTGGTGTCAGCAATTTTTGTTTTTTTAGTGCTTCTATTTCATGTCTTATGTATATTATCCAGATTGTTGCAATTTGTAAATGATATTATTTTCTTTTCCTTAGATTCGTTTTCTCTAATTTGAAAAGGGTTTTTGGGCTTTGAGTTGTTTTCGGGTTCAAAACTTAAATGGCCAATATCCTGGTGGGGTGTGAGGTTGTTTTGTTACACTTTAGGCATTCCGGTTTGCTTGGCGTTTGGTCTTGTTCTTTCTGGAATCTACTCGTAATCAAAGTTGAGAAACTTCTTTTTTCTGTAAGAAGTCTTTCTTCTCAAGAGGAAAGGCTATTTTATTTTATAGGAAGTGGGGAGGCTAATTTTGATCCAACCTCAGTTAAGTGGAATTCCTCTATAATTTATCTCTGATGTAAGTTGCCCAGCTTGGTTTGTTGCATTTTAGAAAAAGCCTTTGAAAGGTTAGTTTTTGGGAAGGAGGAGGAGAGAATTACATCTGATTTGGTGGAAAACAGTTTTAAGAATGTTTAGTAGGGGGCCCTTCTTCGTATAGAGAACCTTGCCGATCATTTTGAGCGAGTATGAGCATTATTCCAAACGAACTTTTTGCTTGGGATATTTTCTACTTGATTGCAGATGACATGTCTTGGTTTTGCTTGCGAGTTTGTTGTACTCAGATCTTTCTTCTACTTCTACTAATTCAGGTGCTTGCAATCAGCAAAATTTATCCAAGAGCATCAATAGTCTTGAGAAGTTACTTGATGCAAAGGTGGGTTGTGGAGCAACCTATGTATATTTTAATCAGGAACTCTGGATGGAGTTATTCTCCTTAAAAGTGCTGTTTCATACCAAAAAAGAAAAAAAAAAAATCAGGAACACTGGAGTTGTTATTATTTTGATAAGGAGACAGTAATTTTCATATAGAAAATCGTAAATACTACAGTGTAGTAAATGAATCCGAATAATTACAATGTAAGGTCAGAAAAAATTCCACTTGTGTAAAATAAACGAAGGTTAATCAAGTGGTCATCTTTTTCTTTAAAAAAGAACATTTCCAAGGAATCAAGGATTCATAGATCAAGCACAGTTCTGTGCAGTTCTCGTTTCACGTGTCAAACTTAAAAACTAATCCCATTGGAATAGTAAGTTTCCTCAAAACACCTAAAATTTGAGCAAACATAGATTTGAAATAACAAGTTCCAATCAAACATTTTCCAAAAAATTTCTTATATGATCAGTTTTGGATTTCTCCTGGGCATATGAACTTATATTACCCTGATGCAGTACTACAGTATTAGAACTGTTCATAAAGTCGAGGGAAAAAAAACTATGCTTTGTGTTTAAATTTAGTGGATGGTTGAGCATGATGTAAAAATAGAAATTGACCTTCCTTTCGTAGGTTTATTCAGTTGAAGATAGGGAAGAACTGGAAGCGTTTGTGTCATCACCGCGTTTTAAAATCTATTATTATGGTCCTGTTGCAACTGGGTCGTCTAGCTCATTTATGACTTACTGTTGCCCACTTGAGGACGTGAAATGCCAGGTATTTCGGCAATTAATCTTTGTAACAACTTCGTTATCTACATAGAGTTTCACTTCTTCCTTTTCTTGGGAGAGAGCAGTGTATAGTGGCTCTTGGTCAGATGAAAGGTGAACACGAAGGTCTGCTGGCCACCAAGAAACTGTTGTGCAGGATGCACAAAAATATCATATTTTGTTTGGAAAACCTTGGTGTTTGGGGGGCATTGCAGGTAAAACTTTTCAGCATCTTACTGCCGTACATATATTTCCTGTACTTGATGTTTGTGTTAACTTTTTGTTTGTTTGTTTGTTTTTTTTGGGAGGAGCTTATAGAAAGAGGTTAAAAAGCTCTATCTAATAGAAGTTTTATTTTACTTCTTCGTTTTTGGTGAGATGGGGGTAGCAAATCTACATTGCTTTAGTAGACAACTTACTCAAATTCACATATTTCTTTCCTTTGTCCTTGTTGGGGGGGGGGGGGGGGTGGTTGCGGTGATGGAACGAAAGAGACTAACATGAAGTTTTCTATGGGGTATAAATAAGGTTCATCTTTTGATATCTAACAAAATGATGAGTGATTCTTTATGGAAAATTTCTGTTGATCCTTTTCTGTTCGTTTGACACATAATTTTATCTATCTTCATGTTAGCTTTACTTATTTTATCTTTTCTTATCTGTTTTCTTAGGCCAGTAAAATTCTCCTAAGTGAAGATAACTCTGAGCGAAGTGAATTGATAGAGGCAGCAGAGGGAAACCCAAAATATGACTCCATAAGTGATAGATATCTTAATCAAGCTGCTGAAATTTTCGCATCGGGTTGCAAGATAGGTACTTCAAATTTCTTTTGGAGCAGATTGGATTCTGGTTCCTCTCTGATTTATAGCTATTATTCTCATTCTTTTGATCTTATGCTCCATTCAACAATTCGGTGGACCAGTGCTGTCAACACTAACTGTTATATCACGATATTTGTGCTCCCTTAACTGAGATATTTGCGGCTTCTTTTTTCTTTTTCCCTTTCTGTAGATGCTGGGGTGTCAGATATGTTAAATGTTGATATTTTGAAAGAGCCATGTTTCTCAAAGAAGCTTTTACGGCTTATTGGAATTCTTTCTTCCTTCAGGTTAGAATTGAAATCTTTTACTGTCTACCATTACTTTTATGTTTTATTATTGTCTTTGTGGAAGTGAGAGGAATGCACGACTATGCGAGAATTGTACTCTCCCTTAAAAAAGAGAGAGAGAGATGTAACCCCCTTTTGGAATATATATAAAGACCCAAGTAGGTTGAAGAGAATTGGAGAACAGTCGCTGCTCATTTGCAGAATATATATGTATCGAGGTTGTTACGTTGAATATCGATTATTATGTGTTACAAAGGGATTTTGTTTATGAACAAATTTGTATACTGTAATGTTATTGATAACACAACCTGTAGCTGCGTACGTATATACACAAGTATAAGGAGGTGGCTGGATCTTCCTGGCAGATCTGCACAGCTTATGTCTTTTGCATATCTTTAATTTGTATTTAAGAAAGTGGATTTCTTGGAAAGCTTGCTAAAACATGCTGTTTTCTCTGTTTCGTCATTTCAGGCATCGACCCAACATGAAGTGTATAATTTTTGTGAATAGAATAGTTATAGCTAGGTCCTTGTCGTACATACTTCAGAACCTCAAATTTCTGGCATATTGGAAGTGCGATTTTCTCGTCGGAGTCCACTCAAAGTTGAGGAGCATGTCAAGGAAGACCATGAACCATATTCTTACAAAATTCCGATCAGGGGAGGTACGTTATCACGCACCCAACTAGTTGATTGAAAATTAAATCATCAATTCAGTTGATATAGTATGTCCTTGACTCTCTGATTATGAATGTCCTGAATCTCCTCTACCACCTTAGTACACTAATGACTTTTATGATAAAACTCAACTCTTTGAAGTTAAAAAATAATCATAAACTAATTGAGTATGTAGGAAGCTAATGGTTATTTTGAACTTCAAAGAGTTGAATTTTATGATTAATCCTTGTGGCTAATTGCTTGGCAGCTAAACCTTTTGATTGCAACGAAGGTTGGTGAAGAAGGGCTTGATATTCAGACCTGCTGTCTTGTGATACGATTTGATCTTCCTGAAACAGTGTCTAGCTTTATACAATCAAGAGGTCGAGCACGAATGCCTCAGTCTGAATATGCCTTCCTTGTTGATAGGTCCTGTTCTTATCTTTATTTAAATTACAACCAATTATTTTTTCCTAAGATTCTTCAGTTTATCAAATTCTTCTGTTTCTCAGTGGAAACGAAAAGGATCTAGGGTTGATAGATGAGTTTCATAAAGATGAAAAACGGATGAACAGAGAAATTTCTTCTCGCTCATCCATTGAGACATTTGATGGTCATGAAGAAAGCATCTATAGAGTGGTTTCAACTGGTGCATCTGTCACTTCTGGAAGAAGTATATCTTTACTGCATGAATATTGCTCAAAACTTCCACACGACACGTAAGCGAAGCTTTCTCTAACACATTCAATTACTTTAATTTCATCTAGTGGGCTTAATTTATCTTAATAATATATAATCTTTCATGATATTCTTGTACAAACAGGTACTTCGACCCCAAGCCGAAGTTTTTCTATTGTGATGATTTAGGAGGAACTATATGTCATGCAATTCTGCCCTCCAATGCACCGATCCCCCAAATTGTCAGCAGACCACAGCCTTCTGGGGTTGCTGCTAAAAAGGATGCTTGTCTAAAAGCTGTAGAGGAATTGCATAAACTTGGTGCTCTCAGTGACTATCTCTTGCCCATGAGAGACAATGCTAATGAAGGGGAATTAGAACTTGACTCTGATTCTGACAGCTCCGAAGGTTCACTTGAGTAACTCCCTGATTTTTAATTTTATTTTTATGGGTCTTGGTTGATATTTGTGAGCATGGTTGCAGATGAGACTTCGCGACTGGAGCTTCATGAGATGATATCTCCTGCTGCTTTCAAAGAGTCTTGGACTGGCTTTGGATATGTTATTCTTTACTGTTACCATATTAAATTTACTCCAAATCCTGAAGATAGGATCTACAAAGAATTTGGGTTATTTGTGAAGGCACCACTTCCCCAGGAGGCTGTGAGAATGGACCTTGAGCTTCATCTTGCACATGGAAGATCTGTAAAGGTAAATTTGATGCCATCAAGGGTCGTCGAGCTTTTGGAGAATGAGGTAAATGGTTCATCTACTGACTCTGGATTAAATTGTTCTCTTATAATTTTTAAATTTACCCTATGTACCTACGCTTTTCAGATTACCCAGGCCGAGTGTTTTCAGGAGATGTTTCTTAAGGTCATTTTAGACAGATCAGAATTTGTTCACGACTACATTCCATTGAGGAATAATGTCTCTAGATCTATTTCATCGACATCTTACTTGTTGCTTCCTGTGATTGTCCACGATAATGAGGGATCGGTTTTCATAGATTGGAAAGTTATTAGAAGATGTTTATCCTCCCAAATTTTCCAGAATCATGCATGCTCTATCATCAAAGAAACTGCTTCCTCGGATACCCATTTGATGCTTTATGATGGCCGTAGAAGGTCGAGCGATATCGAGAATAGTTTAGTGTACGTCCCCTACAAGCGTGAATTCTTTTTTGTTACTAACATTGTGAGGAGGAAGAATGGATACAGCCAATACAAGGACTCAGGCTCCTTGAGTCATTTTGAGCATTTAAAGACCAGGTAGGTTTCTATGCAGTACCTTGGTTCTCTCTAATTTACTCTAATATTCCTATATCTTTATTAGTGCTTATTTGTATTACATTTATAAACTTTCTGTATGAATGTTGTGATCAGGTTTGGCATTCATCTTAAATACCCTGAGCAGCCTCTTCTTTGTGCAAAACCCCTATTCAGTTTGCACAACTTGCTACATAATAGAAAGCAGAAAGATTCTGGTAATGTTCTTAGTTCTTTTGCTACTTATACTAGTAATTTTAGATTAAGTTTGCTGGATACAGGTGCTGGAAGAGTCGGATCGAGTTTTCATTTCTGTAATTACTTTGACATCTTTTGTGTGAGATCCCACATTGGTTGGGGAGGAGAACGAAACACTCTTTATAAGGGTATGAAAACTTTTTCCTAGCAGACACGTTTTAAAAACCTTGAGGGGAAGCCCGAAAGGGAAAGTTCAAATAGGACAATATCTGCTAGCGTGGACCTAGGTCGTTACAAATGGTATTAGAGCTAGACACCGGGCGATGTGTCAGCTAGGAGGTTGTTCCCCGAAAGGGGTAGACACGAGGCGGTGTGCCAGCAAGGACACTGGGTCCTAAAGGGGGTGGATTTGGTGGGGGCCCCACATCGATTGTAGAAAGGAAAGAGTGTCAGTGAGGACGTTGGGCCCTGAAGGGGGGTGGATTGTGAGATTCCACGTCGGTTGGGGAGGAGAACGAAACACCCTTTATGAGGGTGTGGAAACCTCTCTCTAGCAGACGCGTTTTAAAAAATCCTGAGGAGAAGCCCAAAGAGGACAATATCTGCTAGCGATGACCTGGGTCGTTTCATTTTGTTTCATTGTTCAGCCAATACTCAATATTAAAGTTTCTTTAATACTTTGCCTATGGTATACGAGTAACTTTGATAGCCATACTTGCTAAATAATGATTTAGAATTTACAAGGTCTATAACTTGATGCAGAAGCACCTTATCTGGAAGAATATTTTATCGATGTCGCTCCCGAGCTTTGTCAATTGAAGATAACTGGATTTTCGAAAGACATCGGGAGCTCTATATCTTTGTTGCCATCAATTATGCATCGTCTAGAAAATTTGCTTGTTGCTATTGAATTGAAGTGTATGCTAGCGGCTGCTTTTCCAGCGGGAGCTGAGGTTACTGCTAACAGAGTGGGTTGCTTTGTCTTGCACATTGAATTTCTGTACACATTTTTGTTCATTTCATGCCTTTAATAGCTATGAGTTTTCTTATTAGATTCTAGAAGCTCTCACCACTGAGAAGTGCCAGGAACGATTTTCCCTGGAAAGGCTTGAAATACTTGGTGACTCTTTCCTTAAATTTGCCGTAGCAAGGTACCTTTTTCTCGCCCACGATAAGTTCGATGAAGGAGAACTTACAAGAAGACGTTCTTATTTGGTGAAAAATATCAATTTGTTCAAGCTAGCAACTAGAAAGAATTTACAGGTATGATATATTCTGAGATTGATCAATAGATGTTGATATCATTTTTGATAGAAGTTGGCATCTGATACCACACATTCAATGGATCATAATATCAGTGCATGTATCATTTCTTGTTTCAGGTATACATACGTGACCAGCCATTTGAACCTAGCCAATTTTATTTACTTGGTCGTCCTTGCCCAAGAATTTGTAATGAGGAAACACGAAACGATATCCATTCTCACGATAATGCAACAAATAATGCAAAATTTAGTGAGACCAAGTGCAGCAAAGGCCATCACTGGTTACAAAAGAAAACGATCAGCGATATGGTCGAAGCTCTGATAGGAGCATTCCTAGTCGACAGTGGCTTCAAAGCTGCAATTGCATTTCTCAAATGGATCGGCATAAAAGTAGAATTCGAAGCTTCGCAGGTTACCAATGCTCTCGTGGCAAGCAAGGCTTACGTCCTATTTGCAGATACTATAAACATTTCTGCACTTCAAAGTTCATTAGGCCATAAATTTCTCCATAAAGGTCTGTTGCTGCAGGCGCTCGTACATCCGACTTACCACAAGCACGGAGGAGGTTGTTACCAGGTATGAACTTTCTCTTTTTTCACCTCAAATTTGTACTTAACATTGCCATTTTGTTGATCTTTGCTATGGGTTTGAACAGAGATTAGAGTTTCTTGGGGATGCCGTCCTGGATTACTTGATCATGTCGTATCTATATTCAGTATATCCTAAACTGAAGCCGGGCCTATTGACGGATTTGAGATCAGTGTTTGTGAGGAACGAAGCTTTTGCCAACGTTGCGGTTGATCGATTCTTCTACAAGTTTCTGCTTTGTGATTCTGCTAGCCTTGAAAGTGATATAAAAAGTTATGTAGACTTTATCAAAGCACCTCCTTCGGAAAGAGATTCGCTCGAGCAGCCGAGATGTCCAAAGGTATTAGATATACAATTCAACGACAACATTATGTGGACTACTTTCGTTTGTTCCCTCATTTGAACGCTGCATCTTACATTGCTTGCAGCCTTTGGGAGACTTGGTGGAATCTAGTGTTGGGGCCGTTCTTGTTGATACAGGGTTTGATATGAACTATGTCTGGAAGATAATGTTATCATTTCTGGATCCTATCATGAGCTCTTCAGGCTTCCAGCTTAGTCCTATTCGCGACATAATCGAAGTTTGTCAAAATTGTGGCTGGAAACTTCAGTTTAATCCATCGAAAATGGAAAAATATTATTCGGTTGAAGCAGAGGTGAAAGGGGACGACTTTCATGCCACGGCTTCTGCTGTCAACCGTCGAAAGAAAGACGCCGAGAAAATCGCTGCCAACGCTATACTCAGGAAGTTGAAGGTGGATATGAGTTTAAATATACATGCCTTTCTATCACATGAATCTATGGTTTTAGCAATTTTCTAAACCTTCTGCTGCAGGCCCAAGGATTCATACCTGAGGTCAATTCATTAGAGAAGATTTTAAAGTCGAGCGAGAAGATGAAACCTAAATTGATTGGTTATGATGAAACACCCTCGGTCACGATGGATCGAATCGACGATGGCTTAGAATTTTCTGGTGCAGACTTAGATCCTCTTGTGCACCGTGAAGTTGGGAATTCTCGTCCATTTCGTATTACACGGATGAGTGAAACGCTGGCTTCTTCATCTGGAGCTGCAGGAGAACAGTTGAAGCCTAGCATCCCCCTTGAAGGTCATGATAGTTCAACAGACTTGCTGTCATCGTCATCGTCATCGTCGTCGTCGTCGTCGTCATCATCGTCATCGTCAGGTAGGCATCGTGGCAGCTACTATTCTTATGGGTTGAATTATTTTGTAATGCACGGTGGTCTTTTTAGGTCGGTCGGGGAAAACTACGGCAAGATCTCGTCTGTATGAAGTTTGTGCCATAAACCATTGGAATCACCCTTCATTTAACTGCATGAATGAGGAAGGACCAAGCCATTTAAAGATGTAAGTCCTTACAATCTGGGAATATTCTTAAAAGCAGGAAGTCTGAATATGGTCCAATCTTTTTGCAGGTTCACATACAAGGTTGTGTTGGAGATAGAAGAAGCCCCCGATACGATTTTCGAGTTCTTCGGAGCACCACATTTGACGAAGAAGGCGGCAGCGGAGCATGCAGCAGAAGCAGCTCTTTGGTACTTGAAGAAGGAAAGGTACTTGGGTGACACAGATTGATGGAGTGAAAGGCATTCCCTGTGGATAGCTAATGTGCAACTGTAGTAGCATACAACATATGAATAGAGCCATAAAGATTGTACAGAAAAGTTGTCTATTTTATCAACTCCGGGTGGGGACTCTCTAATTTATCCATTTATTCTGCGACATACTTTCGACTTTTAAAATAGTAACGGATGATATTCAGATAGGTTACTACAACCTTTTGTTTTAGGTTTGGAATAAACATTTTTAATTATTGTTTTAGGCAGATACTTATGAAGAAAAGGTTATTTCTGTAATTATACTAACGAGTAACCTAATAAATAGTATTGTGTGGATTAAAAAAATAAAAAAAAAATATTATAAAATTATAAAAGAAACTGATATTGGGCTGTAAAATAAAATAAAATAAAATAAAATAAAATAAAAATAATAAATTTGGGGGAAAAAAAGGAAAAAAATGGGTGTGTACATAAAAGGTCGAGCCAGGTCTTGCTCGGGAATTATTTATTTGAATGAAAATATAAAACGCTATATTTTCAAAAAGATATCGAACACAGACAGTCGATTATGGTGTGTGTATGTCGAGCTTCGGCTGTTCACTCCGCCGCGCCGTCGTTCGCACTTTCTTCTCTCTCGACGCGTCCTCTGAGGTTCTTCTTCAACCTTTTCTTTACCTAATTAACGCGCGTTTCTCAGTTCCTTTGCCAAATGTGTATATGTATTTACTCAGAGAGGGATATCCTTTTATAGGTACGCAGTGCTTGGAGCTGGTTTTGCTGGCCTTTCAGTTACTTGGCATTTGTTGAAGGTACGCCGGCTCTGTGGCTTTCTTTTTCCTGTTCGTCTCATGATACATCAACACCTTGCTTAGGCTGTGTTGGATTCAACGAATCAATTACATATCCAAATGAGAACCATCTTAAAAGGGCTAAAAAAGACTTTAAAGAATTAAAAGTTACTTTCTATACCGTTCAATGCACCTTACTTTTTGGTGGCTCAACCATAAGAATTTCAAAGTTAAGCAGACTTGTTGTGCGACCTCCTAGATATTTTCTTGAGAAGCATGTGAGAGATGACAAAACATGTTGAAAGAATCTGTTCACTCTTAGAACTAATTAGGTAACTTGACATTGTCGCAGGAGAATGTTAGGGCCATCAAATGTCGAATCCGGATTTTGAATCCTAATCCAAATTCGGGGTAATTTGTAACACTCTTTTGGAATTCTAAGTGTTTGTGAATGTTTCCTTATGATTTATGACTGCACGATAACGTACCCTCTTGAAATATGTTCCCTCATTTTGTCAGCCCTAATCCAAGGTCTATTGAATCTAGTGAGTCCAAAAATCTAAAAAAGGGATCTCACATAATCATGAATATAGTTAACGGGACGAAATCTCGAGGTTCCTACTTCCTCTAATGCTTCAAGCTCATTGCTTCTACTACCAATTAGTATATTTTGGGTTTTATCTCAAGGTTCCTTATCTTGCCAATGTGAGACTTTAGTCGCACTCCAACACTTAGTTACTTAATGTTTCACTTCATCTTATTACGTTTATTGCAGCTCTGTCATAAGGACGTATCTCTACATATCGACATATGTGACGAAGTTGGCATTGGTGGAGGAGCATCTGGAGTCGCGGGAGGGCTTCTTCACCCTTATTCTCCTAAAGGTTCCAACAACCTACTTAGTTACCCTATCTCCCTTGCAAAAAATGGCTAATCCCTTGAAATTATGTCAGTTAAACCTCTCTGGAAAGGTGCCGAGTGTTGGGCTGAGTGCTTAAAGCTTTTAAGCGTTGCGGAGTCGGCACTTAGCTCCAAAGAGTTGGATTTAGAGATGGATGGATATCAAAATATGAATGGATCCGTTGTTCTAAGACGGTCTGCTACTTCATTTCTTTTAGCTTCTGAGAGATATATACTCATTCCCATCACTTGACATGCTTCTGCTTTATTTTGTTTACTTCAGGGGTATCTTGAGGCCTGCAATCAGCTTGAAGAATCTCATGATGTTAAAAGAAGTAACTACATCCTTTCTTCTATTTGTCTTTCATTACTCTTGCTTCTATTTGTCTTTCATTACTCTGATTAGAACGTCAGAACGACATTGATGATATCTGTTATTTACCCAGAATGCTCGGAACGGCCTCGATAGCTGCAGAATCGAAACAATCGATGAAGATGCTGCCCGAAATCTTGTTCCTAAGCTTTATATTCCTCTAAATACAGCTTTTTATATGCCTCAAGCTGTAAATATCAACTCTCAACGTTATCTTGAGGTCACTACTTCAAAGCAAATGATACTTAAGTTGTTCTTCCATCTGTTATGATTAAAACAAATCTTTGATCTTTTTTGTTCCCAATCTTATGTATAGGCGCTGTTTATAGCATGTCAAAATCTGACCAAGGAAACATCACCCTCAAGTCTTGGTCATAAGGAGTTGTTCTTGCAGAAAAAGTCTATTAACGATCTGGGTGAACTAGAAGGTAAGTGAAATTTCTCAAGCCAAATCTACTCAGCATTATCTTGGAATTAAACTTTCTTATGTAATAGAACTTTCTGTGCAGGGACGTACGATGCTGTGATTGTTTGTCTTGGTGCTAAAATGATCATGCTTCCTGAACTTACTGGAAAGCTTCCTTTGAGAACTTGCAGAGGTGTAGTAGCTCATTTTCAGCTTCCCGACGATATCAGGTATCGGTTTTTTGTGCCTAGTATGTATTATCTCTCCACAAAATTCATAATTTGCGCCCGTGCAGGGGTCGAGATTTGGATTTCAAACCCCTTGATCCTGTTAGTCTGATATCTGGTATAATACCATAATTTCAGCAATGCATACCCAGAGCTTGGGCCTTCTATACTGTCAGATGCATGGCTAGCCATACAGAGTCCTAGAAGTTTATATATGGGTTCAACATGGGAATGGAAATCAACAAATTCATCCCCTGAAGTTTCAGAAGAGGAGGGCTCAAGGGCGGTTGCAGAACTCTTACCAAAGGTGTCTGCCATTTATCCCTCAATAAAGGAGTGGAGTTTCAGGAGAGCAAGGGCTGGTCTTAGAGCAATGCCACCACTCACTCCTCATGGATCTCTTCCTCTTATGGGTTGTATAGACGAGATTGTAAGACCTAACAGCTCTTGCAAGTACTGGTTATTTGGAGGGCTTGGTTCTAGGGGATTGTTGTACCATGGTTGGCTTGGGAAACTAACAGCACAGGCTGTGCTTTCATGTAATGAAGAACTAATCCCATCTGAACTAATCTCTTGGAAGAAAGTAATGAATAGTTAAAGCTTCTTCCTAATTAAGAATCAATTCAAATGGGAACAGACCCACTTAAAAATGAAGTGACTTGTCGACCTTGCTATAGAGAATTTGCATAACATTTGCATAACATTTACACGATTCTCCCCACGAAATCCAATTGCAAGAAGAGATAACGCTCTCTTTTCTTCCTCCGAAAGTATTTTTTGATTGTTGGGTGGAATTCATGGTACAAAATTCTTATCCCGAGAACTCTGTAGAAGCAAATTAAATATCTTGACTCATTGTCCACATATAAACCTGGCCCCCACTCGTGGCTCCTGCTAACGTTCCAACATCGTAAGGGTGTGCATCGAACCTGCATGGTATTGCAGATATGTTGGGGCTCTGCAAAACGAAGACTTTCTTCCGTTGTGCCCGTGAAATAACATCTACTGCTCTCTTCATATTTCCAATGAAAATGTACGAGTCATCCCAACCCCAAATTGCTCTGCTTCCAAATAAACAGATGCCGTTAACAATTGGAGTCCAATATGCAAATTATCACTAAAAGAACGAGATCGCTTATATTTCATTCTCAGAATAACACTTGATAACCAGCCAAAAAAAAAAACACCAATTACAGAAACTTTATGCAGCGCATCATCATTCATTTTGAAGAGATCAGGCACAAGAAAATTCATACGTGGACTACAAAATATGCTACATGTAAGAAGATTAGCAACCCAGTGTTAAAAAAAAAAAATTGTAGTCAACCATCATTCATATACTAGGACATGAGCATCAAACATTTTCATATTTAACATAAGAAAATAAGATGCTTAATAAAAAAATAGTGAGACATTTTCATTCTTTTGGCAAGATTCGAATATTGATATGAACATCACGTGAAACTGAGCCATTCATACGTAAATTTAAAATGTCTCATTGAGTAGAGCTAGATGAACCGCACCAAGTAAATTTAAGATGCCAATGAAAAAGCGAAAAGAACTAAGAAGTGATAAAGAGGACAGGGCTACAAAACTTAACTTACCTGAAAGAAGAAATCCACCTGCCTGTCTGATTATCATGTGGTATCATCAAAGTATCTTTAAAATTAACTCCACCGGTTATGCCAACATTGTCGTCAAAACTACACGAAATGAAACCTATTAATCCCACAGCTATCTTATGATACTATTAAGCCATGCAACCTAATACTACACTCGCCCAATTCCAGTACTTTAATTGGGGTGGGGTGGGGGGGGGNGGGGGGGGGCGGTTGATCATTCTTCTCATGTAACCATAAAAGAGCTATAGTTTGAGATGAATAAACGAACTGCACTTTCAAAATAGTTGAGGTGAACAGACATTTAGAAAATTCTAGTACCCAATGGCCAATTCATTGTTGCTCTGACGTAATACTAAAAGAAGACAATTCCTTGAGCAAACAAAACTATAGATTTTCATGCATACTAATGACATTTTATTCTTACCTCTATATTTCACTCCACCCCTTTCAGCTTAAATTATGAACCAAATTAAGTCCTCTAGTAAAAACAGTACAGAAAAGAAGAAAAGAATTACTGCTAGATTAAAAGGGTAGTTCAGAACTCAATCAACCTGAGCTATAGGACACATTATTTATTCTCTCCTTTACCTTTTATGCTGACTCTGTTACTAGTGTTTCCCTATCATAAAGTTCCAAAAGATGATCCATTTACCTAGTAGTTGCAATGAAGCGTCCAGAGGGTGAGAAGTAAGCAGAATGAATCGCCCTTTTGTGGTTTATCGTCTTCAAGGGCTTTTCAGCATTAACACTTCTCAAATCCCAAAGACAGGCAGTTCCATCACTAGAACCAGTAGCCATGATGTTGCAATTTTCTACACTAAAATCTATGGTATTGATCCTATCTTCATGCAACATCCATTCCATTGGGCAGTTTCCAGTCCTTTTATCCAATATATTCAACCCTCCACGACCCTCAGCAAAATATAAGCAGTTTGCATCGTTTGATTGTTGAGAAAGAGAATATACAGTATATTCACTGCGATACAAAAGATCAAACATCTCTTTCTCTGCATCCATCAACCGTATAAATCCATCATAGCAACTGGTATGAACCTGAAATCATGACACAAAAATCATAATTAGCAGATTCAAATCTAATTGCACAATGTCAGCAATAGTAGCCATGCAAAATTCGGAATCCCGTTCCTAAACCATAAAAAGTATGTTGACAATAAAGAAAATAACTAGTGTGGATGTAAATCTCCATGCAAAATCAACCACTTCAACCATTCAAACAGATCAACAGATCAACAGATAATTTTTCCTTAATTAAAAACTGCATCTTCCATCACTCAAGCACATTGTCTCCTTTGGTCAAATATCTTTTTCACAACTGACTACTAAGAAATGCCATTAAATACAGAAGGCATGAAAACAAGTCTCAGATGCTCGAGAAGCAATTCAACAATTAACTAGAACTAATATTTATTGACACATAAAGACTACTTCCACCTATGCCTAAGTGAACCTTTTCCATCACAAGAATAACTTGCCAATAAATAATAAGCTCGCTTAATCTGAACTCCAGCAAAAATGGAATTTTACGATAAAACCTATTGAGAACCAAACGATCTATCCTCACACATTACGAATTATTGTACGCAAGAACCAACAGCCTTTTCATGCTAAAAACAGATCATAGAAAATAGCATATATTTCAAAAAATCAAATGCAAAAAATTATTCCTAATCTTTAAAATCTTCCTAGATCCCCCCCAGAAAAACGGTACCTTCGACAATGCATGCCATTGAATTGAAATCCCAGAAATGGGACCTGAATGCGGGTGATACAAATAAACACCATTTCCTTCCTCTGACTGGTGATCAGCATTCCAAAACCCAACTTCCCCAAACTTGTTACCTACAACAATCATTCTAGAATCACGACAAGGGAAAAACCGCACTGCCATTATTCTTCCAGGCACAACCCGAGCTATGTTGTCGGCATTCAGAACCAAAGACCCAACCTTTAAGCGACTTCCATCGGTCTTATGTTCCATCTTAATCGATCTCGTCCAGTGACCTTTTATGTCACTAGTTAGTTCTTCAGTCTGTGTCTTAATTAAATTCGGATAATTATCAATAGGTTCCATCTTCAAACAATTCTCATTTCCCCCTCCTTCAGTCTTTATCTCTTTCGGGAAACTTCCATTGCCTTCCTCCAATTTAAAATCCTTAACATCATCAACTAATTCCTCTTTCACTGACCTGCTTTCCAGAGATTTAATCGAAATACCTACAATTGATTCAATCAGTGACCGATGAGACTCCCTCTCACTACAAACTTCAATCATTTCAAGGGGGCCTGAAACACGACGCGAAGGCATAGATTTGGGATCTGACTTCCGAATCTTAGTAGCCGGCTCCGTAATATCATCAGAAACACTTTTGGCATCAGGGGGAATTCCTCTAGCACGCAAAGAGCGCCGTAAAACTATCGGAGTCTCGACTTTAGGTTTGCTCTTCGGATAAACCTTTTCCGATTTGGTTTCAACTCTGGAAGGGGAATAACAAAGAGATCACAAACAAAACAGAGAAAAAACGAAGTAGGATACAGAAATCAGTAGGAAGAGTTCGAGAGAGACCTTTGACGCTTGGAGGCAGCAGAGAGTTCAGAGGCTTTGGACTGAAGCTTGAGGGCGGCCATCATTTCATCGTTTCGGCGAATGTTCTCGAGCCTCTTGCGCTCGTACTCAGTGAGAGCTTGAGAGGCCATGGGAAACTGGAAAGGGTTTAGGGCAGAAGTAGAAGCAGAAGGAGAATTGGGGTTTCGTGGAGTTCGAAATATGGAAATGATTCTTATATATAGTTGGAGTTGGCGGGAAAACACCACCGGCGGGTTGAGGGGCTACATTGCCTATTTAACCGCCACGTCACTCTCATGCTCTGTGGCTAAAATATTTTTGTTCAATTATAAATTTAGTTTCTTTTTTAATAAATATTATGTCATAAGTTTCATCATAAATTGTATTTATTTAATCCATTTAATTTTAGTTTTTTTTTTTTAAATGAAAGTACATTAAATATAGTACTAAGACTATTTTTTAACTTTTTAATAAATGTTAGTATTAATAAAACTTTTTATAATTTTAAAATTGAAATTGAGTCATTTTTTTCCCTTAGTCCATTAATATCAGTCTCATAATTTTAAAATGCATCTACTTTTTTACACTCAAGCTCACTGATATGAAATATTGTTCAATTTGGTCCATTAATATGAGTTTTATAATTTTAAAATATATCTACTTTGTACTGGGAGGGGTTTCCACATCATTATTATAAGAAATGTTGTGCTCCCCTCTCCAACTATGTGGAATCTCACAATCTACTCCAAGGGGATCCAACGTTTTCATTGACACACCGTTCGATAACTGGCTCTAATACCATTTGTAACAATTCAAGTCTAGCGCAAGTGGATATTATCCGTTTTGGCTCGTTACTTATCACGGTGAGCCACAAGATTTTAGAACGCATCTCATATAGAGAAATTTCCATATTCTTATAAACAATGTTTTAACGTGAAGTTTAAAAGATATTTTTATTAATTTAAGAAGAATTTTAACTTTTTGATCATCACTCTAGATTATATTTTCCTTAATAAGAGTTGCAAGTACAAAAGAAAGAATAAC
This sequence comes from Cucurbita maxima, assembly GCF_002738345.1. Lineage (NCBI taxonomy): Eukaryota > Viridiplantae > Streptophyta > Magnoliopsida > Cucurbitales > Cucurbitaceae > Cucurbita > Cucurbita maxima. Next base: position 4,107,971 of record NW_019272026.1, read on the forward strand.
CCATTTCATCATCTACAATACATTTTTCTTTTAATTTTTAAATTATTTCTTCTTCGTTTTTGTTGAAAGTCAGCCAAATGTTGTCCACTCCATCACAGATCAAAGAGTGTAGTGCTGTTGGATAGTGTCAATGTCCAACCCCTTCAACTTCACCACTGACTCCACATGGCCCTTCAAAGTGTGGAGTTCCCTCAGCCTGCACCGTTCAACATTCAAACACTTACTAAAATGTTCATACAATTCCTCGTCGTCCTGCTTGGAATGACTTTCTAAGTGCTCGGTATTGATTTGTTTACGAACTTACCTGGCAATTTCAGCTCTTTTCTTGGCTTGCTCTGCAATCGCTGAAAGTTCCTCGTAGCTGCTCTTTTCATGAAATATGGTTTCTGGTGGCTGCAGGCCATGCCTTGTACGTTGGGCTATTGCCCATTGTGCCTCTCTTTCGCCTTTTCCGTAATCCTTCTTCGTCGTAAACGCAGTCTACGGTAGCAGAATGGTTGAGAACATTCATTAGCAAGACACCCTACAAGTGAAATGACATCACAGAAATTCGAACACGGACCTTATTCTCAAGCATGTTGTCCCAGGCCTTGCCGCTGAGGCCATAACGGATTGCAAATTTGAGGACATCAAGTGGGAAGTAAGTGACAATACTGAATAACCAGATGGCTCCTGCCCATCCCCACCCAATGCCTTTGATCCTTGCAAAGTCCCATTCGGAATATACAGCAATTAGAGTGGCAACCTGAAAGGGAAGGCAGCAGAATAGATCCCACGTCGGTTAGGGAGGAGAACAAAGCACCCTTTATAAGGGTGTGGAAAACTCTACCTAACAGGCGCAATTTAAAAATTTTGAGTGGAAGCCCGAAAAGGTATACCCAAAGAGGACAATATCTACTAATGGTAGGAATTGGCCATTACAAATAGTATCAGAGCTAGACACTGGACGATGTACCAGCAAGGAGATTGAGCCTCGAAGGGGGATGGACACGAGGCGGTGTGCCAGCAAAGACGTTGGGTCCCGAAAGGAGATGGACTGTGAAATCCCACATCAATAGGGGAGGAGAACGAAACATTCTTTGTAAGGATGTAGAAACCTCTCCCTAGCAGACACGTTTTAAAAACTTTGAGGGGAAGTCCAAAAGGAAAGCCCAAAGAGAACAATATCTGCTAGCGGTGGGCTTGGGCCATTACAAATGGTATCAAAGCTAGACACCAGGCGATGTGCCACGAGGAGGCTTAGTCCCAAAGGGGGGTAGACACGAGACGGTGTGCCAACAAGGATGCTGGACCTGAAGGGGGGTGGATTGTGAAATTCCACATCGGTTGGGGAGGAAAACGAAACACCTTTTATAAGGGTGTGGAAATCTCTCCTAGAAGTCGCGTTTTAAAAACCTTGATGGGAAACCTAAAAGAAAAAATTCAAAGAAGACAATATCTGCTAGCGGTGGACTTGAGCCGTTACAAAGAATGATTTGAAAGGAGGTAGAAGAAGAAGCGTTGTTCTTACCAACTGAGCAGCAATGAAGGCAATAACTAGCAAGAAACCAGGGCATTCAACAAAGGACCAACTTCTTGACCTGGTGACGAAGATGAGACCTTGACTGATAATGCTCACTTGAAGATAGAGAGCAGAGTTCATCTCAGCAAGATCTTTAAGTGGCTTTACACCAAATGTTTTCTGCAGACAATGTTGACATGTTAGTATACAATGTCATCTTTGTGTTTAACGTTCAGGGCACGATATCGTTTTCTCACCGGGAAGAAGACGGTTTCGTTGGCGAGCCAGAAGAAAAACACGGTCGCGAAGGCCATGTATGTTCCAAGGACAACACCAGTAGCAAAAATTTCTTTGAGTCTCCATGAGTCAGGCACAGGTGATGGCTTCACTCTATCCTTTGAAATGGTCATGATGGTTCCATCGTTTAGGATGGCAATGATAAGGACCATAAAAGGCGAGAAATCAAACTTCCAGATGAGAGCAACAAGCATGAATCCCAACACGATACGTATTGTAATGGAAACTGCATAGATAGTGTAGTTTTTCATTCTTTGAAAGATGGCTCTACTGGTTAACACAGCACTCACAATCACACTTAGTCCTGGCTCGGTCAAGACAATGTCTGATGCGCTTCGTGCTGCGTCGGTTGCATCAGCCACAGCAATACCGATGTCGGCCCTCTTGAGAGCAGGAGCATCATTGACACCATCTCCTGTCATGCCACAAATATGGTTCCTCTCCTGAAGTCTCTTAACAATCTCATACTTGTGTTCTGCAATCCACAAATGACTAGTTTAGTTGGGGTGGGAGGGAGTCTCACGTTGGCTAATTTAGGGAATGATCATGGATTTATAAGTAAGGAATACATCTCCATTGGTATGAGGCCTTCTGGGGAAGCCCAAAGTAAAGTCATGAGAGCTTAGGCTCATAGTGGACAATATCATACCATTGTGGAGAGTTGTGATTCCTAACAATCTTTTGTGGTTAAAAGTATAACGTGATTACCAGGGAAGACTCCTGCAAACCCATCAGCCTTCTCAATGAGTTCATCAACAGGAATAGAAGCAATTGACTCATCCATGCTTTGGCCGAGCAAAGACAAGGACGGATACATGTTCGTGCCCATGCCGAGCCTCCGACCGGTTTCTTTGCCTATTGCAAGTTGGTCACCAGTGATCATCTTAACATTAACACCAAGTTCTAGAGCTCGGCGAATGGTTTCTGCACTGTCATGCCTTGGAGGATCAAATAGAGGCAAGAGACCAACAAATTCCCATGGTTCTCCAGCACTTTCCTTGTCCTTGTCTTTAACAGTCTAAACATGATTGCGAACAAGGTTTAGAGGTAATAAGAAAGCCTATTCATTCTATGAGTTAATGAACCTATTTTGTATATATATTCACACAATTCACCTGTCGGCCAACGGCCAACGAACGAAGACCGCGATTAGCGTAGTTATCGATAATGGTATGAGCTTTCTGCCTTACTTCACCTTTAAGGTCACAAAGGTCAATGATCTAATACCAAAATGACAGAGTTAGGCATCTAAAACAAATGTGGTTCTTCATAAGTGACATTGGCTATCAGACAACAACATTACCTGTTCAGGAGCGCCCTTGCTGCTTCTGTGCCAGTTACCATCTGTGTCGATGTAGGTAATGGCAGTACGTTTATCGACCGGGTTAAACGGCAAGAAATGCACCTCAGTTATTCCTGCTCTTGCCTTTAAGAGCCAAAGGGTTCAGTATACCACAAAAGGTTCAGTAAAAGGAAGCCATGAACATAAAAACAAAGCTGAGTATTAAACCTCTTTGGGGTCATCCAACATTTCAACAATGCAGGCATCGATGGCGTCTTGATTTTTGACTCTCGACGCTCTTGCAGCAAACAGCATGACAGCATCCTTGTCCATGTTTGGTACAAACACCTGCAGTCATAAAGGCACCAAGATGAGACATGATCAAAGCCAATGAGTGAAACTATGTGAGCTTGACCTCAATCAGGGACTTGTCTACTGTGAGCTTGTTCAGGGTGAGAGTTCCTGTCTTGTCACTGCAGAGGACATCCATCCCAGCCATCTCTTCAATGGCTGTCATCCTCTTGGTGATGGCACCTTGCTGCGAAAGGCGATGCGATCCGATGGCCATGGTTACTGAAAGAACCGTTGGCATTGCTATGGGAATGCCTCCAATGAGAAGCACCAACAAGTTGTCAATGCCCTCTCTGTATGCTCTGTGCTGGATAGCAAACATTACTAGAATCTCAATGACCATCCCGACCGCGATCGAGCATATACAGAAGTTTCCAATGGCCGTCAACACCTGATCAATGATAAACCATTAGAACCACAAATCTTGCCATGAATCCTATGTTACTTTGGTTATGCAAGAATCAAGAATTTTTCTTTTACCTTTTGGAAATGACCAACTTGGTTGGTGCTGTCCACAAGATGAGCTGCCTTTCCAAAAAAGGTATGCACTCCAGTGGCAATAACAACGGCCTCAATCTCTCCTTGCTTGCAGGTGGAGCCAGAGAACACTTCATCACCAGGATTCTTGGTGACAGGCAAAGATTCACCCGTAAGAGCAGACTGGTCAATCTTGAGAGGATCGCCTTCTAAGAGACGTGCATCGGCCGGGATAATATCTCCTAATTTAACGCTAATCACATCCCCTGGAACCAGAATTGCTGCCTCCTCTTCTTTCCACTTCCCATCTCTTAGAACCTACACGAGTTGAAAAACAACATTCTCATGAACCACGTTATCTTGTGTTAAATCGTCACTGAACTCAAAAGTTTAAGTTGATAGGTTAGAGTAAATTCAATCACGTACTCATACTTCGACACTCCCCTAACTTCAAGACCCAACAAATCCTTCCAATGACATCCAAGAGTTCGAAAAGAAATATCTCTGGTTAGGATTGTTAGGAATTACGACTCTCCACTATTATCCATTATTGTCCAAAATGTATTCCTTACTTATAAACCCATGATCAACCCTTTAATTAGCCGATGTAGAACTCCTCTCCCAACAATTATTAACAATCCTCTCCTCGAACAAAGTACACCATAGAGTCTCCCTTGAGATTTATGGAGCCCTCAAACAACCTCCCCTTAATCGAAGCTCGACTCCTTCTTTAGAGCCCTCGAACAAAGCACACCCTTATAAGTTAAAAGCATGACTCTAATACCATGTTAAGAATCACAAATCTCCACAATGGTATGATATTGTCCACTTGACTTTACTTTTAGATTACCCAAAAACCTCATACCAATGGAGATGTATTCCTTACTTATAAGCTCACGATCAACCCCATTACCCGACGTGGAACTCCTCTTCCAACAATTCTCAACAATGACACCATATTAAACCACCCAAAACTTCGAAAAGAAACGCAAATACCTTGGTTTTGGGTGCCAGACCAGCCATGAGAGCAGCAGCTGCATTTCCAGCATTGTTCTCTTCAATGAAACTAATGGTAGAATTAATGATCAACAACACAATAATCCCAACAAAATCTTGCCAATCCGGTGGTTTCCCCTGCATTTTAGACCAAAATCTAGCTTGAGTTTCCAAGTGTAAGAGAACGAACAAGAACAAATTTGGGAAAAATGTATGAGTACCCCTCCATTAGCCAGAGCAATGGCCATGATTGCCGCAGATTCCATAACCCATGATAGAGGATTCCACATAAACCCCAAGAACTTCAAAACCTTGCTCTCTTTTTTCTCTTCAAGCTTGTTAGGACCAAAAATTTGGAGTCTCTTTTCTCCTTCTGCTGTGCTCAATCCTTCTTTAGTGCATTTTAGTTTCTCAAAAACTTCCTCCACAGGAATCCGTTCCTACAAGAACCCACATAGAAAAACGAAGATCAAAACACAAAAAAAAACAGAGAATCGCAAAAACAAAACAAAAGAATCAATGAATCAATGTTCTTACTAGATCAACGTTCTCATTCTTGACATCTTCCAACGAAATATCGCCCATAGCTGACCAAAAACAAGCAAAACGAAGAAGAAAATCTCCAAAAACACTTGGAATATCCCTTCTTTCTCCGGCAGGCTCTTCTTATAGGAAATGGAGAAGGCGAGGGAGTTGATTCAAGAAACCCCATGATCGGCTGTGGGTCGCTAAATGAGTATACCTGCAGAGCTGGAGTGGTTACAGCCAGTGCCGAGCAGAGTTGGTTGATACCTTCTGTGGCTTCCCAGACCCTACGGGCTGTTTCAGTAACAGGTTGGCGGATGTGGCAATTAGCATGTAGCATTTTGTTCATGGTTCTGCTACAAAAACAAAATCATTTTATTTATTAAATGATAATTGAAATCAATGTATTGAGTTAGAATAAGTTTTGATGTGAATTTAAAATTTATGTTTTGGATGTATATTTATCAAATATAATTACTTCACTTATATATATACTTAATAAATATATAGATATAAGGGTCGAAGATAAATGATATTAAAAAATGAAAATTATTTATTAAAAATAATTTGAAAGGAATTATATATATAATAAATTGAAAGAAAAAAAAAAATCGGTGAAGAATTTTGTATCAATTCTTTAAAATAATAATAATAATTTTGTAGATATGAAAAATGAAATAGGAATCGAGATCGAGAATGAATTATAGAGTAAAAATACTAACATTTTTTTTCAGATGTTTTGAGGGTTTAAAATTATATTATTTTTGAACATGTTAAATTATTATTAATATTATTTATTAGTTATATTATAAGCACAGCCGGCTTCCAAACACAAACTTCCATACAAACAGAGCTCCAAGAACCCAATCGACAATTCCCACACATTATATATATACATACATACATATATATATATGTGTGTGTGTGTGTGTGTGTATGCATAACCAATATCACTCATTAATTCTCTGTTTTTCTAGTTTCAATCATGTCCCTCGCTCCCAAATTCATTCCGTCGCTGATTTGCTATGTTCTTCTACTTGCTGCTACAGAGCTCTCTGTTTTTGGCTCTGTTTCCGCCGTCGAATCATCACCGACGACTGCCGTTATCCGAGGTGGTTACTGGCTTTCATGGCTAGCCCAAACATTCCCTCCGGCGGCAATCTCCACCTCCCATTTTACCCATCTCTTCTACGCCTTCCTAGAACCAAATAACGTAACCTTTGAATTGACAGTCACTCCCAACGACGACCAATGGATGAGAAATTTCACCTCAACCATCCACGCCGCCGACCCTCAGATCAAAACCTTCCTCTCAATCGGCGGCGGTGGTTCCTCTGTTCCCATCTTCGTTGCTATGGCCGCTAACCAAACCTCCCGCTCCGCCTTCATCGCGTCGGCCATCTCCGTAGCCAGATCGTACGGCTTCGACGGTCTAGATTTGGATTGGGAATTCCCCAATTCCACCGACGACATGTCCCATTTGTCTTCGCTCTTCAAAGAGTGGCGTCAAGCAATCGAAACAGAGTCCTCCTCCAACGCCGACCGACCTCCGCTGGAGCTGTCGGCGGCCGTCTCGTACGCTTCCAGTTTCCCGTCGCCGCCTCGATCATATCCCGCCGACGCGATTACCGAGTACGTCGATTTCATTAGCCCGATGTGCTTCGATTACTTCGGGAAATGGTCGCCATCGGCCACAGGATCACACGCTCAGCTCTTCGATAAGACAAGCAATTTCAGCACCAGCTACGGCATAACATCGTGGATTGAGGCTGGAGTTCCGCCGGAGAAATTAGTTATGGGGTTGCCGGTGTACGGAAGGACGTGGCGGTTGAAGGACGCGTGTCATCACGGTATTGGAGCGTCGGCAGAGGGAGTTGGCCCAGGGAATGAAGGCGTTATGATTTACTCTGATGTGTTGGAGTTCAATTCGGCCAACGGCGCCACCGAGGTGTTCGATACGGCGTCGGTTTCGACTTATTCGTTTGCGGGGACCACTTGGATTGGGTATGATGGGCCGAATTCCATTGATGTGAAGGTCAAGTATGCGAAGGCCCATGGGCTTCGTGGATACTTTTTTTGGGCCCTCGGGTACGACAACAACTGGACCATTGCGGAAGCAGGTATATATTTTGTCTACTTTATTTATCTACCAAAATTATAAACATTTAACTTATTATTTTCCCTTTTTATTTTTTATTTTTTGCAGCTCAAAATGCATGGATGTATGGGTGACGTCATAATTTTAATTTAACATTTCCCGTAGTCTATACTGTAAAAGTATATTATTAAATTAGTCAATGATTTATTCTACCCAAAATAAAAATTTTATCTATTAAATATATTATTTTCTTTCCAAATAAAGCTTATAGATTGCATTGTGACTTAGATTAAATATCAAACTATATTAATATATAAATATTTGTTTTCGTGACGTATTATGTATATCATCTGTCTCACAGTTTTAAAACGCATCTCCTAGGGAGAGATTTCTACACCCTTATAAAGATATCACAATCCATTTCCTCTAGGACCCAGCATCCTTACTGGCATACCCGTCCAGTGTTTGGCTCTGATACCATTTATAACAACTTAAGCCCACCACGAGTATATATTGTTCGTTTGGTCCAAAGAGAACAATATTTACTAGCAGTGGGTTTGAACTATTACAAATGGTATCAAAACCAGTTATCAGACGGTGCGAGACATTAGTCGAAGTAGGGCTAGACTTAGCCGCGTTTTAAAACCATGAAGTTGATGACGATACGTAACAGACCAAAGAAGACAATATCTCCCTGAGTTAAACAACCGTGGCAAAACTAAGTTAAAGTTCGATAAAACTAATGTGGATTAAGCCGTATGACAAATTGATTGCATTCAAAGCTCAATTAGACTTTAAGAAAAAAGAATAAACGGTTAAAAATCGAAAAGGAGTATCAGGAACTTTAGGCAATCCTCGTCTATAATAAGTAAGATCGTGGGGGTCGTATTGAATACTAAATTTGCTACATTACTAACTTAGGTATTGAGTGTAATTATGGAAATAATTATTAATTAATGCATGTACGATCTTTATAATATAGTTTTGAGAAAGCATTAATGTAGATATTGGAGGTTAATTTAATTTAAATTTAGTTTAAATTTGATTTCTATATTTATAAATATCCTTTAGGCAGTATTATCTCAGGGATGTTTGACTCTGACCTTCTGATTTTGGACCTTTCTCTCTCTATCTCCTCCGCAGCCTTTGACCGTATCTCAGCCCTACATCTCTCTTTCCGTTCCTCCAATTTCTCACCTTCTTCTTCTTCATGCGTGAGCCATTGCGAATTTCATCTCCCAAATTTTCCGATTCATCGCCTTAATGGGAAATGTAACCGGCGGTGTGGCTGCGAAGTTTGCCTTCTTCCCACCGGAGCCTCCAACCTATGACGTTTACAGAGGGGACGATGGAAGGCTCGCCTTCTCCGGCGTGTCCGCCGATAGGAATATGGACGTCAATTTGCTTGATACCAAGGCCGGTAATAGGATCGTGGCCACCTTCTGGAAGTATCCTTTTGCTCGATTGACGCTTCTTTATTCCCATGGAAATGCCGCTGATCTTGGCCAGATGCACGAGCTCTTCGTTCAGCTCAGAGCTCACCTTCGCGTTAACATCATGAGGTGCCCTTCGCGTTAACATTTGATTGTTCTTTCCAATTTATTCTCTCTGGTTTTGTTTTGAACATCATTTCAATGATTCTTGTTCATCTTGTATCTGTTCTAATTCCTGCGGCTGTTCTGTTGTTTGGTTTGGTTTGTGTAATTTGAAATCTGCATTACTCGTTATTTGTTCTTCCTGGCCTCAATTTTGGTGCCAATGATTTCCCCATAAGAGCTTATGAATGTTAGCACCATTGTTTCTCTATTGGTCTAAGGGCTAGACTTTGTTTGATGATTGCAGTACGCCCATCATTTCATGTGTCTTTGTATTGTGAGTTAGATTCCAACCAAAAGGTCAAAAGAAGAGGGCCAAAACTGTTCCATCACTGTAGCGAAAATTCTGAAATCTTCAAAAGTTGCACTATATTCATTCTGTTTTGGCATGATCCTTGTAAAAAGTACATGTTCTTTAGAGAAAACTCTGGTGTTCAGCAAGCAAAAGGGGGGAATACTCCAATTGATTCAGCATGATAAATCACAAATGAGCAATGTATTAGGAAACTAAGCTCAAACTCTTGCCACCCTAATCAGAATCAAGAACTTGAATGTGAGGTCCACATCGGATGGAGAGAAAAACAAAGCATTCATGGTAAGAGGTGGAAACCTCTTCCTAGTTGACATGTTCTAAACTTTTGAGGAGAAGCCTAGAAGGGAAAGTACAATATTTGTTAGTGGTCAAATGGTATCCGAGCTAGACACTGGGCGGTGGGGCTCCAAGGGTGATGGATTGAGAGATCCACAGAGATCCCACATTGGTTAGAGAGAGGACCAAAACATTTCTTATAAGTGTGTGAGAACCTCTCTTTGGTAGACAAATCCTACATTGGTTGGAGAAAGGACCAAAATATTTCTTATATGGTTGTGAGAACATCTCCTTGGTGGACGTATTTTAAAATCTTGAGGGGAAACTTGAAACGGAAAGCCTAAAGACGTAACATCGGCTAACGATGGACTTAGAGCTTGGGCTATTACAAATGGTATTAGAGGCGGACATTGAGCGGTGTGCCAGCAAGGATGTTGGGCCCCAAAGGGGGTGGATTGTGAGATCCTACCTCGATTGGAGGAGAATGAAGCATTACTTACTTGGGTATAGAAATCTCTCCCTAGTGGATTGTGAGATCCTACATCGGTTGGAGGATAAAAATCTCTCTCTGGTGGGCCCGTTTTAAAATCTTGAAAGGAAGCTTAAAAGGGAAAGTCCAAAAAGGACAATATCTACTAGCGGTGAGTATGGGCTTGGGCTGCTACATCTGCCATTGTATTCCAAGGCATATTGCTGTTTTCATTTACAGAAGAGTTACCAAATAACATGTTTGTCCTGAATTTCAGCTACGACTATTCAGGATATGGAGCATCTACCGGTAAGGTAAGCAATTCTATTTCTTTGGTTAAAAGTGATGTTTCTATGGTTATATCCCAGCAGCCATCACTTCTACCAATAACATGTTTATGCCTATTTGTTTACTCATAAATGGTTCATCTCTCATTCTGCTAGCCATCTGAATTCAATACATATTACGACATAGAAGCTGTTTACAATTGCTTGAAGCGTGATTATGGGATCAAGCAAGAAGACATGATTCTATATGGGCAATCTGTGGGGAGTGGACCGACCCTTCACTTGGCATCTCGACTACAAAGATTAAGAGGCGTCGTTCTTCACAGCGCCATACTTTCAGGCATTCGAGTATTGTGTCCTGTCAAAATGACATTTTGGTTTGACATTTTCAAGGTGAGCTATGCTCCAATTGATTTATATACGTCCTCTTGATCCTTGTTTGTGTTTATACCAACAACTCTCAATGTCTAATCTTTTCAGAACATAGACAAGATAAGGCTGGTGAGCTGTCCCATTTTGGTTATGCATGTAAGACCATTTGTCCTCTCCCTTTTTAATGTTGTTGGGTGATACATGCCTGCTAAGTTTGATCGATGTGCAGGGAACAAATGATGATATTGTTGATTGGTCCCATGGAAAACGACTTTGGGAGCTTTCAAAGGAAAAGTACGATCCGTTATGGGTGAAAGGCGGGGGACATTGTAACCTCGAGACGTTCCCCGAGTATATTAAGCATTTGCGTAGGTTCATTAATGCAATGGAGAAGGTCCCAACTAAACAAACGATAAAACAACTCACTTCTACCCCGAGCATCACGGAGTCGAAACATAACAAGTGCTTGAGATTTAGAAAACGATAGTTTTGTGTTGTCGTGATTGAAGTAGAGACTGAATCAAAGATAATTTTGTTGTATCTGCTTCGCCTGTCTTCACGTCCAAAAGAGTTCAACAATCAACACGCTTGGTGTCACAGTCATGCTTGTGGTCGCATGTCGGATGTCCCAGTCATGCTTGTCCAGGACATATTATCCATGGTTGCATGCCCATTCAAAACCTCTTTTACTTGCTTTCATGTTAGATACACATTTATTATTCTTGTTATGTCAATATGGTGGTGTATAATTGGTCACCAAAATCATGTTAGACCAAAATGTCTCAAAATATAGTATACGGGATGTGACTAGTCGTCAATTCTTTCTACTCGAGTTATTTACAATCAAAGTCTTATTGTTGCTTATTCGCATTTAGTCTATAACATTCTTTTCTTTAATATTGTTTTCAACATATTTTTACGTTTGTATTTTCTAAAAGTTTTTTTTCAAACGTGATTTGAGACACAAGTATATGCCAATATTATCTATGAAGTCCGAATCTCATAAATGGGTCTCTTCCAGCCCATTTCAACAAAATGGAAGACTAAATAATTAATAATTTAAATTATAAATGTATTAGTCTATTTAATCATTAAAGTACTTAAACTTTAATATTTTTTTAAAAAAATCATGGATTTAATAGAAATAAAGTTAAAATTTTATAATTTTATCAAATGTAAATTAAATACCAATTTAAAAATTAAAAAAATGTTAAACATTAAAAAAAAAAAAAAAAAAAAACTCGCATAAATTCAAAATATTGAATAACTAAAAAATTGATTTAAAAATTAATTTCCTTTGACTAATGAATTGTGGGGACAGTACTGACAGTAGAAGAAGCAGCTTTAAATGAAAAATAAATAAAATAATAAATTCCATATTTTTATTTTATCCATTTTCAGCACAAATGTGTGGGCCCACCCTCAATCATTATCCCTCATTCTTCCCCTATGCCCTACCCTCAATAATCATTGTTATTTTATAAAATATATGAATTATTAAATGAATTATTTATATATATATTTATCTATATTTATGTTCAAGCTTTAAGTATGTTTTAAAATTTTAAAACTCAATTTATAATTAAAAAAATAATATTATTATCTAATAAAAAGAAAAAAAAAAAACAGTATTTATCACAAAACAAAGAAATTGTTTCTGGTCTCAATATAATTGGGATGGGACCCACATAGAATTAATGAAAACCAATAAGGGCGTACAACGTGGCAGTAGCTGACGTGTTTTCTCAGACCTCGTGGTTCTGTCCCGTTGTATACGTTTGTTACTTTTAGTTATAAACAAATTCATTTACCATAAACGAATTTTTGCCGCGTGATCGACACGCTCGAACTAATTTTCTTATTTCCATTAATTAAAATAATTTAATCACAAACGAACGCCATTTTCTAATTATATTTTTTTAAAAAAAAGTAAAATCCTCTAAGGAAACAAAATTCTTACTATATATTATTACTTGATAAATAAATTATTTTTTTTATATATGATAATTTAAATTCATTAATTAAATTATTAAATTTGAGGATATTACGAGAAGACAAAATTTTCAATAAAATTCCAATCTTGATCGAAATTTGGTTACGAAATTAGCTTTATTTTAAGTAATATAATCGCAGTTTATCAAAATAAGAAGAACAATTAAAAAAAGAATAACATTCCCTTTTAAAGTATCAATAATTACTAGATTCTAAACAGGATTTGAAAAAAAAATAATAATGAATTTGGATTAAATTCCTGTTAAATATTCTGCCAAAAATTAATTAATGAGAGATGAATTTCATAGCATAGTAACAGTAGAATTTGATTATCCAGAATAATCACATGGTGGATTAAAACCTGTGTGAGATCATCATACCATGATACAGTGGGATGATGTGGATCGTTGATTTGACTGACTTTTTCCGCGATGCATCAAGTTTGACTCCACTGCCAGAAACCCCCAAAGTTATTCCACTTTCTGTTCATACGGATGATGGAGGGAGAGAAAGTGGAAGAGGGTTTAACCTTAAAGCAATGATAATAAGACAATGGGCGAAAAGGGGAAAAGGGTTTGCTTAAAATACTCCACAGATTTCTGTTCTTTTGGAAATTGAATTCAATTTCTTTTTCTTCTTCTTTCCCTCTGTATTGGGTCATCGCTATCATTCGCCATTTCTGCAGCTTTGCTTTCAATCAATGTCTTCTCTAAGCCATTTGCTCATCTGGGTGTCTGAGAAAAACTGAAGGGGTAGTGGAAAACATTGAACCCACATCGAAAATTTCGTGTTTCTTTCTCTAAGCCACTTTTCTCTCCTTCCCCCATGACCGTGGAGAGTCATTCAGTTGATTCAGCCGGCGATGGTGGCGCCGCCGATCATTTTCCTGTTGGGATGCGGGTTCTGGCTGTCGATGATGATCCCATTTGTCTTAAAGTGCTCGAGCATCTCCTCCGGAAATGCCAATATCATGGTTTGTTTTTGCTCTCATTTCGTGTGTTTCTGTTTGGTTTGTTGACTAATATACATGAATGGTATGTTCTTGATCTGTGTTTTTGAGGATTTTGGGTACTGAAATGTTTGAAATATTTGAAATGGTGGGTTTGTTTGTTCTCTGTTCTTCCTGCAGTCACCACGACGAAGAGGTCCATTGAGGCTTTGAAGATGTTGAGAGAAAATAGAAACAAAGTGGACTTGGTTATCAGTGATGTGAACATGCCTGATATGGATGGGTTCAAGCTTCTTGAGTTGGTGGGGCTTGAGATGGACCTACCTGTGATCAGTAAGCTTTTATCTCATTGATCACAACAGCCTATGCCTCTACTTCATCTTGTCGTGTTTTGTTTAGGATCAGTTTGTTTTGTTTGCTGCTTTGTTCTTGATTAGCTGAAATTAATGTTGTCTCTTTATTGCTAGGATTCTAGAACAGCATTACTTGTCTTGTTCTTGACAGTAGTTGGTTTGGTTATTGACTTTTCTTCTTCCCTAGTGTTATCAGCACATAGTGATACTGAGCTTGTGATGAAGGGGATTGCGCACGGTGCGTGCGACTATCTGTTGAAACCAGTTCGAATCGAGGAGTTGAAGAACATTTGGCAGCACGTGATTCGGAGAAAGAAGCTCGAACCGAAGGCAAAAAACAAGTTCCCTAATCAAGATAACGTTGGAAATGGAGGAAGTGAAGGTGAACGAGGTTTCTCATCAACCAGTAATGCAGACAATGAAAAACTCAACAGGAAACGAAAGGAACAAGACGATGATGAGGATGAAGAAGGAAAAGAGAACGAGGTTGATATCGACGACCCATCGAACCTGAAGAGGCCTAGGGTAGTATGGTCAGTTGAGTTGCACCGGAAGTTCGTTTCAGCAGTTAATCAATTGGGTCTTGAAAGTAAGTGAGTACTAGAAGCTATGTTAGTAAATTTGTGTTTCGTTATATGTAACGATTTGATTCGCTCTTAACCAGAAGCCGTGCCGAAAAAAATTCTGGATCTGATGAATGTTGAAGGACTTACCAGAGAAAATGTGGCTAGTCATTTGCAGGCATGTGGCTATAGCATCTTTTTACTTGACTGATTTATGTTTCTGCAAAGATTCAACGAGAAAACGAGACGAAAATAAGAGCGTTTGTGTTGTATTTGCAGAAATATAGGCTTTACCTGAAAAGAATCAGCAATGTGGCATCTCAACAAGCTAACATGGCTGCTACATTTGGGAGTAAAGAAGGCACTTACATGCGCATAGGTTCATATGATGGCTATGGAGATATGCATGGCTTTGCAGGATCAGGGCGGCTTCCAAGCTCTTCTTTATCTTATTATTCACCTGTTGGAATGAGCCTGATCCAACAAAGCTCCCATAATTTGAACTGTGCTATCAGTAATCTTGGGCATCCAGCTATTATGTTGCCTCCTCACCAAACTACTAATCTATTGCAAGGGATTCCGACGTCACTCGAGCTCGGCCATTTGCAGCACAGCAAGTCCACCACTTCCATTGGAGAAGCTTTTGACATAGACTTCGGCTGTTCGAGTTTTTTGGATCCTGATCCTTCTAATGGTAACTGGCAGGGAGCAGCACAATTGTTGAGATTCTCAGCAACTTTGAACCCCATTGAGGAGTATCCCATTGATCACATGCATGCAATGAACTCGAGCATTTCCTCCGCCCCCTCAAAGAACAGGAACATCTCGGTTGTTGGATCAGTTTCAGCTCCCTTGCTGGATTCAAGAGACCTGCAGTGCCAGGCAGGGGTAGGGGTGGTTGACAGTATGCCAAAGCAGAGTTGGGAAGAGCACGAACACGATTACGCCCGATCCCCCTTAAGCCAGAGTTTCAATCAGAATAGTCTAGTTTGTGAGAGAAAGGTCGGTTCGTCTTTGATAGTCCCATCAAATGATGCTCAACTATCCTTCCCTCAGCACAGTGTGGTTGAAAAATTGGGTCCTAACACAAAGACGAATGCAGATAGAAACTTACACGATGGATCGATTCAAGGAAGTTTCGAGTCCTTGGATGATATAATGAACGCTATGATCAAACAGGTATAGTCAAATTTCTTGCTAAATATTTAGATACTGAATCTGACATAATTATGTAGACATTCCTTTCTTTTGAATGGTAATGCTATTACCATCTCTGTTATGTTTGTGTCAACTTGATACACATACAGGTTGTCTTACTGCTACCAAGTTTGCCAAACTTGTGATTTTTCTTTGTAATGATATGAAAAACTGCCATAATATTGTTCTTCGTTCTGGAATGGCTAAACGATTCCATGTAATCGAAATCTTACCTTGTGAAAGCTCCGATCAGTTTCAAGTCACTATATGAAGCCTAGTTGTCATAACATCCAAGCATTTAGACTTCTTTTGATCAAGATAACTTCTTGTTTGCTTCATAATCAGGTCAAGTTTCATGGGCCATTTGGTCGTAAAAGGCGTCGTCGATTTTTCGATTTTGGATTTGATAGTTTCTCTCTAGGATCATGTATTTAAGCTCTGTACCTGTTGATTGTTGGATGGAAACAGAGGCATTAATAGCAATACGGGTGATCTGAAAGCTGTTCGTGTACCATTATGTTCTTCGTCAGTTTGGTTTCTTGTTACGATGTTCCATCTTTGTCTGCTCATCCATTTACTGATGCAAAACATCTGGATAACGAAACAGCAGACTGCACCCTCCTTGTCCTTGTTCACAAGATAATGACAGGACAGCAGGTGTCACGATGGCTTTCGTGATGGCATTTGTGATTAATGGAAAAACGAACAAGGACACCAAAAATACCAAACGCAACCTTAGAGGTAAATACTCGAAAGTAATCTAAACCAATTATCTTAATCATTAACCAATTTGTCTTGAAATTTAAATATTATACATATAATATATATACATTCCCGGTCTCCATTTATCTTATGGGAATTATTTTTCTCCTCACTTTATTCAGTCTCTGGTAAAATGTCTAACCCCACCCGTAACCCACAGATAAAATACATTACATATTCCGTTTTAGGGATTGACGACTTACCCATTCAGTGACCTTGGCACTGGACGTTCCAAAACTGGAGTACTATCGGGTCAGGTAAATTCAATAAGAGATGCCAGTTGGCAATTCTCGGCCTTAGTGTCATTTCCATGGAGCGAATGGACATCCCTATTCGTTTTTGCCCTCAGTCTACAAGGATTATGGATTAGGTGCTCAAGTAATTATCACTAGTTGTGCTGCTTTACATAGTTTGAAAGTCATATTGCTCAATGGACATACAAAAAGAGCTCTTATTCTTCCTGTCATAGTCAAAGCCATAGGTCCTGAAAAGGAGAACCAGTGCGTTTTATAGATGCAGAAAGGTTTCCTTTTTCTGTTCTGTTCTGTTCTTCTCTTTTATGGTAGAGGGCGGATTAACGCCCTTATCCATTTTCCATTACCGAACAGAACAAGTTCCATCAAGAAGCTGTGGGGAAAATGCTAACAAAAAAAGTCTCAACAATTTGAAAAGCTCTACCACAGCTCAAAATTATTCTAAGAAGGCTGCTTCAACAGTTCTGTAATAATGTTGGGTCTAGAAACCACCCATCTGGAAGCTTCTACTTTCATCTCAGCCATTCGGCCACATGGGGTCCGCTGAAAAGACCTTATAGATAAGCATCCACACAAGTAGTCCTGTGTCTACAAATATGTTGTCCATAAACCAACATTTGTGTGTGTTGTTTCACATTTGAAACGATGGCAAAGAAAGAGATGGAAGTGGTTAAAGGGTTGGATCTTGAGAAGTACATGGGAAGATGGTATGAGATAGCTTCAATTCCATCGAGAAATCAACCAAAAAATGGTGTGAACACAAGGGCTACTTATACGCTCAAAGAAGATGGAACTGTGAAAGTGGTGAATGAAACTTGGAGCGATGGCAAGAAAAGTTGCATGGAAGGTGTGGCTTATAAGGCTGAGCCTTCAAGCGAGGAGGCCAAGTTCAAGGTCAAGTTCTATTTGCCTCCCTTCCTTCCAATCATTCCAGTTGTTGGGAATTACTGGGTTTTGTTTATTGATGGTGATTATCAGTATGTCCTGGTTGGGGAGCCTTCAAGGAAGAATCTTTGGGTATGTTTTCAAATTTCACTCTCTCATTCCAAAGTTTCATATTGTGAGTTTTGTATACTGATGGTGTTTTTTTGGTGTATTGTGCAGATATTGTGCAGAAATACTCATCTTAACGAGGAGATATACAATGAGCTGCTTGAAAAAGCCAAGGAAAAGGGTTATGATGTAAACAAACTGCACAAGACACCACAGAGCGATCCTCCACCAGAAGGTGAAGGTCCCAAAGATACAAAAGGCATATGGTGGATAAAGTCCATTCTTCTGGGAAAGTAAACAGATCACAGAAGCTTATGTTTATAACATCAGAACCCTATCTTGCTACTCTTCTCATCAGTTGTGTAAAATGTTGGCTTGTGAGTACATATTATGTGTGTACCTCGGTATGGTTGTGCTTTAAATCGCACTCACGGTTTACCGATCATAAGTACAACTTGTTAGTAAGATCCGAACTCGTCTAATAAAAATGTGATTGCAAGAGGTAACTCGATCGACATTTATCAGCATTGATTAACATCAAGAGGGATCAATAATGAACATTCCATTGAAAATGGAAACAAGCATATGTGAACCAACACCAATGAAGAAAATGAGACATCAATATGCTATACGAGTAGGATCTACGCCCAACATTTTGTTCCCCCATCTTTTAAACAACAAACGAGGATAAAATTCACAAGATTCAGTGAAACAAACAAATTGTAAAGGATATAATCATATTACAATCATCAATTATCTGGTTCAACTTTCTATGTGATGCCATCAAAAGCTTACAGTATGGTACAACACTGGTTGGTCTTTTTAGCTTGTTTGTAGAACATCTGTTCAATCACAATTGGGCTACAGTTAGGTAGGTTCTAAAGGAAATGGAAAAACGTCAGATGCTTCATGAATGTAGTTGTAACATTAGTTGAGAAGAATTCAAGAAAGTAACACCATCTCATGGACCAGAAATCTAACACATACTATTTTCTACTAGTTATGTACAATCGCATACCTGGGATGCTGCACTGAGATCAGAACTCTTCTCGACCAAACTGTCCAACTTTTCACCACGTTCAAGTACGCTGTCAATCGTCTTATGCTGTATTGGAAGATAGAAACATATCAGCATGTAAATTAATCAATCAGAAAACAGCAATGTAGCATACAACCCTGGAAGATATATATTAAAAGAACTTACAAGAATAATTTTGGTTTCGTCCAACTCCCGCTGTATTTTCAACAATTTATCAGCCTCTGCAGGGTCCTGGACAGTACATAATCGAAAATGTTATAATCACTGGTTGAGGTGGGGGAATGAAGCTGTAAATACGTTTCAAATTCGGTCATGCAATTATGTCTTAATTAAATGTAGAAAGGAGGGCAATAAACCTGGAATTTGGTTAAAGCTTCAGTCAAATAGGGCCATGGTTGAAAGTTATCTGCTTGTGCAGTTCTCCATGTTTCACCAAAATTTTTTTGGTACTCGTCCATAACCTGGTAGAAACCAACGTGCATCAACAATAGTTACAATCATACAGAGACAAATACAAAAACTACTTTGATAATATACATACATACATACATACATATATATATACACTAAAAAAAGGATAAAATTATAGATATGTATATGGCTTAGGACTAAGATTAGCTCAAGTCAATGACCTTCGGTTTATCCACATATCATAATAATTTGGCACTATAATCATTAAAAATTTATAATAAGAGAATAAAACTAATCTTCATACTGCAATATGATGCTGACATTACTTGAGCCTGATGCAGTATTGTTCCAGTGAAGTTATTTAATCAGAAATCACTAATCCGTCTATTAGTTTGTCTTTTTCTTAAGAAAAATAACTCGTCAATGCAAAATCCAACAAAGAAAGAGTTCTCTACAGCAATACATTTGTTAGACGTGAATAAGAGTGATTTTCACCTGGTTAAGCAGAGAGAATGCACTTCGAACCGGGTAGTGGTCATCCATAAATCCCAAAGCACAAAGACCATTTCTATTGTAACTATGCACCTTATACTCTACAAAATTTCAAACGATTCGTAGAAAATTCAATAACATAGAACACAAATAATAGCTGAAGCTGGACAGGTATTAAGTGGTAAACCAGCATTGCAGAACATCTTTAACAGTGACTTAAAGGTAGAAAAGAACATGAAAGAAAGACAATTTGTCCTATTGAACAAAATAAGAAAAAACAAACCATAAAACAAGTGTAAGAAATCAAAATCTTCTACGGAAACCTTACACTACAATTCAGATTTGAAATTGTTACAAATTCCTCTCCTATAAATGACCAGACTCAATAGATCCCCTATACAGATTCAGATTGAGTGAACCATATGCAATTAACTGCATAAAGACACTAACAGGGCAAACATGATTTCACAAGAACATTCAGCTGACTGTCGGCGCCCGCTTAAACCAAAAGTGGAAAGGGGATCATCATGGGGCATTTCTTGGTTTTATCGTCTCTTCGGGTATCATTTTGCCTCTTGTCACTTGAATTTCCACCACATCCTGTTCGTTTTCGCCTAAACTACAATCATACGTTCCCTCCAACTATTGGACTTTCTATCTTCCTATGATCTGATCAGCATACAAAATTCTGATTATGAGATTGATAAAAAAAAAAAGAAAAAAACAAGGAAAACCCCAAAATCAAAAGCAAAACTCCAATTACAGCAATTAAGCAAGAAAAAGAAAAAAATGCACAATCAGAAAGAAGAATCCCAACACAACAATGCAAGCATAAAGGCAGAAACATGACCGTAACAGAGAACTAACAAATAGAATAAAGAAAAAAAGAATAGACCTTCGTGCTGAACAGATTGACGCTGGTCAGGAGGGGTACGCTTAGCGACGGTCCGACCAACGAAGCAGATGAACTCCCTAACGCTGGGCCTCTGAAAGTAACCGAAATGACTCACATCAGCGGCGTTGGCCAATATAATCGGATCAGATCCTTCTGGGTGGCATTTCAAGACCAGCAACGCAGTGATCTTCATCTTCTTCACAAAACTCAACTCCCCCTTTCCCCTTCCCCTTCCCCTTCCCCTTCTCTCTTTCTCTCTCTAAAGGGATGAGAAATCGAAAGCAAACAAAGAATCTGTAAACGAAATTCGTAATTTGAGAAACGGGATCTTATGATTCTTATGCGTGGGAATGTAACGCAACCGCAATGTGCCAATGCCAACGCGCGACAGCTCTCAGTATTAGCGACTTGGTTTGTAAATTGGGAGGTAAAATGGAGACGTAATCTGCTGCGGACCGGTTCATTTTAAGAATCATTAACTGGTGACGTGGCAGAAGATGAGTGCGCCGACATTGTTACCCCCACCACAGATTGAATTAAAGTAGAGTTTGAAATAAAAAAAGAAAATTTATAATTTCTCACGAAATTTCTACAATTCTTTCATTTGAATTTCAAAAAGCATATAACAAGAATAACCAACCTACCATTAATAGAAAAATTATACTAACGGGCATCTTTATACTAAATCAGTGTTCAGTAAGTATACTGAATCGAATCAGTGTAGCTATCTATCCTTCTGACACAACACAACAAGTATCAAAATTCCTAGATCTTGATTATGAGTATACTGAATCAGTGTAACTATCTATCCTTCTGACACAACACGACGAGTATCAAAATTCTGCGCTAGATTTTAACTTCTTGTCATAGAATCATTCTAAACGAGGATAAAATATCATACGTTTAGCCTCTTTGTCTTAACTTGAGCTATGCTTTCTGCATGGGAACGGAGCAAATGTCAGCACAAAAGTATAGCTAAGAGGCATTATTAAACTAAAATAACAAGAAAAAGAAAATGGAAGATAAAAAGGGGAGGAAAAATGGGATCTATCTCATTCATTTATGTCAAAAAGTGGATGAACTTTGAGAATGATACATTTTTCTAAAAATGCATCTCAACGTCATTGTAAAGTTAGTAGCAAACTGAATATAGCACATTTCTAAGACTAGGATGGTCCTAAAACAAGCATGACATGTTCCTCAGTCGAACGCTCTGCGACGAATTCAAAGGTAACAATCATACAGTATGTCTAAACGCATTCTAAGCCGCTTTCGGTAATCGATTCAATGTTACTGTCTTTTGCTAGTAGTATATACACAAAGCCTTTAAAAAAGATGCTCCTGAAGATGATGATGATATGGTTACAAAATAATGTATATCGACTAAAAGAGAGATGAGGTCTTCATTGGTACCACGAATGGGACTCCGAGGCGATCTGAGCCGGGCGGTGGGCAAAACGGACAAGCCTCTTTGTCATGGAGCTTCCCTTGAAAGAAAGAAACGCCACAGATTACAACCAAATATATTCTTTGTTTCAATCTTTAACTACTAATCCACCTTCGTTTCCGAGCAGGTCGTTCTGGTTTGATCTCTGAATCTGCAGGAGCGTCGCTTTTGGAAGAAGGCAGTGCTTCGTTCTCGATCTTTTTTATCACCAAAGCCTCTTTATCACTTGGCATTGGAAGCTTGAAACGCTCGCTTCTCTTCTTCAACTTTTCGACCGTGTTCATATGTTTATCCTCCAATACTTTTGTATCAGAAACGCCAGTCTTCAACTCCGGATCGCCGCTGTCTTTCTTTTCTGCTAAATTGTGATTGTCAGCGGCCTCAACTGCTGCCGCCTTCATGGAGTCATCTGGGTTTTTGCTGGCTTCTGAAGATCCACCACCATTGTTATTCTCAGTTTCTTTAGACAGTAATGAGGATGACGACTTACTGTTGATATTGAAATCTTTCTCTTTGTGACTTGTCCAACGTTCTAACTTAGATCGCCCGCGCTTAGAATCTTGCTGCTCGTCTTCTGAGGAAGCATCATCAGTATGTTTTCTGGATCCATGATGGTGAACTGAATGCTCCCGATCGCCACGATCATCAGAGCCTTTCAAGACCTAGAGTGAATCAATTTCAAATAAGGAGAGAGATAGAGCCAAGACTTTAGGCATCCCATTATGTCACAAATGAAAAACCAGTTTCAATTTCTAAAGAGATAGTATTTCCATTTCTATAAAACAAATCAATAAAAGAAAACATACCATCTGACTCCTGTAATTGTTTTGGTTCTCTTGGCTTTTCTTCGAAGGACCTAAAGTGCTGTGATCGCTGCCATCGACGTCTCTGTTCTTCATCTTGCTGTCTTTGTGTCTCTTATCGTGTATTCTCGGATTATCAAAAGCATTACCAGTATGTCTTTCAGTACTAGACTTTTCCAGCCTAGATCTTCTGTCCTCGGTACTGGGTGGATTTCGACGTGAATAAGCATCCTCGCGTCCTCGACGAGAACTTTCATCCTCTATTCTATCCCTCCTCTTATTTTGTTCACCGTGACGCACGACATCTTTTCCTTGGTTCTCCTTTTCAGAAACTTTGTTTTCATCCTTCACCCTAACGTGGCTCCCCCAAGATTTCTCTTCTGCGCCATGCCCACTCCTGACAGAGCTCCTTCCTTCGTCTCTATCCCGCTTTGATGGATTTTCCTCACGAGATTGTTTCGGTCTATGCCAATCCTCCTTATCCCTCGGCCTATCACTCCTTTCTCTTTGCAACCACTCCTCTTTGTGCCCTACAGAGTGGTGATCACCAATGTTATCTCTAACTCTCAGCAGCTCATCTCTCTTTTGTGGTTCAAAGACTTCATCTCGTTCCCGTTTACGGTGGCTTTTACTATCTCTCTTACCGTGCAAGATTTCATCCTTGTCTACATGATCCCGCCTCAGATATTCTGAATCTTTCCTTTTCTTGTTATAATAGCTATCCAAATTTTCGTATCTACTCTTCAAACTGTCATCTCTTTCCCTATGTCTTGAGCTAGCACCTTTATCATAATGAACCCTATAATTTCCGTTATCTAACTTCTTAGTTAGATGGCGGTCGTCTTTATCACTTCTCTCAATTTCACGAATTTTGCCCCGGTGCCTAGATCCCGTGTCATCATCATACTCTCTCTTTCTTGTATCTTCAGTTCTTGTTTTTCTGTAATAAGGATCGTCATCTCTTCTTTGCCAAGCAGCTTCAGCATTACTCCTCTCCTTTCGCCTATCAAAACCATCAGTTTTCAAAGGATGTTGATGAGCTAAGCTAGGATCCCAGTCTCTGCATGCATAAGCATCCTTCCTCCCCTTGACATCCATTTGGTTCCTTTCATCCTGTTTGTCATCACCATCTTTTCTTCGAAAATTCTGTTCATTTTCATCAATGTACTTCTTGACGCTCCCCATGCTTGATGAGCGTCTATTTTGAAATACATCCTCCTCGACCCCATCCTGCCATTTATGATAATCCCTGCTGCTCCCTGATCTTGTTTTTCTATTTTCACTACTTGCAGCCTTTGAGTCGTTGTCGTCGTCGTCTTTGAGCACCAGTGGTTCAACTATAGGACCCAATTTCTCATCATTCTCCATTACTTCGCCATCTCTATCACTTTTATTAGAATTGCTGGTTGTAATGAAATTCACATTCTCCCGATCTATTTCCGTATTCCTGTCAGCCTCAATGAGCTCATCATGTTCAGCATCCTTGTCCTCAGCACTAGACTCCTGGGTAGCCTCAACCATTGCAGGAGATGACTCATGTGGACTACGCTTACCATTCATACTTCCAACAGATCCTTCCTCTCGACTGTCAGAAGATTTCCCATCTCGTAAGTTCGGTATTGGAGAACAAGGGGACTTATTATATGTTCTACCCTGTGGCCGCCTGTACTCACAAAAGGAGAGAAATAAGAAATTCCTTCAGCTTCGCCAATGCTGAGCTAAGAAATACCCAGAAAGGGGAAGGAATCAAGGTTTTCAATCATTTTGAGTAAGAGAGAGAGAGAGAGAGAGAGAGAGAGAGAGAGAGAGAGAGAGAGAGAGAGACTTAAACAAAAGCATGGGAAATTTGGATCAGTTTTGCTTTGAGCTTTACTTCAATAGAACCTGGACTACTTTTCCTAGAGCATACAAAAATAATAGTAAATCCCACATAACTGTTTATTATGTGAACAATGAGCTTGAATAGAACTTATTTAACAATCTGTAATGCAATATGGCATATATATAGCCACCTAAAAGTACTCCAACAAACTTGGAAAATCATATAATCCAAGCTCAAGTGTGCCTAACTCAAAACTCAAAATGTCATACGCATCCCGAGTTGTAAAATATGATAAAAAGACAGACCACGTTATGCAGTGTGTATGACATTTAATCGCTATCTATCCGGAGCAATTAAATAAAAAATGGTTCAAACTGAATACTGCTATTCTAAACTAGGTAGACATCCTGAATGATTGATGTTAAACAAAGGGTTCTTACCTTTCGTCATTAATACCCAAATTCTGAGCAGGGTAAGCAGGGGTATGGCCTCTAGACGCAGCATAGTGTCCTGGTCCTTCTGAAGGGAAAGGCAAACTCACATCTTCACGTATGTTGTCAGAAGCAGAATTCATTGAAGCTTTTCTTCTTCCAGCCTTTTCCCGCAGTTCACTATTAAGAGTTTCTGAAAAATTGTCAGGATATTCAGTATCGCTATCAATTTGTGCATTGTCGTCCTCAGCTTCATGAACTTCTTTGAAATCCTTTCTTGACAGATCATCATTCTGTTGGTTCGGGGTGCAATTTCCTGTGGAGGAATTATCATCCAAAGAGTCCTGCAAGACAATCTATAGAACCAAATGGCTGAAGTTAACTTTTAATTGGGATTATATGACTAATATTAGTTTGCACATGTAAGACGATAGGTCATTTTGCTTGATAACAGGATTTGATCAAATACCTCAATTATAGCATCAGAGTCACGAATCCTGGGAGGTCTAGTATCAATTGAGGGTAGACGTTCACCATAACCACCTTCGACCTGTATTGCTCTGCCGGTAGGCTAGGAAGGAAAAGTTTAACCATTGAACTTCAATGTCAGAACAATGTAGAGTCTAAGCTACCCCACCCACAGCTAAAGATCCAAGAAAGCAATGAATAAAAATCAGAAAAAAGTATTGACTTAAAAAAAATAAAAGAAGTCAATCATATGGACAGAGGAAGGATTACAAGTTCACAATTGTGCACTCGAGGTGCGCGTTTCTCCCAACAAACGAAGCTACTTGCTACCTTTCTCTCCTTTCCAGACGACCGTACATACTAGCACTAATACAAAAGAGCCATGTGTCTCTCACACAACCCCCCAAGAGACTTTTTCCTGTATGTCTAAATCAGATCAGGGGCTGTCGTCCCTCAGTAATACTCTCATCCCAAAAATTCACCCCCTTAAGTAAGGAGGAAGCTGCCTCCTCAGCAATTCCAGAGCCTCCAAGAAGCCTCTTCAAACAACTATGGAACTGAGAGGGCAGTATAAGGGTGCTTTAAAGTGAGAAGTGCATTATTACGTAAGATGATCAATCAATGATAAAATTGTGTTCCTCCTCTCCCTCCTATAGGCATGGCATGAATGAAAATCATCGCAACATCATCCTAAGGTCAAAAGAGGCTACTGCGGTACTCTTCTGGGAGTGTAGGGGAGAGTCCTTTAGAACTAAGAGACTTACATTTCAATAAGCTAGCTTCTACGGTGGAGGGACTATAGGCACTAATGCCATCCAATACCACAGTTGCAATACTTTGACATAAAAGAATCCTCAGCTACTTGTATTCTTGTGCTCATCATTCAACACTAAGATTCATGTCAACGTGACTTCTAGCGGAAACCTAGAAATGCATCAGCAACTTTAAGTTATAGACTGGGCATGTATTGAATTTGAACTAGGAGCTATTCTAAATGGTATTTGAAACCCAGATATATGGTCTCTATTGTAGCACAGCTAGAACAATTGCAATCAACTCCTTCTGAGATTAGATTTTTCTTGCGTCATAGCTAAAAAAAAAGTAGTAGGCCGTCAATATTTCTTGGTGTTACTACTGGCCAAGTCAACATAGCTTGGATTGTGATCGTCAACACATATGTTCCAAGCACTCCAATTTTCTTTCACCAAAATAACATTATTATAGCTTACATTCACCCACCGTGTTGTTCAAGGGTTGCCAACACCATCCAATTATTGCAAGCGCCCCACCCCCCCTCACGTCATAAACTCCATAGTCAACAGTTTCCAATCGATCTGAATGTCACTGGAGGTGTCTAACCACAACATGTCATATCATAACTAGTCTAAGTCTAATGGAAAATAAAATTCACTTTTCTTATTTGAAAGCAAAACCCCAACTCCTCAATAGTTCCCTTCCCTGAACAACCCCATCCAAACCTAGTAAGACAATAAACACATTGATACCACTACGAGGATCGTGTGGTCCCTTGTAAGATTTCACGTTTCTTTTTGGATCTCAATGGAGAAGGGTTTTTGTGATTATTTACTAGGCCTTATTTTACTTAATTGGAGTCTATCTTTTTTTACAAGTCTCCATCTTTTTTCACTCGAACGAGAGGGGAAAAAATGTATTAGTCAAAAAGGAGAACACACCCTAAGGGACAAGGAAGCAAGGAGTATTAGCAAAATAGGATAGGGGCCTGTTTGGCAAGTACTATTTTCTCCATTTTGCTCAATGGAAGGCCAAGGGAAATATTTATGCAAGAAGAGGGATTAGGCAAGGGACCCCATCTCTTCTTTCTTGTTTACTATTGTTGGTGACTCTTAGAGCTGTTCTATTCGTTACTCCACTGAAGGAAAAAAAAAAAGATATCTCCAAGGCCTTCGGATGGGCAGCAAGCTGTTGATGATTACCCACCTCCAATTCGTTAATGATGCACTCATTTTTTGTCCAAACAACGAGAGCCTCCTTCAGAATTGGTGGACTTTTTTGGGTATTTTCTTCGGAGGAGCTGGTTTATCTCTAAATACTTCTAAAAAAAATCCATCATAGGCGTTAATATTAGTAAGAATTAGGTTGTGGTTGCTCTGGGTTGCAAAGATGAGGATTTCCTCATTACTTACTTAGGGTCCCTCTTGTGGGAAATTTCCATGTTGTTGATTGTTGGGGGCCCACGGTTGATAAATTTAGAGCAAAGCTAGATAAATGGAAGAACTTTTCCATGTCTAAAGGAGGGAGGCCAACAATTGCTTTGTCCACCTTGAACAGCCTTCCCATTTATAGTTCCTTTATCTTCAAGGCTCCAATGAAGGTGATTAATGAGATTGACAGGGTGGTGAGAAATATCTTCTGGAATGGTGGTGCTTACCAACTGGGGAGCCATTGCAGTATGGTGATCTTGGGTTAGGCTCCATTCGTCAAACAAATAGTGCTCTCCTCCTCAAATGGATTTGGTGCTTTTGGAAAGAAGAAAATGCTTTATGGACAAAGGTGGTTAGAAGTGTTTATGGTTGTGAACCATTATGGGGGATGTCTCTTCCTCCCACAGGGGCAGCCACAGGGAGGCCTTAGGTTGGAATTGCCCAAAACAGAGTCCTCTTCTTCAAGTTCATCAATTCAAGGCTATTCATTATCCACCCCCCACCCCCCCAACCCCAAACGACAACCATATATATTAACATTGACAGAAGGCTCTATGTCACTCACCCACAAAAATGTACTCACTCCTCATTCCCCATCTCTGATAATAACCTAGAACTCGAGCACACAAAGACATCTTCCTAGTATATGTTAAATGGATTGAGGGCTTCCCTCTGCATATCACTAGAATGATAGAACATAGTAAATACCAGAGGTGGCCGCACACGAGCTGCTCCTTTTCCTGCGTCATTTTGTAAACCATCAGACTTCCCAAGAGTGTGTTCACTGGGAATATCACGAAAACCTGCAGCAGCTGCTAGTTCTGGAGGCAAATCAGGATCATAGCCCTGAAAAGGAAACCAAAAAAAAATGTTGAGATTGAAGAACGTTGAAAAGAAACATGAACTTAAGTGAGATTAAAATGTGGCTTAAAGAACTCACTCCTTCTATGAAAGAACAATCAACATACCTGTTCTGTCCGTCCACTCTCATATACACGAATTTTGCTTTGCATGGTAGCCTCCAGGCGTAGTTGTTCCTGTATGTAAAGTAAAGTTTCTTTTTATGTTATTATGGGAAGCCAACTCTTATTAAGAAGAATGAGAGAATACAAAAAGGCCTTATAAGAAGGCCAAACCAAAAGTGGGAGTAGAAGAACTTGGAAAAAACACCCCAACTTTCAGTAGAGGATAAATAACAGTCAAGCACCCCAGGAGAATTAAAACACTGCCAGTAATACGAAGTCTATAAAGGCAAGTTAAAACAAAAGTAAGCGTTTACCAGATGTTTGCAGTATTCTTTCCAGCTATCCTCATTCAGACCAAAGTTGAAAAAGTCAGATATGTCCACTCCAGTAGATTTCCATGGTTTCTCCTCAAAACTATCAATGTCAACTTCAAAAATTGTCCTGAATGAAGTTCGGATCAAAACGTACTATAATTAGCAAAGTGGAAAATTGAAACATTAGTTAGGCAATTCAAACAAAACAAACAAACTAAGAAACAGAAGGTTCCCCCAAATATCAAAATTTTCAGGTCATTTAGGCATGACTTGGAAATTTTTTTAATGTATAAATTTTTAGGTCGTTAAGGTCAACCTTATGAAGCAGAAAAATAAGTGCAATTAACATTCCCTCAGAAGATAAATGTGATTTTTGTTGTATGAACAGAATGGAAAAAATGTCTAAATTGTATTGTTCACTCCAGACACAAAACATGTGAAGTTCATTTCACATTCCCACGCACATCAACGGCAATTAAAATTTTTTAGAAATCGAAACATGCAATTGACGACAATGTAAAGGCAGCACATCATGTTTCAACATAGAACCCCTTCAGCAGGCCAAAGCAAGTATTACTTGTGTGAAGGCAGAGTGAACTCTAGGCCACCACTACCACGCCCTCCCATATTATTGCCCCATCCAGGCATTCCAAAACCTGAATGAAAACCTTTCTGCACTGAAGCTGGATCTTTTGCTCCTGCTGGTCGCCAATCACCTCTACCACGACCACCAACAGGACCCATGTTGACAAGTGGACGAGCTTGACTTGGAGTTACTCCAGGGACAGAAGCAGTAGTACCAGGAAAAGGTGCTGCACCAGGTCTCACATACTACACATACCACCAAGAATATGGGCTTTATTATCAGAAACAAGCAGCAAGAAGAAAGTATGCAAGAAATTTTAACCAACTGCAGTTGAAATCTAAAAAAA
This sequence comes from Cucurbita maxima, assembly GCF_002738345.1. NCBI lineage: Eukaryota > Viridiplantae > Streptophyta > Magnoliopsida > Cucurbitales > Cucurbitaceae > Cucurbita > Cucurbita maxima. The sequence continues at coordinate 4,138,075 of NW_019272026.1, forward strand.
TATGCTTATAACTACTCGGTATAAGTGAATCCAAGAATTTACAGTATAATGATCCAAGCAAATGACTAAAATAACAAAAACGGCCAACAGGCTTTTATGAATGGCTTGATGCAACAATGATCATGACTACAAAAACAACAACAAAAACAAACACACATTAACTAATTAACTCTGAGGATAGTGTTCACTGTTCAGGACAACTAAACTTGTTCCAAATACCTAAAACATTAACTAGGATATGAGTAGTTCACGGAGTGACATGAGCGCATTGGTGATTTTCATTACGAATGGTTACCGATCTTCACTTGTGAAGAAAGTAAGACAATTAGAACTAAGAACTATGATATCCTTAGATATTATTCATGTCATGGATAGTTTCAAACACTGCTGTACACAGAAAATTGTAGTGATGGCAGGCACATGAGGAATTCAGTTTTATAGGAAAGGGTAAACCAGTTGAATAGACAAAGTATCGTCAACTAGTTCTTTTATGACTTATTAAAGTGCTTGAAATCATAATCCTGGAACTGAAAAGTATCTCCAGCCTTTCAAGTTGTAGTCCACATCAGAGTTGCTACAGGTAACAGTAAGCAGAATGATGAATTTCACCAACTACTCCGCCGTAACATATTAGTGATCCAAAATGTAAGAAGGAAGTGACACGAAATCTATCCCCGCCCTGAAAAAACAAGAGATTGCAAAATCTTTTTCCAATTGGTTTGAATCAAGAATAAAATTTCAAACGTGTTTAGATGAATCACTATCTAGAAGCTGGGAACAAATCCAAATTGTCCATATTGCTGACATTCTTAAGCTTTCCTTCAGAAAACCTGCAGTTTCTCTTGAGATGAACCTGAAGCTCCATAGAGTTTCCGCAGCAAAATTTGCCCAAATAATCATACCTCTGCCTCCAAAACTGTACCCACACACTGACTGAATAAAAAACTTGTGTGTCTATGGGCAGGGCAAACCACTGAAAGTTGAAGGTTTTAAAGAAAGAACACCAAATCTTCCTAGAGAACTCGTAGTCGATTACACGATCCTAATCTTCGTCATAATGATTATTACACATCAAACACCAGTTGGGCCACGACATAACATCAGGATTCCACTTTTGGATGAAATCAAGAATATCAAGTTTGCCAGGTTAATCAATGGTTATTTGTTACATTCTATTGATATCATGAATATCATATGGATTCAGTAATTTTCACTGTCAAACCAAAAATTCTTATGTCAATATTATTCATGTCATATAATAAAAAACAAAAACTTACATTCCCATCATCATCGACAAGAGGGGAATTTATAAAACCCCATATACACTTATATCACACTTTCGAAAAAACAGATAATACACTGACCTTATATTGAGAATGAAAAGGACGATAACCATAATTGCTATATCCGAGCTTTGGAGCCAAAACCATCCCAGCACTAGATTTTGCAGCCTCGCCCGCCTCTTTTCTCTCGCCATCCGCAGCCGGCACTACGTCTTCACCCCACTCTTGCTCTTCCATAACCTGATTCTGATCATTATCCCCCAAGATAACCAGCGGGGGATCGTCTTCATCGTCACCTACCAATCCACCTCTCTCCACTGCCATAGGCTCACGATCACTGTCATTTAACAAAATTTGCAAATCATCCTCACTGTCACTATCCCAGGCATCACCGCCATCGCCCCGGTCTCGTACAGCATCATTCGTTCTAAAACCTTCCGCGTTCTCCAAATTCCCGCCTAACCCATGAATCGATATACCACCGCCGGGAGACAAGCCAGGAATAATCGGCTCCACACCCACGTCATCCTCAACCTCGGCATTCCCCTCTTCAATATCGAATTTCACATCCTTATCCATCAAATTGACATCTTCCACAGGGGCACCAATAATTCCAGATTCAACACCTAAATTACGATCCTCCAAAGCCCTATTCGATAATTCACCATCAAATGAAGCAAAATCCTCGCCACCCATGGCACGAGAACCGTCGTCGTCGTTTCTGGCGGCCAAATTGAGAACGAACCCAGAAGAACCAGCAGGTATGGACTCCCGAGGCGGCTGGAGAAGTGGGGTTTCCTTGGGAGGCTGCAGTGGAACAACGGGGTTTGAGTAAGAAGGTCCATTGGGGGGAGTATCATCGGCGTGGTGGCGATTGAGATTGATCGAGCGTTGAAGAGGCGGAGGGGCGGGAGAGGATAGTTGAGCCTGGGGAGCAGATGAGAAAGAAGAAGCGAAAGGTCTGAGAACGTCGGTGTAGAGATCTCCAAACTCATCGTCATCCTCCATGGTTGAGAAGGAATTTTGGGGATTAAAGGAAGGAAGAAGAGATTGAAGGGGAAGGGTGGCGATGGGTTGGAGCTGGAGGCGAGCGTCAAGGAGTGTGGCAATGTAGGCTTTTGCTTCTCACAAACACTTCCCCTATACTCATTTTTCTTCTCTCTCTCTCCCATTCCCCTCTTAGCATTAGGTTTTTTCTCAACAAACCTAAAAAAAAAAACTAAATTAATAAAAATATCCCAAAATTTATAATTTGTTTCAAAATTTTCCATAATATCCTTCAAATTTATACTCTTACCTATAGTGATTTGAGAGTTCCGTGTGGAAGAACTCTCGGTCAACGAATCAAAAGTGCGTCGGAGATACAGGCAGATGACTTCTAATAGCTCTTAATGAAGAAGTCGTTTGGCACCTCGATGTCGACTTGTCACATCCAAGGTTGAAGAAGGTCCAAAGAGTTCGGTTGTTCATCAATTCAAGTGGTACATGAGTTGGATTTAGAATGTTGTGAGACAGTTCGATTCCTATTTATTGTTGGTGTTAAATGGAGAACTACGAGGAGCCAACCCTAATACGAGAGGACTAGGTTACATTGACTTATGGGCCAATTTTAGATGATATTTTGTTTCAAAAATATCCAATTTTATTATATATCCACCCTTTAAAAAAAAATTAGAAATATATTTAAAAAGAATTTATACGTTCTTTATTATGTGCGCCAACATTCTTATCAATTCCTTTTTAAATACTACATAACTTGTGCGGTTGCCTATTTTGTTTGGGCTTGAGCCATCATGGGTATTTATTTACTTTTGGGCTGGGCTCCCTTTCAACTTTCATTCATGGGCCAGACTCAGGCCCAGGCCCAGGCACAGGCCCCTTTTCATGGGCATCTTCCTTTCTAGACCCAATATGCAGGATTCCTTGTAGTCTTCATGATTTCCCTCCTTTCTTTTAAAAATACCTTTTTTTTGTAATAAAATAATGATCATTACATATCAATAAAAATAAATAAATAAGAGAAAACAAACTGCCAAGATATATATATATATATATATATATATATATATATAATAGATATTAAATTCCAAGAAAACGATCCCATTTTATTAACCGTGAAAAAATATAATAATGTCTAGGCATTTAAACCACGTTAATATTTAATTTTATTATTTAAATATTTTTCCTACAAATAATAAATATATATACCGTTTTACTATAACAAATAATAATTTAAATTAGAACATAATTAATACCATCTATTATTTTTTTTTTCAAATAAATAGTTATTGGGAAGCTTCCTAGAAAACACATTAAATTTAGTTTAATAATCCTAATTTATTATTATTATTATTATTATTAATCATATGGTTTAAAAAATACATAAAATAAATTCTCCAATCATATTCATGCATGATGCTACTAAAAGAAGCTAACAACAAAACATTGGGATTTATACTAATTAAAGCAACCTAGAGTTGACTCTTTCAAATTTTATGCAGAATATTCAATTACTCTCAAATTTGCAATTTGGTCCCTATTTGGATTATTTCTTTTTTTGAGGGGCTCTCACTTTACTTATTTATGCTCACATCTTTGACAGCTGTTCCGTTGACTTTTTTTCAAACAATTTGATTGTCAAAGATTTAAGTGAAATATATATATATATATATATAATTAGTTTTCAAATGAGGTTAATTATACAAATCTTCCACCATATATTATATGGTTGTATGGAATATTTTGAGGAAAGCCTTGTAATATTGGAATTGGTTATATATTTGGATAAGATAGAATATATTGCTTCTTAATATATCCATCCATTCATGTTTACTTTAATGTGTTACACTTTACTTTATAAATCCAAATTCGAGAGTCGTGTATTTTAGAACTTCTAACTAATATTTGTACCTAATTTACTCATTGGAATTTAATAAATAGTAGTAGTTTTTTCATTAATATATGTGGTTTTTTTATAGGGGTGTATACGAGTTGAATCGAAAAAATCTTTTGGATTAGCTGAAATTTCGAGTTTGTTAGGTTGATGACCTAAACAACTCGAATATAGTTTATAAACCAACTCTTTGTTTTTGAGTTTGATTATGTTAGGTTGTTGGGTTATTTAAAAGTAGAGACTCGACAAAAAATGTCAACTGTAAATCGAACAAACTATTGGTTTTACAAAAATTCAACCAAATTAAAACCGAAAAAAATATAACCCAACCTAATCTTTATGGTTTGGGTTTGATAGTTGAATTTGTAAGGTTATTGGGTTATATAAATATCCCTAATTTTTATAAGAGTGTTGACACCTTTCCCTAGGCGACGTCTAATGGAGAAACCCATAAAGAAAATCCAAAAAACTTTGAGGGAAGGTCGGAAGGAAAAGCACAAAGATGATAATATCTAGATGAGCACCGATTTCGCTGTGTAACTCTGAAAGACGCGTTTGAACAAGCTCAAAAAATACAATATTTGCTAGCGGTGCGTCTAGGCCGTTACCTTTAAGTTGAGTCATATTTCATTTTCATTATTTTACATTAAATTTATAAAAGGGAGATTTTAGATGTAAAGAGAATACATTGGACCCAATGAATGGATGATAAGTGGAAAAATAAACCGATTTTTCAAAAATCAATTTCAAATCCCAAAATATTTTTGTTTTCCACCCCATATTATGAGAATATTATGTTTGTAACCCATATTAGTTACAGACCAACACGTTACTTCAAATCATGAATTTGGTTCCAAGTGACTCAATTTCTTAAACAACATGACAACGACAACATTAAATCCCACAAAATTATTTATTTTTAAATATTGTAATAAAATAAATAATAACAAATAAAATCAATTTTAATATGACTCATAAAAAATATTTAATACTTTTTAAAATTTAAAGTTAAATTTTATAAATAAAATAAATAATTTTCTCATCCTCTCTTTGAAATTCTAGAGAAAAATAAAAATAAATATAATTTTTAAACTAAAATAAATTAAGTATTTACAAAATTAAAATTATTCTCTTTGGAATGCAATTTTTTTTTTTTTTAAATGGGACTGCCAATTGGAAGCTACCTTCGTGATCCCAAATCTTCCGGAATATTTCTTAATCTAATATTTTATTTTCTTTATATAATAATATCCTAAATATATGAACATTAAATATTTATTTGTTTCTTTAAAAATTAATTAATTTAATTATAATTAAAAAACATTATTTTTTTTTCAACTAACCCATCGAATATTTAGCCAAAATTAAGGGAAAAAAATAGAATTGTCGTCGTGGTGACTGAATTACAGCCTTGGATCATGGGGGCGTTAATTTGAATTTCCAATGTCTACTCGCAGGTAAGAAGTGTACTCGCTTTTTTTGACTTCCACGTGGCTGAATATTTTTTCTTGCAAATTTAAGTGGGAAATAAATAAATGAAAACTAAAACGAAAACAATCATTGTGTTGGTACAGTTGTAATTATGACTAATCTCCTCAAATAACATTGTTAATCATAAGCAATAACGATCCTCCACGTGGCATTTTGCGGTTTTTAAGGGTGACGTGGTTTATCCGGTCTACTTGGAGGAAAAACCGGAATATTTTTAAACGGCTGGTGGGACTCGACCGCTTGTCATCGCTGCAGGTAAATACCACGCGAGTATTGGCGCGTGGGCTTATTATTATTTTTTTCCATTGAATTCTGAAATAGCAAGAGAATTTTTATAGATTTTATTGTTAAAAAAAGGCCGTCTCACCTAACTAACAAACACGTCTGTATTTAATTTTTTTTTAAATTATTTTTGTTTTAAACCTAAAAATTAGTTATTATTATTATTTTTTTTTTAAATAAAGAAACCATACACGCACATATATAACATTTATTGTTATCGCATCGAGCAAGAAGAGTACCTCCTCACAAAGAGGGTCACCGTGACTTGACCCGAGAGTAGTGAGCTTGGTGTAGAAAACATTCAATCCATCGTTTCGAACTTCCAATTCTTTTAAATTGCTATCGTGGTTTGATAACACCAAAGGAAAGAACTGTCGAACTATGTTCATATGTTTGACTCGTAATTTGCACCAAAATAATTACATTTGAGATTATGAGTTAGTTATATCAATAAAACTTTTGTGTCTTGCTCTGATATTATTTATAATACCTCAAGTCTGCCGCTAATTGATATAGTATGTTTTGACCTATTACGTATAGCCATGGTGTCTGTGTGTATATATTAATGCATTTTTCAAAAAAAAAAAAACAATCTCATGAATAAATAATATATATATATATATATATATATATATATAATTATTTATTTATTTGAAAAAAAAAATAGAAATTAGAGTGAAAAACCAAAGGTGGTGTGACAGAGGGAAGCTCCACCTTTTGCTATTTAATAACGAAACACACAAAAAACAAACTCTCAACCAAATACACAGAGAAACAAAGAAGAAGAAGAAGATAAAAAGCATTTTTCAAAACAAATCCAATATTCCATTCTCTCCGCCGCCTGCTTCCTCTCTCTCCGCCCATCTCCACCCTCCAAACCCTCACCGCCGGCGACTATGCAGCCCTGTAGCAGAGAAATGCAAACCTTCAACTCTCTGTTAAACCACTCCCAAATCTCTCTCCAGGACCTCCACGCCGACGCTCCCCACCATTTGAATCCCCCACCACCGCAGATCCCGGCGTCTCAGCTCCACCATTTTGATCCCGCCGCTGCCGCCTCCCACGACGACTTCCTCGAGCAAATGCTCAACACAATCCCCTCCTGTTCCTGGCCCGACCTCAACCCTTCAAACCCTAAATCCCCTTGGGACCTTAACCCCATCAATAAGCCCTCCAGAGATATCTCCGACGACCACCACCAGAACCACATCGCTGCTACATCTCCGGCTGCCAAGGCCGCCGTCATGCTCCAGCAACAACTTCTCTTGAACAGAGGAATCTCCGTCTCCGCTGGAAATGGCGTCGCCGACCATGGTCTCCCACCTATGCCTCTCTCCCTCGGAAATGCCGACTTGGACCGCTCCCAAAACGACGTCGTCGAGGGATCCTGCTTCCGCACACCGAACTCGGTTTGTTCCGTCATGGATCTGTCAATTCCTCGCCGGTGGATTTCAATTTTTTTATTCTGATTTTTGGGGTTTTTGTTTTCTCAGGGAGGTTCTATTCAATCGCATAGCTTCGGAGCTCCAGGGAACGGGTTGAGTCAAACTCCGGCCGGTGGTTCCGTCGGTGTTTCTCCATCTCAGCCGAAGCAGAAGGTCAGAGCTCGCAGAGGCCAAGCCACAGACCCACACAGTATTGCCGAAAGGGTAACTAAAATTTTCCGTTCGATTTTCTTCCGTTTTCTGGGGAACCAAACAGAAACAAAATTAGGGTTTCGATTAAGATTGCTGGGAATTTGATAATGTAAATTTTGTCTGGTTCGTATAGCTTCGAAGAGAGAGAATTGCAGAGAGAATGAAAGCACTGCAAGAACTCGTTCCCAACGCAAACAAGGTCAGTTTCGTCCTTTCATCTTCCTTTAATTTATTTAATTCATTTATTAAAAAAAAAAATGGAGTCCGCCATAGCAGAGCTCGAGCTCTCTGTACAAGGCTGTAACCGCCGGTCAGTTTTGCACCTGCTCCGTAATTTAACCAACCTGTCAGGGTATTATAGTCATTAAACTTCCGGTGAAAAACTAATCTCACGGAATTTCAGGAACACGTGTCGTAAGTATAACATGGCAGTTACTTGAAAGAATGACGAGCATGTAAATATTAGCAACGCCTGTTTATTTAAATATTAATTGTGTACTTGGAAATAACCAGACATGGAAATTGGAATATTAGTGGTAATAAATGGGAATATTAATAAATAAGGAAGAGGAAAAGGGGATTAAGAGCTAATTAATTGGATAATTAAATTAAATTAAATTAATTATAATGAATCTGAAAAGGGTTTGGAATTTCAGACAGATAAGGCTTCAATGCTGGATGAGATCATCGACTACGTTAAATTCCTCCAGCTCCAAGTCAAGGTATGGCCCTAATTCTATATCTTAATTTATTTAATTATTTATTTATTCTAATTATTAAATATTAATTATATAAAAAAAAAGATTCCCTGAATGGGATATTATTTTAATTTTTAGTATTTTATTTGGTGTAGGTTCTGAGCATGAGCAGGTTGGGAGGTGCAGCTGCTGTGGCTCCTCTCGTTGCTGACGTGTCATCTGAGGTTAGTTTTGTAAATTAAAAAATATTATTGAAGATTAATGGGTTTTTTAATTAAAAAGGAGGAAATTTGGGGATTAAGTTAAGTTGATGAGGCGGCTCAGAATTCCTTTAGCAGAAGACGACAAAAGGAAAAGGGCACGCGTGCGAAGCCTTTTTAGCAAGCTTTTGGTTTGGTTGTCGTTTTTGTTTAAATGAGAATAATAATAATATTAATAATTTGGTAATTAGTGAAAACGCTGTCGTTTCAGGGGGGCGGTGAGTGTATGCAAGGGAGTGGGGCTCAAGGTGGTCGGAATTCGAACAATGGCGGGGGTGGTGGAAACCAAACGGCGTCGTCGAATGATAGCATGACGGTGACGGAGCAGCAGGTGGCGAAGCTGATGGAGAAGGATATGGGATCGGCGATGCAGTATCTGCAGGGGAAAGGGTTGTGTCTTATGCCGATCTCTCTGGCGACGGCGATTTCGACATCCACGTGTCACACTAGGAATCCGATGATGAACGGCGGTGGTCAGCATCCGGTGATGGGGACGAACGGAGACGGGCCGACGTCGCCAAGCATGTCAGTGCTGACGGTGCAGTCGACGAGCATGGGGAACGGCTCCGTTAAGGATGCCGCCTCCGTATCGAAGCCGTGACGAGGACGGCGCGTGGAGGATTGACTTTTGAGAAAAAGAAGAAAAAGAAGTCAATGAGTGTAGAAGTCTACGAAAATAAGGCAGTCTTTTAATACGGCGCCGTATTGTCGTGGACTTTGTTTGGCCTGTAAACCCTAAACCCTAACCTAAAGAAAGCCCTATAAAAAAAAAAAAAAAAAAAAAAAAAAAAAAAAAAAAAAAAAAAAAAAAAAAAAAAAAAAAAAAAAAAAAAGCGAAGGCAAAAGCACCTCCCTCTGACATCAAAAGCTTCTCCTTTGCACCACATCCCAAGCAACCTTTTTCTTTTTTTTTTTCTTCTTTTTTTTTTCTTTTTGTTTTTTTGGTTTATGGGGTTAATTAAAAGCAATCTTATGGTAATTGCTTAATTTGCTTAGCTTAACCAACCAAATTGTGTTCTTCTTCTCATTATTCTACAACTTGACTCAATGGGTTTGTGTTCTAATTCAGTAATGAGTAATTAATTAGAGATAATTATTTACAAATCATGTCTTCCTTTTTGTTCTTCTTCTAAAAGGGATCCTTTTGTAAAAAAAAAGATCTAAATCTAAAGAAGCTAAATATTCACGGGTTGGTTAGGCAATAGAATTTGAAAGTGGTAGGTAATCTTTCACCAAGTGTTTATGTTCCTTACGCTTCTGACTTTCCTTTTCTAAAAGATAAAGGTATTCACCCTTCAAATATATATATAGCAACACATAAAATAACATATACATTATAAGTCAATGAAATGTTGATGAAATTAATCTTATAATGGATGAAATGATGTCCCTACTCCCTACAAAAGCAAATGGTAAGAAAATTTTGTCTTTACTCCTAACTTTCTCTACCTATAAATTTACTCGAAGAAAACAAAGTCAGCTATTTTCATTAGATGAGAATAGCAGCTACTTATGATCCTAACGTAAAAACCAAGATTGAAAATTAATAACTCATTATTACAAGCATACACTAAGCTTAATCGAATTCAAATATACTATAATTTCATTCCTTTAATTCCAACATGAATCATGGAGTATATGAGATGGATGAAAAAGGGGATTATTCTAAAGCATAAGAGAAAGGCAAACTTTAGGGTTAGAAAAGCATTAAATTAGCAGAAAAAATATGGGGAATTGAAATGGAGTAGTTTGCTGTCGGACTCTTTCTAGAAGAAATAAATGAGAATATCCAATGTTTATCTCAAACAAAGCATGAAGTGAAGAAAGGGCCAATAAGACATTAGGGTTGGATGAATTGACAAATAATATCTTCAATTTTGACTTTGATTTCTCCTTTGTTTTTATTTTATTTTATTTTATTTTTAATGTTTGGTCGTATTTATTGAACACCCTTGAAAAGGAGTGGGAAGCGACTAATGGGCCCACGACGACCGACATGTAGTCCACTACTCTTAAAGTCAAATACGGAAGAAATTTTATTCAATGGTGGGGTTAATTTCAGACTCATTTTCATCGTTTCATTCATTATTTCTACTATTTTTTTTAAGTATTATTTCCACATGATTGATGAAAAGAAGTCTTCATAGATGCGTGTCCATGGAAAAATCGAAATTTGATGGATTCAAAGTTAGTTTAAAAGTTAATGTTTATTCCTATGATCTGATATATTTGAGATTTTAGAGACCTATTAAACACTTTTTAAAGGGCAGATATCAAATAAACACAATTCTAAATGTTTGAGGACCCAACTTGTAGTTTAACCTAATATGTAACCACTCAAGTCCACCGCTAGCAAATATTGTCTTATTTGGACTTTACTTTTCGGGTTTCTCCTCAGTTTTTAAAACGTGTATGCTAGAGAGAGGTTTTCACGCCGTTATAAAAAAATGTTTTGTTTTCCTATCAACAGACGTGAGATCTTATATCATACATGTTTTAATCAGTCGAGAGCTCTGGGTGGTATTGTCATAGGTGAGACCTTTGGGTTGGAATTACTGGCTAGGAAATTCGAGTTCGATGGTCGAGTTGGAATGAGAACCCTCGTTGAGTTGAAAGAGGAAAATGGAAAAGATAATTTTCTTTTAGTAGGTCAGATGGAACTAACTTTTTTCCCATCATATTCTAGAATTTTATAATCCTCTGCCATCTATGATAGTCTGCAATGGAGTTTCATGCTAATCAAAAGACGAATTTCAGAAATGGAGAAAGTTTCTCTCTGATATTGTCAATAACCCAACATATACAGAGATACAATGAGATATAGATATATATTATATAGACATAACGGAAGAGAGATTAACATAAAACGGGGCATTCTAATTTCTAATAACCATAGGAAAGTCTGTAGGTACACCAAAATTCTTTGTGACATGAACTCCATCAAGAATCCAAGTGTTGTGTATAGTCTAAACAAAAGAATCTTCCAAACTTGAACCATTCTCAATGACTCTCTAAGGAACTCTTTCCAAATTGCCCAAAGGATCACTTCAGAGAACAGCTGGCCGGGACGAAAAGAGTCTATTTCTTTACAATATTTCGGAAAGCTCGAACCAAAGAATCTTTGCCTTGCCCCTAAAATTTGTCCCCAACAAAACTTCCAGCAACCTGTCTGGGAAGGCAGATTGAAAGACTAAATTCTTTCAAAATGAAAGACCAGCCCATAGCCACAAAAGGTCAATGAAGCAGTAGATTATGAAGCAGAAAAATGAAAGATCAATCCTTGTATATCTATATTGAGAATGTCCATCGATATTATGGATATATTTGTTAGTCAACTTGATGGATCTGTTCGAGATTCATAGGTTAAAAATCTGATCAGGACATTGAATGTAAATAATCCTAGAATTTCTCAAAGGCGTCGAGTTTTCAACTAGCCTATTAAATGATATCAATCATATTATGGCATCTAAAGTACATCTCATCACTTCCTTGAACTCCTTTCCAAAGGAAAAATTCTAATCCTAAATGCATTTTATCATGAAATATTATCCTAATTTTTCCACAAGGATAAAAGAGTGAAACTCCTTAATCAAACGGCGTTACTTAACAAGGGCTCTTACCACATCCGAAAAACCTATTTCAATCAGCAGTCTTACTCCCAACACTGCCAATCAGTACACTAAGGAGCATTCTGGGGAACACTGCATTGATAATAAGCAATATCTTACGCAATGGAGTATTTTGAAAATTGTAGCAAGATAACATTCTGCCCTCATCAAATCAAAATTCAGATGCTGTATTTCTCACAAGGTTACTGAAGAACAAATATAGACTTTCAGTACTTACGACCCCCTTTTTTGGTATGACAATCAGTTTATAGAATGAAATTTTCAGGGAAAAAATTGCTTGGCCTTGGCCATAGGAGGCAAGCAATTATGAAATGATTTTGGATTTCTTCACCAGTTTCACACAAACACAGCAGTGAGAGTGAGAGGAATAGAATAATTTATGTTTCTTTTATAAACATTTGATTTTTTTTTTTAGTTTCAGAAAATTTATTTTTGTTTTCCGAATATGGTTAAATTTTTAAATGTTTCTTTTAAGAAAAGTGAAAATCTTAGTAAAGAAATGGTGAGGAAACAAGCATGGATTCCTCTTTGATCGAGGATTGGAGAACTTTTCGAATGGTCTTAAGGAGCGATTTATGGCCAAAAAGGCTTCTAGAGTCAGCATGTCAAATGTGAATCATCTAAAAGCAAAACCAGCTAATGTGTCCATGAGGATGGATGATCCATGCTCAGGATTCCAAGTCTATGAGATATCACTTAATTGAGTTGAATATATTTTCCAAAAGGCTAAAACCAACTTCCTTCTAAATTGACCTTATGCATATTCCTCATGCACTTCACATTTCTCCATATTCAAATTGTTATTGAAAGGTCATTTCTATACAGGCAACTGAAGCAATTCTCAAATGATGAGCCAAGCAAGAACATTCGTTATGAGCTAACCTTCCCATACTATAGAAGCTATACAGTCAAGAATTCAATATGGAAGACAAACGAAGCAATGTTTCTACAAACTATTGAAGCATCCAAATAGTGTGAATCAACTACCAAGACCGTGACCGACATATAAGGAGCAGTGAGAGTAAGCAAACTTTAATTAGATAACAGACCCACAAGTTTTTAGTGCCTTGTAAGTTTAGTTGGTACATCATGGTCGTGCTCGTTGTGTAACAACACCAAGCTCACTGCTAACAGATATTCTCCTCTATGGGCTTTCTCTTTTGAGCTTCCCCTCAAAGTTTTTAAAACGCATCTTCTAGAAAAAGATTTTTCACACTCTTATAAAGAAGGTTTCTGTAATAGCCCAAGCCCACCGTTAGCAGATTCTGCCCTCTTTAGGCTTTCCTTCAAGGTTTTTAAAACACGTCTTTTAGGGAGAGGTTTCTACATCCTTATAAAAAAAGTGTTTCACGCTCTTCTCCAACCAATGTAGGATCTCACATATTAGAAGTTAGAACTACGGTACCTTAAAATTATATGCATATAAAAGGGAAGGAATAGGCCTTTGTAAGTTGGAAAGAAGATTGATATCATTACTAAAACTATTGCCACAATCATCCATATGCAGAATAAAAAAAGAAGCACAAAATAACGATAGTGATGAGACTCTGACCGCTCAAATTTGTTCCACCGGGGGATGATGTTTAGTTTAATCAGTAAGCTTAAAAGTATTAGGTTGCGGGAGCATCAAGGGACCTCTGCTTGAATCTTTGTCATCTAGGAGTCTTTGAACCCTACTGTTCTGACAAAACTTCATATCAAAATGCTTCACCTACCAAATCAAAACCTACTAGACCATAAATTCTAAGAACCAGCGCCTTATTGAAATCTCAAGTGATCAGACAATGACATTTACCCAAGAAACCTGCAAAGCTTGACAAATTCGGCCCTCAAAACTTTACACTCGGCAGGGTAAATTAGACCAACAGAAGCTATTTCAGTGGATTTTTTGTCCGATTCCTTCTCCACACAAGCATAAAAAGTATCGCGAGCCTTGTTCAGACGCATCAAATTGCGATATTAACACTCGAACATTATTATCAAACAGAAACCTTATAGAATAAGTGATTGAAAGAGAGAACCTTGTAGCAAGCTTGTCTAGATTCCGCTAGAACGTCGCTATGAACTTCATCTGAGCCCTCCGTTGTTTGGGTTCCTTCGCAATTGGCGGGGTTTTTCGTCGTTCCAACCAATTTCAATCAGTAGCTTCGGGCCTCAGATTTGGGCCCAACCAAATTGGAGTCCATGAATATTATTATTTAAATCCTTCAGGAAAAATAATATAAAAACAATTACGGGAAAAATATACCGCATTTAAATATTTCCTAAAATTTTCATGCATATATTAAATATTTTTATATTTATAGTTCTAGCAATTAAGAGATTAAATATGTTAGGAATCACGACTCTTTATGATGGTATGATATTGTCCAGTATAAGTATAAGCTCTCATGGTTTTGCTTTGAGCTTCCTAAAATATCTCATACCAATGGAAATGTATAGTTATAACCCATGATCATTACTTAAGTTAGCCAATATTGATCTTTCTTATTCAGGGCTTTAGGTGAGCTTGCGTAATCGTAATAAGTAAGCACAACTCAGTTCTCGAAAACGCGATTCGATTGATGGGATTGAGATTGATATTCCAATCCATGTGATCTGGTACATAGCCCGCTTTTTCAAGATTTTGGGATGGTTGTCCTAGAATCTCAACAGAATCCGATAGATTGATCTTTTGAGTCCACTTCAAGACGGGATAACTAGTCAACCAATCTTGCTACTAAACTTGACCGTCGAAGAAATGAATGAAAGAATCAGAACCATATATTCCTTTATATGGGACTTATCTCCCGACCATTCTCAATAAAATATATATATTAAAAAAAGTTAGATTTATAAGACATAACGGTAGTAAAATTATAAAAAAAAAAGAAATTTATTAGACAAGTAATTAAAAATTGAAAGTTGGATTAATGTTTTTTTTTTTTTTTTCAAATTAAGTTTAAATAGAAAAGTACGAGGGAATTTTGTAATTAATCACTGATTAGAAAAAGAGTAACTTATTTAGGAATGACTAATGATGGTGACTTGGTGGCAAAGAAAGCTAAGTTGGGGAGACATAGGATTAGACATGGTCTTGTCTTTTCGAATTTAAATGTCATTGTGTCCCATAGTCAAAATTATTATTCTCAATGGATCATGGTTAATTCAGAATCAACGTACCTACCTCAAATAATTTGGTTCCATCGTTCAATCCCACGTGAAATTAAAAAAAAAAAAAAAAACTTTGATGAATTAGGCTCATATTTTTATAAATGAGAAAATTTTGAGGATAAAATTACGACAAAATAATGCACGTTCATTTTCTATGACTCAATCACAAGAACATAAAAGTTAAATGGGCACATTGACTTTCAGAAGCCAAATCGGTCTTACAAATGGTATCATAACGGCACATCTTCGAGTAGGATGTGGTTCGAGGACACAGTTGGTGTTACCACATATACCAATATTATTTTTGTTAGCTTGAGCGTAATTTGCTCGAAATAATTATATGTTAGGTCGAGGAAAAAAAAGGTTAGAAAGCCAATATTCAGTAATAAAATTAATTTACCAAATAAAAAAAAGAATTTAATAATACATGAAGTTTAAAAACTAAGTGGTTTATTTGAGCAAAATTAAGAAACAAATAAATGAAATTTATCCACTAAAAAGTGGGATAAAAGCGGGAAAGCAATAAGTTTAGAGCATGAAGTGAATTGGCGGGCCCTGAGTGGTCCACGTGGACCACATACACGTTAATCACAGCCAAACCCAGGCTGAGAAAGACGGTCCCACAAGCCCACTCGATTGACTGTCGCGTCCTCTTCCTTTCGTCCTTTCCTTCTCCTTTCGCTCGTAAATTTTGCTCTCTGTACATTTTTCATTATACTGTCCCTAGCGCCGTTCTTCCTTTCTCTCTCTATCTTCACCGACGGTGGTGGTGGAGGGCTTCTCTCATTGGTGGCTATCCCAGACGCGTATTTCAGAACAGAGAAAGAAAAGTTGTTAAGATGTCAGAATTGGTTTTACTTTTGATGGCGTGTGAAATGGGTATATATCTATGGATTGTAATAGCAAAGCCCTATTTCGCTTTCTCATTGTTGGTTTCTGCTGCCGTTCAGAATGGAAAGAATTTGTTCTTTTACTTGGATATGGAAGGATGCATAGAAGGTGTTCGATGAAATGTCTGAAAAAGGAAAGAATTTCATGGGGAGGGATAAAATGGTTGTTTCTTTGGTGGGTTTGTGGATTCCATATATGGGTGGGTTTTGAGGTCATAGATCTGACGAGTTAAGGGAAATTGTTGGGTGAAGGAATGAATGAATGATGAAAATGGAAGGAGATGGAGGGAGAGAGAGAGCAAAAGGGCAGGAGAGTGACAGAAGAGAGTGAGCACACGCTGCAGCCAAATGTATGAAGGGCATACCTTTGCGGGTGCGTGCTCACTTCTCTTTCCGTCAGCTTCGCTTCCCCATTATTTTCCCTTCTGCTCTCTTCTTCTCTCTCTTCTCCTCTCCTGTTTTTTCCTCCTCTGATGGACTAATGGAACAATGACACTGGCGGAGTTGAAGCGGCCTCTTCGAAGTTTCAAGCGGCGCCTTTGTAGTCTACAATTTCGCATCCACACTCTTAATTTGTCAGGTTGTTTTCATCCATTGCAATATTATTGTTCTTGCAATTCTTCATGGAAACCCTTTTCTTTTCTTTTCTTTTGTTGACATTGATTTCCATGGATACTTGGTAGCGCGACTTTTGATGGCCCTCTCCTGCTTATATATATATATATATATATATATATATATATATATATATATATATATATATATATAAATATTGAATTTTTGAGGTACAAACCGATTACTATTCATATTTAACGGAAAATCCTTTGAATATCATAGTTGTTTGGTGGAAAAATCCGAGTACTGTACCCAGCTAAACCAAAACTCTCGGTCATGTTTTGGGGTTTTCTTGGTATCGCCCACACTCTTTGTTTATTTTTATTTATTTTGGTTTCCTGAGATTTGGGTTATTCCATATTTGACCAAATATTTCTTTTGTTCCTGAGAATATTGGAATATGGGATATATTTTTGTAAGCATTATTTTTTGTTGACGAAGAGTTCTGCAGATTTTGTTTTGGTATTTACTTTCCTAAAACGAAAAATTTCTTTCCGTTGTGGGCTGTTACTTGGAGAAGGGTGTGAGACTGAATCGACTTGAGTGCTGAATATGGCAACAGTCCCTCGTTTTGGATGCCTGAAGGGGCTGATGTTTTCGAGTCCGAGATATGGAGCTTCCAAACCGGAAAATTTCCTCATTCAGGTCTCTGATTTATTCGATAGTAAGATATTCCTGGATTTTTGTTCTTCTGTCCTCTTTTCCAAAATCGTCACCATCTTCTTCTCTCTGGTTATTTATTTAAGTGGTAGCTAATTAGGGCTTGAATATTGCTTTTTCTCAGCACTTGTTTGACGTTTGGAGGCAACAGCCTGCTTATTTTTCTCTTATCCTCAGATTAACCATCACCACCACCCCCACTGCCCGGGTAAGAGGTAAGAACCTTTCTGTTTTTTCTCTTCTTCCTCTTGTTTTAGTTCATATGATTTAATAAAATTGCATTCTTGTGATTTTTGTTTGTTTTGTTACTTGATTCTCCTTTCCCAGTTATTCTTATTCTTAACTTGTTCATTGAAGCCACATATTATTTTTCTTAAACATGGGCTTATATATGGGTTAATTTTACCAGTGGATGTTGCTTTGATGCTATTTTAGTTCATGTGAAAGTAATTGGCTCTTTGTTTGATGCTTCTAAAGTTTATTATGGTACTTCTCGTTTTTAGATTTGGGAAATTTTATGGCATTTGCTTTGGGGTTTCTTTTTGACATGTAAATGCTGAAGTTCCCAAATCAGTTGGTTTCTGAGTGGTTTAAGAAAATTAATAGCCACGCAGAGTTTTCCCGCTTGTGAAGCTTGTCTTTCTAAGTAAAGCCAACAGTGAAGAAAGAAGTTCTTTAGTTGACAATACTAATGTGGTTTAGCAAATTAGGAGATTACAAATGTTTTTTTTTCTTTAGATTTAAGGGTGCCATGGCCGCCCTTTTCATCTTTAAAGTATTGTAAAGTTTCCCATGTGAAGATTTGATAATCATCATAATCAACTTTGTTAAACCTCTACTCGATGGAAGTGCAAGGTACTAGTGTTAACTTATGTAGAGATGAAATTTATGCAAATAGGCGACAGCCTACTAATTCATTATATGTGGACAAACGAGTTTAAAATGTGAAGTTTTTTTATTTTTGTTCTAACTCGTCTCTGAATGAAAGAAATTCTCATTGCCTTGCATCCTTTTGACTATTTCTTAGTAATTCACCGAATTTTTTAATTCTAAAAATAAGGCAAACTTTAGATGTAAACGTGTTAATAATAGTAAATGTGACGAAATATAAAGTTTTGAACTGTTCATCGTCACATTCTTTTTATCAGTACATGACTGAAAGCTGTCAAGGTAGAGATGCTTGCCACTAGAGTTAAAAAGATCTGATCCTGAGAGTGTTTGTTAATATAAAATTTAACCTCTTGAGGTTGCACATGAAATGACACCAGAAATATAATCCAAGCTTTTGAAGTTTGTAGCTCTATGGTTAGTTTTAAACAGTAAGGAAACTTCATCAACTCTTTTTTTAAGGATTTTTCTTGCTCAGTACTTTTTGATGAATATGGCAGGCATTTATTTCTCTTGTTATTCAGAATTTTTTTCTGTAAGGATAAGAGTGATGTGTTGAGAGCATTTACTTCCGTTGTACTGAAACTTTTGGACTTTAGAGTGCTACTCTTGTTTGTAACCTTTTTGCATGATTGTGTTATCATTTTCCCACTTGGAGATAGCAATTGTCGTGTCTAACTTTTAATACAAGTAATTTTCCACAAATATTGGAAACATTGTACTTATTATGTCTTTGACGTCATTTGATTCAACTAGTGCAGCCTTAATTCTTTTCTGTGCATTCAAGAAGTGCTTAGGTGTTCCACACCAACATGATTGTACTTATTCGTGAGCTTGCTTTGGTACGATGGTCTATTGCTCAAGTTTGACTAACAAAATATTTTTGTTTTGTTTTTTTTTTGGTACTCATCGAGTATATTTTGACATCATGATTTAATTGGTAGAACTAATAATCGCGTATATTTGAAGTTTTTTAATTTTGGTCGATAACAACAATGAAAGTATTTTTATGCATTGGTACATTGTCCACAGAAAGCTAAGTACGTTTAGGTGTTTGAACGCTTGACCTCTTGATATATGATTTAAAAGACTTTAGGCAGCCTCGTGGCATCTTCTCATGAAAAGGCAAGGCGTAAGCCTTGACGCGGTGTGAGGTGTAAGGCTCCTTTTAAATTAAAAAACATAAAACCTTATTCATTCTTAACATTACATTATTCCTTAAAAGTACAAACATAATAATTAATAATAATAAAGAAAAAAAAACTCAATAGTTCACTGAGATTTTATTAATAATAATCTAAAGCTCATCCATTATATCACTAGAACTATCACTAATAGGATTGTCCATAGAGTCATCATCTTATCTAATAGTTTCATCCTCATTTTCGTTCACTTTACCCATAAAACTCACAAAAATCACCTCCTTGCTGTGTTGCCGTCAAAGAGCAGCTCTATATTAAAATAACACAACGGAGTGTACATTAAACTTCCACTTTTTTCTGTTTTTTTGTCAGTCAACTGATTGAACTTCTATGCCTTTTCAGTTGTCTATGCATTTTTATATTTCATTCGATATCTACATTGGCCTATGGTGATGACCCACCACCGAATTAAGTTCAAAAACATGCAACACTCCAATTAAATGCACCACATGGGCCCATGGTCCACGACCAATATATACACGTCTTATGCCTTTAGACATCATATTGTTTCCTCGCATTTTAGAACACTGCTCTTGCTCTTGATATTGCTTATTGATTGTGATAGTAAGCACACAGCAAATATTTTGCATTACTGATGGGAACGGTGAAATTTCTTTGTTTTATTAGATTAGTTCATACTGTGATGTTGATGATTAGAATTGTTTATTTATTGTACTTTTTATTGACCTGGAGAGATGAGTAATTCTTGTGAAATGGCATGTTCTTTGTTCATTGTTTGTCCCTGGCTTTTTCCTTGCATCTTCTCTTCAAGTCAATCCATGCCAACCAGATTCTCTGTGAAAGAAATACTACTTACCACCTTCATTATTGTCTACCTTGACTTTAAATCCTTGAAGGCTTCACCTGACCATTTACTATAACTAGTAATTCCGTAATGATTAGCAAAGTAAGTTTGGGGGACACAAATTAAACTTATTGTGTCAACTTAGGTATTAATCTCAACCACCATAGGTTGGCCAGTGATCAATAAAAGTTGATAAATAATAAAGGGTATAGTAGGAATATTTTCCTGTCATGGTGGCTAGCAGCCCTAAGATTTAATATCTAAGAAGTTTTCTTGACAATCAAATGTTTGTTAAACAATTGTGCTTTATGAATAGTTGAGGTGTGTGCAAGCTAGCCTAAGAACTGATAGAAAAAAGAACTTAGGTATTAATTTCAGATCTTATTCACAATTTCTTACTATGGTTTTCACATTTCTTAAAAAAAAAATTTAAGTTCTTAGCAAAATCCCAAACCATTGACAAAAACTTTTGTAGAAATTAGATAACAAAACAAAGAAACTCATTAGTAGAAATAATGTTTATAGACTAAATTTTTAAAGACTAAATGGTTATCAAATGAGGCCAAACCGTCGACAAAAAAACTTTTGCATTCCTGGTTGTAGTCCTAGAAAGCTGGATGCAACTAGTCTTGTTTGTGAGATTTGACTTCGTTTTTTCCCCTTCAATTTTCATTATTATCCTAGGTATGTGTTTTTTTTGGCATAATTTTTACTTTTGAAATTGACTGACCATAAAAAAAGAAGAGTATGCAACAACAGTATCAAAAAAGGATAGTCGAGACAAAAGTAGCCAAGTAAAACAAACACCGCCAAACTACATATTTAAGAAGTGAATTTGTTCAAAAGAATAAGAAAGGATGACTATTAGATTCTTCTGAAACTACTTCACTTGTTTTGGTTCATCATAGAGGTTGCTTCTCAATGATTGAAGATGTGCTTCTGAATCCTAATTTTCACAATAAAGGAAGAGTTTTGTGCTAGATTTTTTATATTTTATTATTTCCATTCTTTAGGGTATTAGAATGAGAGGCACAACTGGATATTTAGTGGGTCTGAGAGATTTGGGAATAAGTTTTAGGAATTTGTTAGATTTAACTTTACGTTGTACGTGTTTTTTAATTGGGTCTTTTCATAATTACTTGCTAGTCTCATTCTTATGGATTTTGGTTTATTTTTGTAGTTAGTGTTTTTGTAGACCAGAAACTGAGTTTTTGTTGATAAAAATGAAAGAACATACAAGAACATGCAAAAATATAAGCGCACAAAAAAGGGAGTTAAACACTAACTACTAAAATAGACTTCAATACAAGAGAATCAAACCAAGCTCCTAGTGATGCTTTAAACCTAGCACTCTTCCAAACCTTCACCCATGTTCTCTAAACCCCCTTAAAAATTATGCTATTCCTCCTCCAGTCAAATTCCGCGCAATAGGGCAATGAAACAAGCTTGCCAAAAAAATTGCTAGTATCTCAAAAAGGGGAATTAAGAAATCCATTTAAGATTGGTTGGATAAGACTAAGTCTCCCCCTTGGAGAAGAAGGCTCTTTTCCATGTATCTTGACGTTTGTAAACCTCTTCCATAATAGGATTCGAGAAAGACTGACCTCTCATTAGGACCGAAGAGAAGTTCTAGATTAAAATATGGAAGTTGATTCACTCCACAACTCACCGTGGGAAGCCCATAAACTCAACTTTGCATGGTCATGATTTAGGCCTATGATGGAACTTCACCCCTGGTAATCTTGAAATGTGAAAGAGCTTTAAAGAAGGCTAAAAAATGTTAGGATTGCTAAAGAAACTTTTCTGACCAAACAGAAAAGAAGGGTGTCGTTAACAAACTGAAGATAAGATAGCTGGTTTTACTCCTCAGCCACCTTAAAACCCAGGATGATAAACTTTATCGTTTTCCATTCGTTTACTAATAGTCTTTTGGTATGCTACTTGTGAAGCTCATCAATTTTATTTCGCTTGTAGTTGCATTGCTCCCTGCATAATGAGGTTTTACTCCTGTTTTTTTCTGTTTCAAGATTTCATTATCTCTTGTTTTCTTGTCATCATAAAACTCCCCTTTTAACTGTCGCTCTATAGAAGACTGATGTGAAATGTAGTGAATTTATGATGACTTTTGAGAGTTCAAACAAAACCCCTTTTTTCTATAATGACCTAATAAATTCTTTCGTTTTAATTTTTTTTTTTTAAAAAAATTGAAGTTTCTAAAGTACATTCAATACATTATTACACATTTGTACTAAGCACTATGAAAAATTAGATAAACACTTACAATTTACTTGAAACATAGTCATGCCAAAGGCACCTATACATTGTGTAGCATTATTTATTGTCTCTACAACCATACTAAATTTCTTTTGTGAAGATATATTACTCATACGGAGTTTGTGTGTTGGATTTAAAACTATTCAAGGGTATTGGAGAAACTTCGTGAAAACACTGTTTTGGATTCTGGTTCTCATTTTATACTCTTCTTGCTTGCTGAGTAAAGAGGAAACAAGAAATCCTTGTCTGCTCATGTCTTGTTTGAAACTTGAATAGCTTAGATACTCGAGGAAAAGAATTACCGGCCAAAAGAACTCCTGGGTATGTTACTAACTTTTCATGTGATTTTGTAAATTATTAAAACACGAGTATGTGTTCATAGGTTGGTTGGGTTAATATATCTTTTATTTTATACTTCGTAATCCAACAATTGGGTTGCAACTTTGCTTATCCCGATGATCCTTGTTTGATGATGAACCCAATTCAAGTTGCAACTTTGTTTAACTCTAGAACTACTCTCAAAAGTTATCTCAAGTCTTATATTGATAGATAAGCAAACTTTTCTCACGCTCAACACTATACAAATTGGAAAACCACTGCACTTTCTTATGATGGTATGGTAGATAAATCGTGGAGGCTGGATACTTTAATAAGATGTGTTTATTTGTTCCTAATGGTTATATGTATGGTATTTATGAAGAAAAATCTTATACTTCACGGGGTATTGAGAGATCTGGTATCTGATCTTCTCTGGTATGTAGTAACTAATCAATTAGTTTGATCAATTGGTGGGGGCTTATACTTTGATGAACACCTTGAATGACGTTATTCTGAATTATAAGGACATTGTTTAATCTGCAACTAGCGGAGAAAAAGAGTACATATTCACAAAATCTGATCCTTCGTCTTGTTGGTTGATCTTTTCTCAGAACCACCATGAAACAGGAGTTGTCAAGTATGATTTCAAAAGCCAAGACGAATGCAATTGGGGAAGATTGCATCACTTGCCCATTCCCTGCCAGTGGATGTAGTAGACAAGGAAGGAGTTTAACCTCAAAATTCAAAGGTGTTGTGCTTCAGCAGAATGGCCACTGGGGTACTCAAATTTATGCTAATCACCATCGTATTTGGCTCGGCACATTCAAGTCGGAAGACGAGGCAGCCATGGCTTATGATAGTGCAGCTATCAGAATCAGGAGTGGAGATTGTCATAGAAACTTTCCTTGGACCAAATTCACTATTGAAGAGCCTAACTTTCAGAATCTTTACACTACAGCAGCTTTGCTTAGTATGTTAAAAGACAGTTCTTACAGAACTAAATTTGCTGAGTATTTGAGGGATTGTTTGGAAAGCGCACAAACAGCCAGTCCCTCTGCAGAAAAGCTACATGACAATGGACGGACATCTATTAAGCAACTTTTTCAAAAGGAGCTAACACCGAGCGATGTTGGTAAGTTAAACAGATTGGTCATCCCAAAGAAATACGCTGTTAAATACTTCCCTCACATACCAGCTAGCACGATAGATAACGTGAAACGTGTTGATGATGATTGTGATGTGCAGCTAGTATTATTTGACAAAATGATGAGACAATGGAAATTTCGATACTGTTACTGGAAAAGCAGCCAGAGCTACGTTTTTACGCGAGGTTGGAATCGGTTTGTGAAAGAAAAACAACTGAAAGCTAATGACACAATAACTTTCTACTTGTGTGAAGCAGCAAAGGCAAGCGATGCTAACACTACATTCTGTGTGGTGGATGTTAAAAACCGTGACAACCATGGTAGCTTGACTGAGAATGAAATCACAAGCAGCGAAATGCAGCTAGATTTGAGTCATGAAGAAGTTAATGGATCGGTGTTGCCTAAGCATGCCGACGATGAACTAAATGATGATCTTGAAGTCTCAGGCTTCAAACTGTTTGGAGTGCATATTAAGGGGAAGTAAGTTTTGCCATTCCTTTCCCATTTCAATTAGTTTGCCACTGATCAAACCACATGCCTTAAGAAAAAGGTTCATTGGGAAATTCTTTTTTGGAACCATGCTTAGATTATTGACACTCTACTCTAGTGGTAAACCCACCATTAGGAGAAACTGTTCTTAGTGATCAACGTTCCTATTGTTCTTTTATGTAATAACAAACACTGAGGTGTAGAGGTTAACCTCCAACTTCAAGGGAAAGAATAGATACCGACGCCTACCACTTAGCACATTGACTTACCTCGAGACTTTTAGATATACTGTTCTGGTACATCAAAATTCTATTTAAAAAAGGGGTAAAAAAAAAAAAAAGAAACTTCGCCCCACTTTTTGGGCAGGTTCGCGGGTCAATGTTTTTGCCTGCCCCGATCGGTAGCAGCTGGGTTTCCCGGGCTGATTTGATTGGATAGCCTGTTCAGTTTAAAATTTGCAGGGAAAGATTACTCTTGGGTTATTGCAATTGAACAAGCATTCAACAAGTTTCTGATACCCTGTCAAATTCAAGTAAGAAGTGTACATTATATTTGTGCATACACACACGTTCAGATTATTCTCCACTTGTTAGGAGGTTTCGTAGCCACCAAACAGAGACACTCACCAAATTCCAGTAATCAATGCCTGATGTTCTTTGGTTTTTATTACCTCATTGTCTCTCTCTTTCTACCTGAATGCACTACACAGAATTCATTTTATGAAGCAGAAACTCCAAAAAGCAGCATGGCTCCACTGGCTGCTTTTGCCTTATTGGTAGGTGGACAATAAAGTAAGCTTATCATGATTGATTTCATGTTTGTTTGTTTAGTTGTATGATTCTTTTGTTATTCAAACCACCTTCCCCATATAACTGCGCCATAGTCTTCTTCATCAAGTTAATACATCTAGCAATCATAAATTCCTTTTTCCTCTAATTGAGTTTATGGTAATGCAAGCAGGAGACTACGAGAGAGTGCTAAATGAAGTCTACGTTCATGTTCATGCCAATTTGAACCGAACTCAACCGGTTAAGGTACATATTTTCAATCGAAAGGTCAAATATTAGAATCTTTTCGAATAAGCATCCTTCTTGTTTTGATTCTGGAGAAGAAAGAAAAGGACAAACTCCATTTGGAGAGAGAAGAAGAGGATATGAGATGACATTAGTGGTGGGTCCTTAGAAAAGTTAGAGAAATGGGTAAATATAAATCCAATGGAGGAGGATGGAGTGGCTGATAAAGTGAGTTGGGATTCCAATTCCAAGAGAGAAGAAGAGATGTGCAGCCTCAAATTCCCTCAAAAGGGCCATTGGGTGAATCCTTTGTGTGGCTGAACCATAACAACAACAATAATAATAAATGTTGTGTTGATTCTTTCATAAAATGCAGACAATCAAGAGGAAAAGGCCAAACGCCCCATGTGAACCCTCTCTAGACCCAAACCATATCCCTTGATATATATATATATATATATATATATACAGAGAGAGAGAGAGAGAGAGAGAGAGAGAGAGAGAGAGAGAGAGAGAGAGAGAGAGGTTATACGGTGGGAGTTGAAATTAAAAGTTTGGTATGAAATTTCATTTTCAGAGGGATTGAAGTAATTGGTGTGAAGGAATGGAGATGATGAATTGAGCCCACATGCTAAAGCTTAGGAGGGGATTGGAGCAGAAATCAAATACCTTTACAACTCATGAATTTAATAAATTTATAAATATTAGTAAATGTTTGGGAGTGATTTTAAAATAATTTTTTAGTAAAAAAAAAAAAAAAAAAATGTTATGATTATAATTATTTTATCTTACTTTAATGTTGGGTTATACTCTCTCTCTCTTAGAAATATTGTTATATATACTTTTCGATCAAAATTATTGGATCTACAAAAAGCGACTTTCACCCAAATGAGATTGGGAATAATTATTTTTTTACTCATTAAAGTGAATATTTTGAAGGAAAAAAAGGGATTATTGAGTAAAAAAGTGTCTTTTACGAAATAGGAAATATTTGGTAGGGAAAATGTATTTCTGAAAATAGTTAAAAAGTAAATAATTGGATAAGATTAATTTCTGGATAAAATAAAGTAGATTGATGTGGAAAATTTAAAATTTAAAATTCTTAATCTGAAAATAGTCAAAAGGTTTGAATGGTTTATTTATAAATTAAGTTAAATTATACAAAATATTTCTTAAATACCCATAAACTTTAAAATTGATAAAAATAAGAATCAATTTTCATTTTATTTTAACATTAAAATCTTCAAAATGGTTTTTTTATTATTAAAAGAATATTAAAAGTGGAACTTTTCCAAATTTATGAGCTTAATTGAAACTTACCTAGAGAAGTTGAGTGCAAAATAACTGAAAAAGGGAAGGAATCCAAACATTTCCTTTGAAAGAGAGTGACGAGGACATTGTCTTGTTATGCTTCGTAAAAAGCAGAGGCACTGATTGTTTCGTTCATTTCTTCTGCTTGGAAGGGGAAAAAGGGCCCAAAATTAGGGACAACTTTGGTGAAGGATTACAACAATTATATGCAGCACATAACACATGATCTGATCATCACTGACACTTTTTTCTTTTTTTTTTTCTTTTTAACTCAAATTCCGAACTAAATCAAACAACTAACAACCACGTTAAATCTAGAAAGAAAGAACTACTACGAAGAATAATCTCAATTCTTCCTGAATCTCAAGCCGGCATGGAGTTCTCCGTCGGTGATGTCCAGACAATGTCTTTGAGTGCCGGCCGGAGCTCTTTGCTGCAGAATTGGTTGTATTCGAGAGTGTCGCCATGATCCTTCTTCACCTCCACCACCAGAAACGACGGCGTCAAGGCGAAGATCTCCGCAGCCACCGCCAGTTTCCCTTTTCTTCCGCACTCCTGGCCCTGTAGTCTGACTCTCGATTCGCTCTTTTTGACGTTGAATTTCCCCGCTTTCGCAACCTCCTCCAGCTTCGATATCACACTGCTTGCCGGCCTCGTCGTCGCAAATCTCAGCTCCTCTTTTTCTTCCCTCTTCTTCTCCTCGAACAACGGCGACAAATCGAACCCTTCTGATAACGAAATTATGTGGAATGCATTCAGAGTCTCAGATTGCTTTAGTTTCTCGTTGCTCTCGTCGAATTCCTGCTCCTCTTTCGTCGTCACAGTTCTTGGTACAGATTTCCTGAACCAGGACGACTCCATGATCTTCGAAGTTGTAATTCTGGTATTCGGATTTGGATCGAGGAGTTTGGTGATTAGTCGACGGGCATCCGATGAGAACCACGGCGGGCATTTGAAGTCTCCCTTGTAAATCTTCCTGTACATGGCCATAATATTGTCGTCCTGAAATGGGAGAAATCCTGCCAGAAGAACGTAAAGGATGACTCCACATGACCACAGATCGGCTTTGGCGCCGTTGTATCCGTTCTTCCCGATAACCTCCGGCGCAACGTACGCTGGCGTACCACAAGTTGTGTGCAACAATCCATCCTGTTTCAAGTGCTCTGAAAATGCGCTGAGTCCAAAATCAGTTACCTTAAGGTTTCCGTCGTCGTCGAGAAGAAGATTCTCCGGTTTGAGGTCCCGATGGTAAACCCCCCGACTGTGGCAGAAATCGATCGCAGAAATCAGCTGCTGAAAGTAAACTCTAGCCACATCCTCTCTCAATCGACCTCTAGCAATTTTGGAGAACAGTTCCCCGCCTCGAACAAGCTCCATAGCGAAATAGATCTTCGATTTGCTCGCCATAACCTCATGAAGCTCGACAATATTCGGATGCTTCACCATCTTCATCACAGAGATCTCTCTCTTGATCTGCTCCATCATACCTACTTTTATGACCTTCTCCTTCCCAACAACCTTCATCGCCATGTTCGTCCCAGTCTGCAAGTTCCGGGCATGGTAAACCTTAGCAAAAGTTCCATGCCCTAGAAGCCGACCTAACTCATACTTCCCATGGAGCACTCCAGAATGACCGTCTCTGTCCTTCTCCGCCATGGATTCGATCTTTTCTCAAAGATTAAAACACAAAAGTACTGATATATACAAACGATTCTTTCTCGCCTTGTTTTTTCTTAGCTTACTTAATTAAAGCGTAGGGATTTGAAGAGGAAGAGAAAAGGGGAAAATGGATCACCCGTCTTCGACGTGTTTCCGGTGACAATTCCGGCCGCGGATGCACTTGCCTGCTCGACCATTAGAGATGAAACTCGTCAACAGCGCTCCTCTCATCTCTCTGCATTCCCTAAGAGGACGCCTTCTCTGCAACCTCTCTCCCACTGAAATCTCCCTTCTAGGGTTTTCAAGGACCTCCGATTATCTCCGGACGTTCGCTCCTTCGACCCCGTGAATCTCTGCATTTTCTTGCCCCTTTTATAGCGACGGGAATTACGAAATTACCTTTTTGACACCTGATACCAAAAAAATGATCGGATGGCCGTTATTAAATCTTGATGGTGAGCAGGTGTCAGAATCGTGGCGGTAGATTCTGCTATTTGCCGTTCTGACGTCATGGCTCTTTCAACGGCATCATTGGGAAGCTAAATGGGCCATACTGGTGGGCCTCCACGGTCAGGGCCCACGCTTTAAGACCGCCCATCGGATTATGTATAGTTACGAGTCTACCCCTCTTCCGGTTTTCTCCCAAGTTCACTTTTATTACTCATTTACAGTTTATAAATAAATTTAATTTCAATCCTTTTTATTAAATTTTATTAAATCGAAATAATATATATATGCAAGAAATTAAAATTTTAAAATTTTAAAAATATAATATAAGAAAAATTAGTAGATATGTATTTTAAAATTTTAAATATTTATAAAAATTAAGGAAAAATAAGTTAAATGTATATTTTAAAAGCTCTTACATGGTTTTGGTAAGGCATTAAATAGGTATCTATTTATGACAATACGGTGTCGTGTACGCAAGATTGCATGATTAACTATGGACATTAACTTTTCTATTTAATTATTTCTTTTTACAATATTCTTATTTTATATGAATATGGAAATCATATTTAAATATAGAAATTGCCCTTTAATTACCTATCGTAATACTTTAATCATCCTATAAAAACAAGATATAATTTTATTTTGTATTTGATTAATCATTTTACTCTAAATTATATTTAAATTCATTATCTAAGTAAGTAAATGTATTTTTTAATTTTTTAAAAAAGTTTAAAAGGTGTTTTTTTAATATTTAAATAATTTTTAAGATATTAATAAATCTTTTAAAAACTTAGTATTTTGAAACTTAAATGAAATAGAGTGTTTGATTATTTCTATCGAAACTAAAATAAATATATTTTTAAATTTTTTTAAAGTTTAAGTGTATTATTGAATTTTTGTTCAGAAATTTAGATATTTTTATTAATTTGATCTAAAATAGAAATATAACTTATTAAATATTGATAATTATTTTAAAATATTAAATAAATGAAAATTTATCAAGCACACAAAATTTAAAAATTTACCTTCTATTAAAAACAAAATTTATTTTAAAAATTTATATTAAAATTTGAAATATAAAATTATTATTATCATGACCTATGACGTGGATTTTGTTGATTTGTGTGTCCGTAAATAGGTTAAACAAGTTGGTCTTGTTTTTCAAAATCTTTTTTTTTTTTTTATTTTTTTTATAGTAAACTTTTAATCTTCTCCATCTATATTTATTTTATTTGATAAAAAAATTATTTATTTTATTTGATAAAAAATAAAATAAAATTTGAAGTTTATAAATTAAATAAGATAAATTTTATATAAGTTATATAATTTTTTTTTATCTAAAATAACCCATAAATATTAAAAAGAAAAAGAAAATTAAATAGAAAGAGTTTAGTTAATTAATTTCATTATAATTTTTTCTTATTTATTACCAAATAATTTAATTAAATAAAGATATTAATTTTATGAAAAAGAAAGATTTTTTTATTTAATTAAATAACATTAGCAATAAATATTAGAATTTTATATAAGTTATATATATTAATTTTTTCGTGGGAAGGGAATAATGATCCGAAATCGTTCACCTAATCTAATGAAAAGGATGGGATATGATTGTCATTTGATATTGTTTTATTTATGTGCGAGCAATAAATAAACATTTTATTGGATAAATAATAATTATCAAATTTTTCACGTCTAATTTAGATATAGTATCAATTTATTCATGCATTCTTCATTTATGTGATAGAAGAGTATGATTCTCAATAATATAATTTATTATTATTATTATTATATGAAATGAAAAGTAAAAAAAAAAAAAATAATGATAAAAATAATTGACTCTGCATTCATAAATTAAATAAATTTGGTAAGATTCTTCCTGTCTAAATTTAAAATCTGAAAAGAATGTATTATTTATATTTTAGAATAAAAAAATGAATTTAGTTCTATAATTGCTCTAATTAAACACTTTTCAATTTTAAAATTTTTATAATGAGATAGTAAAAAAGAAAATATATTTTATTAATATAAATAGTAAATATAAATAGTAATAATTGTAGTCTCGGATCTTTATTTTTTTTTTAAAAAAAAAATGATAATTTTAACCATTCTCGTAGATCAGAGTGTAATATAACTTAACTGATTAAAATATATATTTTTGATCACTAAGTCAATAATTGAAATTCAAGATTACTCGGATTCCAAATTTGTTGGAGACCATTGTTCTGTAAAGATAAGATTTGTTTCTCTCATATACTAAAATTTATCTTTAAACAAATATGAAGTCTCATTTGGTCTGTATTAATTTTTTTTTTAAATAATCAATCTTTTTGGAAATGATATTAATAAGTAATTAAATTAGTGGAGTCCCGATCGGCTGTTCATCATGTGAAAAGATTCTCTTGTCAAAATGTTTTTATTTATTTATATGTTTTTATTCACATATAAAATTTAATCAAATATAAAATAAAATTAAGAAAATGAAATAATTGCATTATTATGAGCATAATTAATTTTAAAAATTTGTTATATAAGATAAAATTAGGCTCTAATTAATCACATTTTGAATATGGTATTTACGTTAGAAATTAAGCCTAACTAAATTTTTTTTATAAAAAAATATATTTAAATAATTTGAATATGATTTTAGGCCGAATAATTTTAATCTAAGAAATTTATCGTTATTTATTTTAAATTTATACTTATTTTCTCACTATTTATTATGGGTAAATTTTTAATTATTTTTTTTATATAAACGATATATATTTTAACCAATCGACTTCAACATTTCAACAAATACAATGAATATGATATTATATGAAAGAATCTTAATTTTAATAATAAATTAGATCTAATTGTTACATTAAAATATAAAAACATGCACATGTTCATGCTTATATTGATTTTTGTTCTTTTTCTTTTTATAAAAAAACAGATTTATTTTAGTACTTTTTATTATTATTATTTTTTTATTATTATTAAAACACAATCTATTACATCAATTATATTTCCTACCAGCTAAAAGTGAATTTAACCTTCACTTTTAAATATTTTTAGCAATTAAATTTTTTTTAGTGATTTTATAATTACGAGATTTAATTAATTATTAGTATAGAATAAGAAAATAAAATAAAGTTGAAAAACATTCATATTATGAAAATGAGTATACACGACTTTATTTATATGCTTAAATTTAAAAATGTGGCAGAGAAATATCCATAAAATGTCATGGTTTCTAATTTTGTATGAATAGAAATATCGATGGAGATCGACATTTCTTGAAAAAAAAAACTATAAATATTAAATATTTATAGAAAACGTTTAAATAAATAAAAATTACTATTTCGTGTCTATATTTGCCATAGCTTCTCTTAATGTAAATATGTTATAAAAATGAACAAAATATATGGAGAATATTTTATTAACAATATTGAGATTTTGTAATGAGGTCGATGTCGCGTTCATAATAAATATATAAGCAAAACTTCTTGTTCTCAATATCTTCTAATATTGGCCACAAATACTAGGTGTACCTTAGTCTCTAATCTTATTCAAACATCGGTTCAAATAACATTATATGCTATGAAAATGATGCTTTTGAACAGTTGTAACAATTCAAGCCCACCGCACGTAGATATTGTCTTCTTTGAGTTTTCCCTACGGACTTTATCTCAAGGTTTTAAAACACATCCACTAAGAAAAAATTTACATACCCTTATAAGAAATGTTTTGTTCACTTCTCCAACTGATGTGAGATATCATACTCTTTGCAACATTTCAAGATAAGTAAGGAACATGACCATGTCGTAGGCTATATCTTGATTTGCATCTTAGATATGGAGCAGTACGTAAGCAAAATATCTTCACTCTTAACAACATTTCAAGGCAAATAGAAAACGTTACCATGTTGCAGTTGATGCTAAAGAATACCGAACTCATCAGGTACTGAATCCAAACTCTAAATCTAAATTTAAATTCTGGGTACGAGGTATTGCACGTTAAATACTAGAATCAAACCATAATCTCTTATCATACAAACAAATGTACATTTGAATTAAACAATAACTCGAGAGTGATTCATTAGGGTTCGATGAAGAAAGAGGAAGCCAATTGGAATTGATGAAAGCTACACATCTCTACTCAAAGGACACCTAATTGATGAAGTTAAGAATGTTCAAACTCCAAATGACAAGTGGATGGACAACACTTTTGACAAAGACATCAGACAAAAATATTCCATCATGTTTAATGATACATGGTCTTGTCCTAAAGATAAGTTATCAATATAGTTTAGCCACTCATTTCAACTTTAGCTAGGAAATCACAAACCACAAGCAAACTACATAACCAATCTACTTGGACTTCTTGGCATAATAATTAATCATATCGACATAAATCATGACAAGTCTCGAGCGGTAACATGTTGAAATTTAATTAAGTTTAAATAAGTCGATAACTTTTATTATGAAATTAGTTCGTGATATTCTTTTTACCACGTGAATAGATCTAATTATATCGACTGAACTACTACGATACACGAATTTAACTCAAAACCAAAGTGCAAAATCACTTGTTTTTGGGTTGGGTTGGCAATGAAATGAATAAAAGTTTATGCTTTTAGTGCTCAAAAGAAAACATGGGCTTGTCTTTGCAATAGAATTTGGTAGAAATTCTACCAACCTTACATGTTCATGTAATGCATTATTATTTTGCTTTTGAATTTATGGCATTTCATTGAAAATGGGATTTTAACACCAAACTCTAAAGATAAGTGCGCGACAACATATTTTGATGGGTCATTTTTGATGTGCCTAAAACACTATCTTAATTAATCACTTAATTCATTGAAGGATGTTTTTTTTCCTATAATTTTTTTTTCCATAGGATCTTTTATCCTATAATTTGTGTTTTTTTTTTCAATACTGACCCAAAAATGCTTAGATTCGAACGTAAAAATTTTCAGTTGATAATAAACTGGGGCATAGTGTAATAGTCTAAGTCCACCGCTACCAAATATTGTATTCTTTGGACTTTCTCTTATGGTTTTTCCCTCGAGGTTTTAAAACATATATCTGGTAGGGAGAAGTTTCCACACCCGGTTAAAACCTTAAAGGAGAAGGGAAAGTTGAAAGAAAACAAAAAAAACACTAAGTTATCCCACTTTGAGTGCTACAAGCCTACATCCATCTGGCAGGCTGGCGAACCGTCAGAAATCACGTTGGGCCCAAATTTTGAGTGGGCCTATGGGCCGTAGACCTGACCTGGTTCATCGTATTATGGACCACGCCGCCACATGCCTCTCTTCCGACAAAACTAACACAAATTCGAGGGTCCCACTTTCAAAACACGGATCCAATGCACACTTGAGTTATTCACTGTTCAATCCTATTTTTAAAAATCTTCTTATACATCAATAATTAAATTCAGCTCAACATATAAATAAAACAATATCTTAAATATTTGAAAAAGTTTTAAAATTAAATATTTGCAAGTGCAACAGATGGTATTATTATTTTGATAACCTAAAACCACATCTCAAATGTAAATCTCAAACTTACACTGGAATTATAAAAGACTATAATGGGATTACTTAATTTTATTGAATAAACCCACAAATATTTACATACCAAAAATAGAAAATTCTATAGCAACAAAAACAAAGACCCAAGTGACCAACAAATCTTAAGGAGGTCGAGAAAAATGGACCATACAACTATATCAAACAGCAAGCATCTGCCTCTGCCGATTGAAGTTGAAAGCTAATAATAAAATGAAATACCAAAAATTTAATTTTATTAAAATTGTGGGTTTTATTCTCAAAATTTCTTCTTTTGTTTCCCACGGCTCATACCTCCAAAAAGGGTCCCACTGCCATATTTTCCCTTTCCAATAGAAACTTGACACGTTTTTTCACCTTCTTCCTCCTCCTCCTCCTCCTCCTCCCATTCCTCTGTTTGTAAAGATTGCTGGTAATATCGAAACGCCACAAACAGCACAAATGCTGAAACAAAATAACACGAATCCCCAATTTTATAAATATCTTTTAAAAAATTAAAGAAATATATACATCTTTTAGATCAATCTACTCAACTCAATTGATTAACACATTATAATTTCGATCAATCTACCCGACCGATGATTGAAAGAAGTAAGAAGTAATTACCAGCCCAAACTCGAGCGACCACTGAAGATAAGTTCCATACGAGTACGAAGATTGCTACAGCCACTCCCTTTTTGTGAGAACATGACTCCCATGCATCACGAAATCGTCGAACCCAAAATTTAGCTGCAATGGCCCAATAATATGTTAATTGCGTTTAAATATTGTAATTGGGCCCAATCTGAACAAGTATCAAGGCCCAATATTGGGTGTGTAGGTTAAACTAGCTATTATGTCTTTTGGGCCGATGGGCCCACCTTAAAAGAGTGCCGAGATCTTTTAGATCCGCAATAGAATATGGGTAGGCCATTTGCAAATTGTAAACAAAGCAAGATGGAAATTAATTTTTATAAAAACTATTTTTAAAAATTAATAGTAAATTTAAATTCCATAACCATTTAACTTTATAATTTCACATTGTATTGA
The DNA here is from genome assembly GCF_002738345.1 of Cucurbita maxima. Lineage (NCBI taxonomy): Eukaryota > Viridiplantae > Streptophyta > Magnoliopsida > Cucurbitales > Cucurbitaceae > Cucurbita > Cucurbita maxima. The sequence goes on from NW_019272026.1 coordinate 4,173,706, forward strand.
TGCGGGTAAAAAAATAATAAAATTAAAATGTTAAATAGTTTAGGGGTGGAGCAGGGACAGAGAGAGACAAAAGTACGAAAAAGCAGGTGAAGAGTGATATTGGGAACGTAAGTAACGGTATCGTGAAAGGGACAAAAGTGACATTTTGGGTCAGAGATTTTACCGTAAGCAGCCAGCTGCGAGGAATACGAAGAGCAGACTTTCGGTACAGTAAATACTCCGAAGAAACCTGACACCAAATATAAGTTACCTCGTCAATCCAAATTCACTTTATTCTCCACATATATGATTAAATACAATAATGTTTAAGGAGTTAAAGATAAAATTCTAAATATATATTTAACATATAAATTAATTAAAAAAATTCAAACTTTTAAACTAAATTTTAGAGACTAAATTTATAATTTAACAATAATAATAACTAAGAGCAAAAGTTGTATATGTATGAATTATTTATTGTATTCTGGTCACGATTAATTTATTATTTTTAGCTTTTAAAAGTTAAACACTACATATACCTTTAAATTTTTATTTTTACTAATGTTAAAAAATAAAAATAAAAAAAGTTAAATTTCAAAAACTTCAAAAAATAATTTTTAAAATTTGTTTTTAGAATTTGAATGTGTGAAAATATAATTAACAAATTAGGAATTAAAAGGAAAAAAAAAGCTGAAAAGAAAATTTTAATGGAAATTTTAAATCTCACCCCATTTGGCGACTTTCCAGACGGTTATTGAGCTGCCACATCGGGCCAAGGCAAACAGGAGAACAGCCAGCTGCATGTTTGCAAATAAATCAACCATTATTTCCGTACCTTCTTAAAAATTATAATAATTTAAATAAAAATTAAAGGGGAAAAAGAAAAAAAAGAAAAAAAGAAACCTTGATTGTAGTTGCAGGATCTCCACAAAACAGAGCTCTGAGCTTTAATAAGAACTCATTCAAGTAAGGGAGCAGTAATTTAAGAGCCCAAATTGCTTCTTCTTCGCCAACCACATGCCTTACGTTCTCCATATCAATGGCTCCCCTGAATTTTGTGATTCCCATTAAACAAACAAGTACAGACAAAACTCTTACATTCTTCTTTCTTCTTCTTCTTCTCTTTATTCACTCACAAGTCACAACCAATTCCCATGAGAACATTGATTACCTGCAAATAATGGATCTATACAGGAACGTGGCAGCAAGGTAGCAGAGTCCCACATATGACATCACAGAGATAAAGCTGCAACTCAAACAGAGTACTTTAGATTTGATTATATGGAAATTTGGGTTTGAATGTAAATTTTCAAAGCTACCCAGAGGGTTTTTTTTTTTTCTCACCTGATGTTAATGTCCTTAGTGTAGGAAGATGATATTATAAGAAAAGATCCAATCCCAAACACGAAGGCAGATCTCGATACTTCCTTCCACATTACTAAGTCCACTGACCAAAAAGTAAGAACAATTTGGGTTGAGAACTCTAGAGACCCATAAATCCAAAAAAAAAGAAAAAAAAGAAAGAGGATCCTGAATTCAGTGTACCTAAGCTCTGCAATTTGGTGCTTTTTTCTTGGAAGCTGTGATATTCGTTCGATGCTGAGAATTATACAGCAGAATGTTCAAGAACAAGTAACTGATTTAGTGAAAGAATAGTGGATGAAATGGCAAAAGATTTTACTTACTGAAAGTGGGTTTGGTGGACGTTGGACCTGGTTTTTCGTAGATTTGGTGGAATCGCTTCACTTCACTCACAACTTTTTTGGGTTCTGGTAAATTGATCTCCTTGATATCGAAGCTTTCCTTCTCAATTTCAATGTCCTCTTCTTCTTCATCGGTTTCCTCCTCTTCGTTGGCTTCATTTTCATCTTTAACATCACTGTCATTGATCGACACTTTCAGAGTGGATTTGATCGGACCCGCAATGGTTGAAATGTGGCACACTTCAAATTCCTTACAAGAAGTCTCATTCTCAACTTGAGGTTTCTCAATTTCCTTGACAGATCCGTGGATTCCCTTCTCAATTACGCCCAAATTCTCGTTCGATTCTGATTCTAGATTTTGCAGATGCTCTAAATCTGTCCCATTTCTTCCACCGACAACAACAATGGCCTTAGCATTGTCGTCGACGATTGTCCTGGTGGAATCCGATTTCACCTTCCTGAGCTGAATTGGGGTTTTTTCATTTCTCTCAACACTTGATCTACTCCCCACTTCAGATTTTGACTTCCTTATTTGATTTGGGCTTCTCTCAATTTCTTCAGATCTCAACTTCCTCAGCTGATTTGGGCTTCTCTGAATTGGCGATTTTTCAGATCCATCTGAACCGTCTGAACTCAATACCTTTCTCTTTGCACTCACTACGGAAGTATCAGTAGCTGTAGTAGTTCTCTTGAGCATTGCCCTTGTTACAGCTCTACCTTCTTTGTTACTACCATCTTCCCCATTGAACACCTTAATCCCACCTTTCACTTCATCCATCTTCATTCTGCTCTCCCAAACAGACCCTGAAACCACACTACTACTAACCCCTGTTTTTCTTCTACCCAAATCCATCTCCCTCTTTTTATCACCAACCCACCTTTTCTCTTTCTAGTAATTACAGTGACATTGATGGATATGACGCTTTAATATGAAGAAATGGCGGTCGGTGGGGCGGAAATTGGGATACCTTTGAAAAGCAGAGTAAGAAAGACAGACAGACAGAGAGAGAGAGAGAGAGAGAGGGGAAAATTGTGTTTCAAGAGAGATGGGTTTCTCTTTATCCCTTCTTTTCCCTTCTTTTTTTTCCTTTCTTTTTTTTCCTTTTTTTTTTTCCTGCTTTTCTTTTCTGGGTACCCTGTGATTTTTCTTTTTAATTTATAAAAAAGAAAGCCAAGGAGAGGACTTGTGGGGTTGAAATGATTAGGGTGCTAAGGATGATGGTGTTGGGTATTTATTCTACTAAAAAAAAGTGTATAAGGATCTTCAAAAGCACTGTTCTCGAGGCACCCCAAAGCCATTACAGCTACTGCATGTAAAGTGTAGAAATTAACATGCTTTTGTAAGAGAGAGATGGAAGCAGAGGCCTTCTCTTCTGTTTTCTCTCCATTTTGTCTCTAACAAATGGCAGATGAAAGTTTCGTACTTTTTCAAATAGTGGTGCCAAACTGAAAATTTCTACAAATTAGTGTCTTTTTGCCTGCTTTAGAAACCTACTGGGAAAGGATGGAGACTATAATTTCAATCTACGACTCTTATGCCCTGTCTTACGGTGGTTACTTGTTGACGATGGATAACTAAATAGGCAGAGACCTATTTGACAGTTGTTGGCTCGGTGACATTAAACCAGATTGAGGTGTTAGTATCGTGTCTATTGCTACACATTTTACTCCTTAACTTGGGACTTCATCGGATTTGTTTTAATAACACATCTATTCTCATCAGATTTACAATATTTCACAAAAAATTCAAAACTACTCTACTGAGTACAATTAGAATTTTGGATGGAACTTAGAACATAGAACATATGTATGATAACCTTGGCACTATTTCAGAACTAAATTTTATCCAACATTCTAAAGAATCTCTAATAATTCTAAAGTTTAAGGCTTCAATTATTGACATAGTAATTTTCTTAATTGTTAAGTGGGTAGGTTTTCACTCTGAAGAATAGGATAAGAGCTGAAATGGTGTGTTAAAATGGTTGAATCTAACCATCAAAGAGTGGGGAAAAAAATAAAAATGAAGAACGAAAAATTTAATAAACGCCGGACATCGAAAGGAACAGATCAAAAATTCCAAGAAACGAGCACCGTAGAATAGAAGAAAATGCCAAATGGTGAAAACGGGTTGCACCAAAGTCCAAGTTTGACAGTGTGTAATCCAATGTTTATTTAATATTTTTTTTAAAAAAATGTTATTTAAACCATTTTTTTAGGGAACAATTGAAGGGATAAAATTGTTTTCCAAAGGTTTTGAGAGATTTTAACGGACGGATTTCAAATGAATTGAATAGTTGTAATTTAGAAAGTGGTTTCAAAAACCTGTTTTTTCTTTTTATAAACTTATGACAAAAAAAATGATCAAATATTAGAGAACCTGATGGGATTCGGGTTGGTCATATTGGACTTTTATTAATGAAATTGAAAGTTTATAATAAAAAATTAACACAATTTGTCAAACTCAAACAGAAAAATCGATTTTTTCCTGCAAAAAAATCTATGAAAAAAAAAAAGAAAAAAAAAAAAGAGAAAGAAATGTTTACATTCCTTCTAAACAAATAATTTAAAATCATTTATAATACTTCAAATAAAAAATTTGAAATAATTTTTCAAATTTTTATTTCAAGGGGTGAATTCTTGGAGATTTTCCAGTTGTGTAATATTCATCTATGTAGTAAAAAAATAACACAACAGAAAGTTAAAAAACAAAAATTCTTTTACTATTAGCAAATGAAAGACATATTTCTACTAAACTCTTGGACACATTTTTATAATGAAGTCTTAAAGAGGACGTAAGGATATTCTAATAGAATTCCAGTAATATATTCATCATACGAAACACACTCGATAATTCACAGCCTTTTCCCAAGAAAAAGAAAAGAAAAGAAAAGAGAAGAGAAGAAAAGAAAAGAAATAGAGCTACTCTTTTCTATTGATACGATTTATTAAATCAGGAGGGTTTTGTTTATGTGGGAAGGGTGTCAGATAATGAACATGTCAACTTTGGCAACCCCAATCGAATCTGAAAATTAATAATACCCACCATTCAGGATTCACCAAGCAAGGTGAATCCCACTCATTACTTTAATCTCACAGAAAAGTGATCCCCAGACGGAACCCATCGGCCAAATTATAATTCTTTTTTATCATAATAGACTCAATTGAAGCTTTTTAAAACATTCATATAAATAGATCAACAAACACCTAAATAGACAATATTAGAGCTACAAGAGCTAAAAGGCCAAGAGAGGAGAACATTGAAACACTACTTCTAATCATAATTAAAAACTAAGATCCACTATTTTCCACTTTGAAGTGATTTTATTTTAAATATAATGAAAATAGTGTTCCTTCTAATTAATTATGTGAGACTACAACAGGGAAGGAAAAATAGGCTCTTCATAGCATTGTAATGTCAATCATAACCATTGCGAAGAAAACGGAGGTCTGTGATCCGCATTATCACTTGGAAGGGGTGTTAAAATGATATCGAATAGCTCTACAAATTCCCAATAAGACAATGAAATGAATTTAGGTTGAATGATGGAAGAAAGGAGAGGAGATGGAAGCAGAAGACTGTTGAAAATGGCTGGTAGTGACGGAGAGAATGAGTGAGGAAGGAATCCAGCAGAGAAGAGCAGAGGGGGCAGGCAGGGGACAGAGGCCTTTAGAAAGGAAGGAGCCACTTTTGGGGCTGAACATGTGCCTCCAAAAGGAAATGAGTTGATAATAGGCTTCTAGTTCTACCACACAAATTTTGTCCATTTCATCACCCCACCGACACTCATAGCCCCTAAGCTCAATACCTTTTTCTTTTTTGTAGCGTTAAGGGTACACAGATAGGAAAAGTTAGCAGAGGGTATTTGGCATCTCTAGTCTTCGGATAATAGCTTTAATGCATAGTTCACTCCAATTTATATCCTAATGTTTGGTGGATGAATCATATATTCTTTAGATTTTCCAACTCCAATAACCAAAGTTAATTAAACCAAATTTTAGACTAGGGGTGTAATTAATAACTTCAATTTTTTAAGGATTGTGGCCAGTTATAGGAATCTTGTAGTAGATAAAGATTTTTTTTGGGAGGCATTGTATTTTTTAAGTGTTGGATAATTTTTAATTGTCATTTTTATCGCTTTTTTCTTTATGGGTTCTAATATGACTTTTTTTTCCTTTTTAATTCTTCATATCTTTATTTGATTTTGAGTATTTTTTAAGATTGAATTTGGGTCTTTTTCAAGATTGAGTTTGGACATTTCTAATTTGAGTGGTTTGTTGATTGTTTATGTAAAGAAATCAAGTTACATGTACAAATACATGTATCAACTATCCATGGAGCGAAAAAAATTAAATTAATCTAGAGAACATAATGACCTGCTAAAATTTATTAAATAATAATGAACAAGCAATAATGGAAGATCGAAGTGTGAGATGATATAGAATAAAATAATAAAGAAAAAAAATTAAAGTGCTCAAAGATTCTCCCCAATATTTTTGAGATTGGAGCAAAGTTCAAAGTGGATGTAATTGGCCAAGCAGTCAACCATCCATTAAAATTTTCTTACGTATTAAGATGTGATGATAGGTGGGGATTAGGTATAACTAAAATTTTTATCTTTTGAAATTTTATATAAATTGGGATTGTAATTTCAAATTCCAAGAAAGTCAAAACTCTAATGAAAAATGGGCCAAACGGCTATTGTTTATTTTCAAACAATTCAATAAAAAAAAAAAGAAAAAAAAAAAGAATATTTCCACAGTTGCTGTCAAGCCCAGCAGTTGCGTAATATTAGACCTCTTTGCCCAAAATGAATAAGGTAAAGTGCAGTCTGTTTAAAAAGAATAAAATTCTAATCACTCCACTATTTGAGAATATTGTATTATATTGTTTGGAAAACGATCCAAACCTGCGGCTTATTAAATAAATTACTAACTATTAAAGTAAATATTTAGACATTTAGATATTTAATAATGCTTTTTTAAAAAATAACTATAACTTTTGAAAGAAGGTAGGAATCAACAAAAACATTGAGCTTTGAAGTATCTTTGCCATTTCCCCATTGCTAGTTATATTCCCAAAGAGATGGATTCTTAGATTTAAAGATGGCTAAATTTTCAATCTTCAATTTATCTACGATAGATTTCGGAATGAGAAATCGATCGGAATTCTTTATCCATCCGACCTAATTTCGCATCCAAAAATATGGAACAAGGACGGGACAAAATTCTTCTTAGGTCGGGGGATAGCAAAATGAGAAACCTTTAAGAATATATTAAATTAAGAGATAGAGAGAGAGGAAGATATAAATATTTGGGAGGTGGATAGGTAAAAGCGCTGAGAAACAGGGGTTAAGAATGTTACCTCATGAAGACAAAGGAACTTTTCATTCTGAAGCATGCCAACCGTCTTGGGAAAAACAAAAGCTGAAAAAAAAAAAAATCGTGAGTTTATTATAAGCAACTGAACCGATCAACTTCATGAATAAAAGCATTATTAAAAGGGCATATGGGAAATCTTCTAATGTAACCATCCAACACTGATACACGTATCACAATGACGAAAGAAATTCCCAAACACATATATTTACTCCAGTAACTGCTGTAATTGACTTGAAATCCCCACTTACCAATTGAAAGAAAAAATGTACTAAATATAAAGTTATCAGGATTACCTCAAAGCTCATTTCATGCCAAGATTCTGAACTTGTGCAGAGAAAGGAATCCAGTTTTGCCATTCCAAAGCCAACTGTTACTTACAGAACCGCACAAAAACGATGATTATTTGATAGATGGTAATAATTTTATCAATGAATGACAAATTAAGGAAAAATTGAATGGACGGTGTAGATATTCCGAGTCCTGACGGAAATAAAGGTCATGTAGACAGTATATTTGTCCCTTGAATAGTTCATATAACTTCCCAAGATAGAAGGGAAATAACATGCAACTTCACGCCCTATGGCTGCCATAGGAATAAAAAGTGTTCTGTAGCCTAAACTTTGTCAATTATATCCAAAATCCTACCCCATCATATTCCAATGAAAAGAGAGAAAAGCTTATTAGCTATCTATTGCCCAAATGGGAAGACATCAGTGGATTACTAGTTCTCGCTGGGGTTTATGTTGCTGTTTGAGTCAAAACGTGAGAGAGAAACGTTCAAGGGAACCAAGCTCAACGAATAAGGAATCACTGAAGGATCAACATAGGGGTTTGGACCCAAACTGGCAACGTTACAGACTTCCATCACCTTGCCTGTTTCAGTGTGGTAGAAATAGATTGTTGAATACACCCTCATCAATAAGACCTCATCTTTAAATGCTAAGGGATCCATCAATGGATCCATACCCGCAACCAGTTTCTGTTGCATGCTCTTGTGTAACTTGAAAAATATTCTTGGATTCTCTTCCTCAATCACTTGGAGACGTTTTGAATGTTTGAGCATCCATTTTGTCTCAAAATAGTCTTCCAGATACCAAACAATAATTCCATCTTCACAGATCATGATGAAATGTAGTAAGCCCATGGATTCTCCAATGCATGTTCCAGGGACATTGATGAAAAATTCCAAGACAGGAATTGGAGATGAAATCAACAGAGATAGTTCTTTCTCTGTATCAAATGCAAGGATTTGATCCGTATCAGTAAGCCAATGTAAGATCCCTTTAGCATAAATGCCTTTGTTCTTCAACAAGTTGCCCTTTGAATAGCATACTTCATTTGATTCCTTCCAGGTTCCTGTTTTTGAAGAGTATATTTTAAACGTGTAGTGCAATTCCTCTTGCTCATTCTCCAACTGCTGAATTCTAATTATTCTGAAATTCGTTGAAGTGTTTACAGGGTCCAGGATGGGATCAAATGCTAGAACAATGTTGCTGAACCTGTCCAGCTGAGCCACTTCAAAACTCACCCACTTCTCAAACAAAGGATTGCAGACGTAGATTATTGTAGGGCGTTGTGTGGGGAAGCAACTTCTACAACAAACCAGGCCATTACAGGATGCCAAAATGACAACATCCTCGGGCAGGAAACCAAGGACCATTTTCTGCACCTTAGAATCTGCATTTACTGGCATATAGCTAAATGTTTTTATATCGTCAAGGCATTTTTGGTATTTCTCTTGAAAGATGAAACCAGATAACGTCAATCCAGTCTTCTGGAACTGAGCTTGTACAAATGAGCGGTCTGAAATAAGTTCATGCCACCCTTTAGAAACGGACCTCATTTCAACAAGAGTCTTCGTTGGCAACCGAGATAAAACATCAAAGGGAATATCTCCACCATTCATGACCCTGAGATTCTCCATGTACTAGCATTGGAAACTTGATGTTAACAATAGATTAAAAAAACCATGAATAAATAGGCTAATGGACAAACAGCTTTCTAGGCATCTTATGTAAAGGAGAAATTACATTGACACTGAAATATCAATACGTGATACAGTTGATAGAGAGCAATAACCCATAATATATAAATGGAAGTAAAAGCTTGGGAAAGTTGCTCCATGGCGTGCCTATCTATTCTTTGAATTTCTCTAGTAGCACAGCCATACAAATCTAGATGAAATAATCCCAGCTCTGTCAACGCTTCAATTCCCATTTACTCAAATCTTGGTCAGTATTAGGAAATAAATGCATTACAACTTATCAGGATAAGCAAGATGATATAGATGGGACTCTTGAAGAATTTTCATTACTTTGTTCTCTGCTCTGTCCTCTTCTACGACCCTCCAATCAAAGAACTAAACCAGCATAACTATTCAATTACTGTAAGAAAAGGGGTAATAGACTCCGGTTCATTATTGTCCCCATACGAAGGCAAAAATTGAAGAATCAAAATTCGTCAATCAGTGGATCATTTTATTTTATTTTATTTTTTGTGAAATCAAATATCATCTACAGACGTGAAAATAGAGAGAAGTAAAGCTTCTCGAACCTTATACACAGCGCAAATTCTGCCATCAGATAACCGACTAAATTAGTTAGAAAATGCAAACTAATCGCTAACACATATTCGAAGTTTATTTTCTCTCCTACGATAGTATTGTTAAAATAACTATTATCAATACATGCAAATAACTGAAAAGATTTTCCTTTAGAAAATCAGAGAGTTAATACAAAAGCGGAAAGCAAAAAGCATAGAGTGGATTGAATAAAGCTATGAACAACATCCATGAAACTCAGCCACCTATGAAAACATTTACACGCAAAGCGTAAACCACATGAAATATGATTTTCGAAAATATTGTGAAGGAAACTAAAGTTTATTTAAGCCGTTTTCAGTAAAAAATAATGTTAATACTTAAATCTTCTCCATGTTTTTTCTTTTCATTCTGTTTTTTCAAGTTATTTCCATGAACAGCCATACAGTACTAGTCAGCCAAAGAAAAATTCTCAAAATGCTCGTGATGCTCGCATTCAAACACATCCACTACTGTAAGTTCTCTCCGACGCCATGAACAAGGAAGCTACAGAATAACAGCGAAACAGTCTACCATATCAAAACGAGAAGTTCATAACATCCAAAGCAAAGAGGAAGTTCAGTTATCGTCGGCTAAATGCATGAAACGTCTCTTACATGTCGATTCTCATACGCGCTATGCATGGAGCACCAAAATACGAATCCATGAGGAAGAAGAAACGACTATAATAGAATCAAAGCACAAGCAGAGTACAGAGACCACAAAATAAAATTACAGAAATGAAGCCTTCGAAAAACTCTTTCACCTGTCAACAGAACGGCGTGAAGGAATCGAGAAAGATATGCAGATAAGCGAAGAATATGAAACGAACCGTGCAGTGGCAGGACGGGGCCTCAGCTCTGCACCTCTGCCATTGGAATGAAAGCAACGCAAATGCTTTTAAGCAGTTGTATTCCGTGACGTGGCTGTAAAAGAAGAAGAAGAAACGACCGGGGTTTTATACGCTTGTAACAGCTGGACCATTTTAGCATTTCCTTTTTATTTTTTCTCTTAAAATTCAGATAATGAGTGGCTCGATTTTTTAAATCTTATTTTAATATTTCTGATATAATTAAAATATTTAAATGGTTTGGTATATAGAAATAGAAGGTATGTTTAATCAGTTATATTTTACAAATATTGATTAATGAGCTTAGTTAAGTTATATTTATAAATAATGAAAATAAAATGTATATTATTTTTTTTAAAAAAAAAAAATCCATGCATATGCTTCAACTTAAAAAAATAATAGTTTTTTTTTTTTAATCACCACAAAATACAAGCTATAAATAATTCAATAACAATACTTTAATCGATATATTCTATATCATCAATTTACTCTAACTTTATGTTGCTTAGCTAATTAACACATATATCGAAATATTAGAAATTTAAAATTTCTCAACACAAATAAAAAAAAAAATCAAAATTCATAATGTATTTATGCGATTCTAAGCCTTTCTTTACAATAAATATATTTTTCGGGGAAATCGGTTAATGATTTAACAAGGATGGAGACGAGGAGAAATAAGGTAAAATACAATCTCTTATGAATGTAGAAACATTGTAGGAAAAGACATTCTTATCCCTAGAGAAAGTGTTGATCATAATATAGAAATAAAATGAATGATCAGGTAGGAGAAAATTTTGAGCAAAAACTGAGGTGTAAATAGGCATAACACAACTCAAAATTTTCTTTAAATAATGGTATAGCTAAATACACATCTGGATGAATTTTTGTTCCAAAACAAAAGAATGTCAGGGGATCTTCAAATTATAAAGCAACCTTGAAAGGTGACTTTCTTGTATCCCCGGATGATTATGTACACACAAGAATTTGTTCAGTTTTGATACAAGCAGCCAGCCTGCTCAGTGCATTGAGCAACAGGATGAAGCTTGATCGGCCCGGGTTGCTGCAGTGCAAATAACGATACCATCTAGCAATGTTAAAGCTCAAAAGGCTGTTGAATATATGGAGAGAAACAAAGCTATGAATTTGAGATGTCGATAGACGACGAAAGCGCCATGAAACCGGGTTAAGAATGTTACCTCATGAAGGAGTGGTACACTTCCCACTAGAACTAATTGCTTGTGTTGGATGTCTGTAGATCTGGAGGGCTTACTTGAAGGAACTTGACATGCTAACTTACTTGACATTGCCAATCTCAACCTGGGAGCGTGATAACTTCTTCGTCCTCGTCTTTTTGTGCAAGTGCCCCGTCTTTGATTTTTCCTTTTCAGTTGCTTTCTTCAATTCAAGCTCTATCTGCTTGCAGTTTTCCTCGTGGGCTCGGTTAAACATACTCACAAAGTTGCATAAGGTTGACATAACTGCAGTGGGGGGAGAGGGGTTAGACCAACAACGACACTAAAAAGGAGTCATCTACGGCTAACATCTCATACATTGTTTCTGCTCATAATGAACAAATACCTTGCTCAAAGGGGCAGCGAGCTGGATCTTCTCCAAAATAAAGAATCAAAGAATCTACATTTCTACCCTGCAAAGTATCAAGTTCCAGATAAGCAATAATCGAACCCAAGTAGAGGATCAAAATTTGAAGAGATGCACCAAGAAGCAGCACCTACCACGCTAGAGTATAGCGAAGCCAAAGTTCTGACTTCAGCTTCAGCAAAACGAAGGAACTCCTTTAAAACCTGAACAACCGGGGGAGAGGGGAGGTAATGAAGTCAACAGAGCACTGATAAAACTTATCTAAGAAATGAAAAGAATTATTTTCAAGTGATAGCAGAAGTTCCTAGCTCAAGGAACATAATTCTAAGTAAATTAGATGGGTAACTTAAATCAGTGAGCTTTAATACCTTTCGGAAATTATTGGATATAGGGCCATCATTTTCAGATGTAGACAATTCTTGAACAATTTTCTCCAACCCTTTGCTAATTGCTTGCATCTCCTCTGCCAAAATCTTCAATTGTACCTGGACGGAAATCGAACCTGTCTCAGTCAGGGAGGCAACCCCCTCACAGCCAAAAAACACACACACACATGCACTAAGAAGAAAAAAAAGGACCAAAACCAACTAAAAGAGATAAAACCTTTGATGCAGGCTCCAAGCTTGCAAGATCATTAGAAAAATCCAAAACTTCTGGCAGTTTGTCAGCAAGTATCTACACTTGTCAATAAATAATAAACTCAGAAACGAAGATAAAGAAAATATGCCTGAAATGAACTACTATAGTTAAGGAGATTTTCAAGAGGTTATAAAGCACACAAGAGGCTTAATTCTCTCCAATAACCATCAACGGGTCCTAAAGTAAGAACAAAGAAATTCAGCTTGAGATCATCATGGAACCACTTCAATTATATTATTGTCTTTACAACTAGCTCTAAATTTTTACTACCCGAGATAAAATTGAAAAACTCAAGCATCACCGTAATTTTCAAATCCCATAACAGTCTCTCAATTAATCTCATGCCACTCCTTTCCTGATTTTAGGTGTCGTTATCGTCCATTCTTGATTGCTTTACAGAAGGCGTCAAGTTTTTATGTCCTTGGTCATGGAAACTTTCACATAGACTAAAGGAAATGTGTTTAAAAAGCGATACGTATTGTATATTATGCCCTGACAGCTGATAGTCAACGTAAAGTTGTAAAACGACAAAATGTAGATCATGCTCATTAAGCAATAGACAGTACAAGTTGCACCTTGCAAAGATAATGCATTAGAGTCATCTTGTTGTTTCGTGCACGAGTTTCTGTCAGTTTAAGAAGGCTATCCAGCCTAAATCCTATAGCAGAGCCTGAAAAGGAACAACAACAATGAGTAGATGAAGTCAATGAGACGATTATAAAAGAAATATTTCAGTTAGCATGGGTGATAATCTTTCTACACAGAGAAAGGGGAGAAGGGAGAAAACTCAATTTAATGCAAGTACAAATTAAAGATATTATTGTGGAAATGGTTTATAGCAAACAAAAGAAGAAAGGGAGTTCAAATTAAAAGACCTCTGGAAGTCAGTTTTCAAATTTTTAATGATTCTAAAACAAGAAGTTTAAAATGTTCAGATAAATTCATGTACTGTCTTCATGATGGTAAACAAATGGCTGTAATAGACTGAATTCAGAGAAAATATAGATGCAACATCAACTAACCCCTCGCTGTTCCCTGGTTTAAAGCATTTCCTAGAGATAGTATTGTTTGCATGACTCTCTTCAACTTCACTGAACTTTTTATCTGAAATAAAGATATCAGAAAAGAGAAACGAGATCCCAAATCCATATCATAGAACCATGGGCAGAAATTACCTCTTCTGCAGCAGAGTTAACAAAGTTCAAGCTTTTTTTGAGGTCAGTGACCTGCATGACCAACAACAGGGATGGTTAAAGATTATCTACATATTCGTGCGTGTGTGGATGTGGCAGGTAAGGCTATTGACCTGACAGCTGAACTGCATCTTGAATGAGAAAACTCGAAGTTTACATTCAACACGAGGTACTTGCATCAACTCTAAGAAGAACTGTGAGAAAAAATATTATATCATTCGTCCGTTCTAAACTCATAAAACCAATTTTTTTTAATTAAAAAAAGAGAAATGAGGAAAAAAGGAAGAAGGAGAATGTAATTTTCCAAATTTGATCAGCAGTGCAGTTTGAACAAAAATGACAGATAGTGGATGAGATTAGAAATATGGAAACGCAATACAAGTTTTCAAGCATCGCTACATGAAAAATTTAACTCAATATATTTACTTCAATGATATGAGGGGGAAAACAAGGTTAACAACAAAACAACGAAAGACAAAAGGTCCAATTCAACTCAATATGCTATTTTCAAAGAACTAAGGAAAGTTCTCAGCTGATTGCTGTCAAATTCCATTAGGAATTAGAAAAATGGAAGCAGAACGTTTCTTGCATTTAAGGCTAACAACGTACAAAGAAAAAAAAAGGAAAAAAAATCTCACTAATCAACAAAGAAACAAAGTCGCGAATTAATTTATCTAAGTTGAACAGAAAAAATTCCAAGTAATTTGCAGTGGAAAACATTTTTCACCAAAAGGTTGTAGATCACCATGTCAATAATCCACATACTGCCATTGAAGAATAAGAAATTGCCTCAAGACAATTCAGTATTATTTCGTGCTTCTCTTCTGAGCAGTAATAAAATTACGATAAATGTGGTTAAAAGACGATTTTACATTCTTCATGCACCAGTTATATAAACATGCAATGTACATGTCATCCATGCCAAAAAGTTTCCTTAAGAACCTGTTCACATTTTCCAAGCTTCTCCTTTTCTCCGGTGTAGCCCTGCACATGAGCATGCCTGCATTAATTATCCATCGTTCGCTTTACCCCTTGAGTTTATCCCAAACTTAGAAGTACTTAAATTATTAGCATTAACAAGGCCTATAGTGCCTTCACCGAGAGAGAATGCAAGACCTTTCAAGGATTATCATTTTTTATAATTTACCAACCTTGAGTAAATCCATTTCCTCCTTTGTCGGACAAAACTTAATAAGATTCTCAACCTGATCGATATCCAGCGCTGCATCTTCAAGGTCAAGCACAGAACTCTGCCACCAATACCCAAGAAGGCACACTATTTAAGGTTAATTAGTAAGAATAAATTACCAAACAAAATTGAGTGTGCATTACACACAAATATCAACGATACTAATTAGCCGAATTCTTTTAAAAAGCAAATTATCATTGATTGAAGAATAGCAAAAAAAAAAAAAAAAGGTCATCTTCCACTACAAACATCAAACATCAGGAGAAGAGGTATACTACAATTCAAACTAACAAAAAAACAACATAATGCATAGAATTAAAATTGCTATCATGATAATTGGCAAACATCTTGACTCTATACCCAGGGTTCTTATTACCCTAAAAAAGTTTTCATTTTGTTTCATGCTAACTATACACTAGCCAACAATAGAAGAAAGATCGTAAAATCTATTAAAGTTGAGCAGCAAGAACATTGCTAAACAACAATGGAGCGACAATTCTTCCATGGTTTCATCGTCAATCATTCATTTAGCACTACATCAAGTAGCAATGATGATTAGATAATTGAAGCATATTTTACTTAATTGAAAGATATATAAATATAGATCTTATAAGCATGTTAAATATAAACCATCTTACCATTAAATCTTGCAAAGGAACCTTGACCTTTGAAAGCATGATTTCACAATTGTAAGCTCGCCTATGATCAATCTGTAACAGTAGCAGGTAATCAAACAGAACATCAAGGAATCCCAAAAAAGTTGATATTAATTATAACTAGAAGGAGAAGCAGAAAGCAATAATAATCAAGCTAATACTTGCGCTTTTAAACAATGTCAGCAACAAGATACTGGTAGGAAAAGCTACCAAAATGACTATTTCAAATAAAAATCTATTGGCAAAAAATTGGAAATAGTTAATCAGACAACAGCAGAGGGAATTTGGAATTATAAGTGGTTAAATTGCATAAATGACTGGTTACACCAGTATTCATTCATATGATCTGTTCTTTTGATATAAAATCTACAATAATATAGAAGAAGCTTAAAGGAAAGAAATATCAAATCTCACAAGAAGTCTCTTCGATCTTTCTAAGTTCATTAATTAAATTCTATTTTCCAAAATAAAATATTAACTAAATTTAGTCTGATGTCTCAAAAGCGATGCATGCATGTAATCGAATAGCCACTCATCACAGTGCTTAATTTGACCATGTAGTAAATTATTTCAACTACACCCAATCTAAAAGGTGATGAGCGTTCTTTTAAAAAATTGTATTACTTTGAAGAATGCTTTTTAAGGAGCCATATCAGAAAGGATAATATTAATGAAATTTGCAATTATTGTGGTTATCTAATTATTGAAGAACACTGGTGGCCTTTTATGTCTCTATAAAGAACACTAGCCTTCAATAAAACCACAAATCTTTCATTTATAACAGCACCCGCTTCAGAAAAGTGTATACTGTTAGAAATTATTCACTCGTTATTTTAGTTGGGAAGTTATTAAGCTGGTTAGCAGGTTATGTGTTAGGTTGTTAGTCTGTAAACATTTTTCACTTGGAGTAGTCTGTATATACTTCGAATTCGAGTAGTTTAATAACAGAAATTTTCTCAAAATCTTTCATTTAATACATAAATTTTAAGAAAATTAAAAGTTAGAATAAATGAAGAGAAATGATTGCTGCTATTCTAGGATTGAGTGCAATCATTTCAACTGCTTACACTGATGGCCGACTACACTGAAGTCCGAAGCCTACGTTTCAAAATAACAGAAGTCATGACTATGATGTTGGGAAAAAGGTTTTCTTTTGCATAATTTTTTTAATGTTCTCTAAATGTTGTCAGTATACATGGTTTGGTTTGTTATATAACTTCATAATGTCCTTAAAATGATCCGTTGTCAGTCATTCACCAGATGCATCCCTCTGTTGTAATAGTTTTTATCGTAATAATTCATAACCTACAGGAAATGACGTCACAAGAATGATGATAGTTCTAAAGTATATGATGCCCAGCATCAACTGCTAGATGATTTTAATTACCAGTTGTACTTTCTCAGGTTTATTCCCAACTGAACCAGGCCCACCTGACTTCTTGAGCAGATCAGGAGCAGGAACTGCCGCTGAGAAAAGACTTTCAAGCTCTGACATGTCAATCTCTGGTGCCCTACAACAAAATATTAATTTGATTGGTTCAGAAGCATTGTTTGACTTGTTTCAAAACTTCTCTAGTATTAAGGGTTGGCATACCTGGAAACTTCACCAGTTTTTTGAGTTTCAGCCCATAAGCTTCCTTGCACTGCTTTAGATAACTTTAACCAATGCAATGGCTTAAGTTTCTTGGTTATATGTGATCTTGAATTTATCGTGCGTGACAAACTCCGTCCCTTTATACCTAATGGATAACTATTTGGTGGCGGAGGACACCTAGACAAACCATTTTCGAGAAGAGAATCAGAACATAGTTCACCAGATTTTGAAGTCCCTCTCCCAGAAAGGGTAGGAGGAGGGGGAGCAGAAGGAACAGCTGAAGAGGAGCCTGTGGTGGAAGTTGGCGGTGGTGGAGGAGGGGGAACAGATGGAGATGTTGAAGTATATTCAACCTGTCTAAACGGAAGAGGTGGGGGCGGAGGTGGAACAGAAGAAGATGTTGAAGTACTTCCAACCTGCATAGATGTCATAAGAAGAGGTGGTGGTGGTGGAGGAGGAACAAATGGAGATGTTGAAGTACTTTCATCCTGTTTAGACGTCATAGGAAGAGGTGGAGGCGGAGGTGGTGGTGGTGGTTGAGGCACTAAGGGTGCAGTTGCTGAGGTTACAGACAGGGGAGGGCCAATGGTTGATAACTGACTTTGATCCTTCGAATAGATTTTTCTTTCCTCGGTGAGAGAAGATTTATCTGGTCCTAGAGTTGATAAGTTATTAGACGGAAGTGCTGATGCAGTTGGAGGAGGGGAAGGATAAGGTACAGAATTAGCAACAGAAATATCCATGGAAAGTTGGGGGAGAGGAGGAGGTGGTGGCATGGTTGTCCCTGTAAGGAAACTTTTAGTGCGAAGAGATTCAGGTGCAAGAGAAACAGCCAATGCTGCATTCGGAAAAGATGAAGATGCAGTTTTCAGATGAGAAACCTCTGTTTCTCCTTCAGAATCAAGAAATGAGTGGCTTCCAACCGAAGCACTGTGTGAGGTCCTATTGCTTCTCTCTGAATTCCGCGAATCTTGCAAAATGTCATAGTTAAGTGGGAAAGACTCTGAAGATCGAGGCACCTGTTGGAATACTGAATCAGGTTCATTGTTCTGTTCAGTTTTAGCAGCATCCGGAGAAAACTTAGATGTTGGAACAGACTCTTCCTTCTCTAGGAAGAGTGTGTTCTCCAATGTGAACTTCTGCGGAAGTTTTCTGGGACTTGTACACTGAAGTAAAGAACTAAATTGTGTACTCCAAAGAGAATTATTGTCTGTCTTTTCTTGGGCTATGTTTAAGGCATTCATCTGATGAAGCATATTAAGGGCAACATCTGCTTTGGGATCTAACCAATCCACATGACTAAAGATCTCTTGTACTTTAGCAAATGCTTCAATGGGGAGACCATCCTCCTCAATGCAAAGTATATCATTTGGAACAGTAGAAGTTCCAGCATCCATCTCAGAGAAAAGAATCTACATTCAATTGATGACCAAAGAAAATAAGCAAGAGAGGCAGTACTAGATAATCATGCCAGGAAAAACAAGCATACCTCTGCTCGAAACTCTTTTGGAAATTTATCTTTAGCGTTCCATAAAGTGTCGATCTCTTCACGGTTGACAATTAAGATATTAGAGCGAATAAAAGCAGTATTAAACATTGCTCTGAACATCATCTCTTCAGATTCCATGTCGTCAAGCAAACTGATGCACTCAAGAACAACATCTCCTTGAATATGGCAATTAATATCAATCTTAACCAGTTCTGATTCTACCTGCAACAGGGTACAAAAGGTTGACCATCTGGTAACATCGGGGATTTTAAGTGTATTTACACAAAAGTGTTTAACTTAACTTCAAATCTGTTGGCTTTACTTTTGACTAGGCCAAGAGGGCAAAAGCATAGGAAAAGTACAGGAAATGAATTTCTCTTGCAGATTAAATCATAAATTCAAAACTTCCTGGTCTAACTTGATTGCCTAGATAGCTCATTTACCACTGAACCATGGAGCAACCCAAAGTTAATCTCCTATTTAAAACTAGTAGAAATTTAAATTAAAAAAAAAAAAATGGTGCTTATGATCATCGCACTTCAACTTTTTGTTTGTTATCATGTTGAAAGTTTATTTGAACCTAAAATAGGCAGCAGTGAGAGAACATTAGGATCAGCACAAAGTAGTTAAGAAGCACAGAGTTTGGTTAAAAAATTTACAAGAATATGGGATGTCCATTCTAAGCTGCAGAATTTCCAACTTGGCCAGCTATGATGTTATGAGAAGAAAATAATTTACGCTGTTCTTAAGAATATTACAAAGTGTATAGGGGATTCAAGTGTACGAACTCGTAGAGAAAGTAGATATACTCTAACCGCTTAGCTATGTTCATATTGGAAGAAGAAAACAATGTATTAAGAATCCAAACCCTTTATCACTTGAAAAATTAATGCTTCGGGAAATAATAATATGAAGTTTGTTTTCAATCAACTTGTGATTCTAACAAATACAGATTAAGGGATCACATCACCTGTTTGTAAGAACGGACATTTTTACTTCTTTTTGGAGTTGAATACAGAACTTTAGGAGCTCGATCACTGACGAGCAGAGGATCTTGTCCATATATTCGAAATATTGGACGGCAACCACCCTCTCCATCAACATTTGGAATAAATCTCAAAATGATACAATCCAAAGTGAGAGCTCTGTCCATAGGTGGCCATTCTAAGGCTACATTCCTCCTTGCAATGTATTGAAGATATCTTAATTGGGAAGGAACTGGATTCATAGGAGACAAAACATGTAAAAGCTCACGCGGTGCCTGCCTGTAAACCATGTCCAATGTTCTTTGCTCCCCACTATATTGTTTCCTAAAAATCAAGAGAGCCGAAAGCATGAAAGCTAAAACTGGCCAACCACCACGCTCACAGTGCATTAGCAAAACGTTATTTTGTCCAAGGGAAAGCCAACTCTCACATGATCTTAGAAAATGGTGAAGCACTTCCATTGTCAGAACTGGGCAACCCTCGTACTGCTGAGGGTAGTCCATTATGGTCATATCATACTTCGATAAGATATCGCCCATCTGACTTTGCATCTCTAATCTCCTAAAATTGAATACCAAGAACGATGCATCTGCTAAATGCTCTCTGAGTTGAGCAACTATTCCACATAAGTAAGCTTCATAATTCTTCTCCTTCCACGAATCTGTGGTAAAACAGCAATCAAAAACTGCAATACAAAATACAGGTACATGTCAGCCAGTAAATAGCAACATGTCTCAAATTTGAATCTAATATCGTTCAGAAGTTCAATTTCAAGTTCTCTGGACAAATATAAAGTTAAACAGTATCTTTCCCAACTCGTCTGCATACAGATAGAGATATGATCCGTGCGTTCTTATATTCAAGTTTGAAGGTTACATCATATTAAATAAACAAGAGATTCTGAACCAAAATCAGGCAACGTTTCAGACTTGTACAGAACCAACCTAGAAATGGTTCCAAATTAATCAATCGCTCATCCAGAGCGGTAGTGATAGGTTCAAGTCCTTCAATCTAGCTTATTCAACTTCATTGCGCGAGAAATGAAGACTGTGAGATACGGAATCTGCAAACAACATTCTCTTTCGATTCCATTCCCCATTTGTACTAAAGTTCCCTTCTCGTATCAGAAATTTCACCACTAAAATAAGCAAAAGACAAGCTGATGCACCATAAAACCCATCTTCTCACATCAAAACAATCGAGAATGAGAATTTATACATTCTTCAGGCCATAAGAAAAGGGGGCCTAATCCTAATCAATCGAACCAAAAAGAAGACAGAAAGACAGTACCGTAAACTCTTTCACAGATCTCGAGAAGGCCATCGGGCGGCTTCCGGAAGAACAATTTGCGCAGCAACGCCATATCACCTGCCAACTAATCCTCCCAATTCCAGCCCGAAATTCATTCGTATAAAACGAAAACTGCCAACGATTGACTCCGTTTATTGTCAGTTCCTTTGTGTTGAAGCTCGGACGTTTCAGCTGGTAATCTCCTTTCCCCTTCGTGTGTTGCGTCGATATGCAGTGGTTTTCCCGGCAGACGGCTTCGTTTTCCTGTGTTTGTTAGTAGTTTCAGTTTTCCGTACTTCTGCCATGGCTGATACCTCCGAGATGGATGACGTGGACACCATAATTAGCTGCCATCTGTATTTCTTCGCATTTATTTATTTTTACCATCGTATGAACAAATTTCCATAGATGTTAGGTGTTTGTTCTGCTTCGCTTTGGCCGCATCGATAATTACAAGTGAAGGTAAAGAATTCATTAATTAATATTCTCACCAGAAATAAATAAACAAATATATATATATTACTCCAATTTTTTTCATTTTCAATTATTGCTATCAAAAGCAATCACCCAAGAACTCACAAATGAGATAAATATAAATATAAAATATATATTTGTATTTCTATATAAATTTTTTAAGCTTGATTTGCTCGAGTGAGTGGTTGGATTGTTTATTTAAATTGTTAGTTGGTAAAATATTTATTTATTTATTTTTAATATTTAATTAAAAATATATCTTTTTAAAAAACTTACTTTATATTGGTTTAAAAATATTTTTAAAAGTCTTTGGAGAATTTCGAATAAACATAATAGCAAATTATAAAATTAAATAAAATAAATACATGTATATATTATTGTGTCGGGAGTAAAAATATATTTTCTAAATATTAATAATGGATTCGTTTGCTACTGGAAATCATGAACCAACTCAACACATAAAATTTTTATTTATTTAAATCTAACCCAACTTAAATAATTTAATAATCTTGGTTTGAGTTAGATTAATTAAATTTTTTGAACTTGGTTAAACAGATGGTTTTTTTTATTAAATATATGATTAAATTATAAATATATATATATATATATATATTTTTGTCGTCTATTTGATCTTTAAATTTTTGAAATTCTAAAATTGGTCTCTACATTTTTAAATATTTTATCCCATAATTACCAAATACTATCAAATTTAAATTTTAGAATTCTATTAAATAACAAATTTATATTTATATTTGATACATTAATTATTTTTAAAATATTTCGTTAAATTCTATCTCTTTTTTATTTATAAATGGTTGAGTTTTATATATATCCAATGAATTTATATTAAATTAATAATTTATTTTGGGTACAAATTTAATGTTTACATCCATATATCAATTTAATACTTACAACCAATTAAGTTTTTTTTTTTTTTCCCGGTTTTTCCTTTGGTGGAAGTAAATTTAATTTTTAAATTAATCAATATATTTATAATGTATAAATCTCTATTATTTTTAGTTCTTAAAATAACGGATAATTGAGCGACATAATAATCAATAATTTTTCCACTATAATTATATTAATTAAAAATTTATTAATCACGACGGTTAGGTTTGACGACTGAAGAAATAAATAGATGCCAAATTTGAATGGTAGAGACCAACAGGTGTACGCAATGCCGTGTTTTCCTCAGGGGTGTCGATGAACAATGGAAGCAAACAGTAGACTTCTTGCGGGACGGAAATCGAGTAATATCAGCGCCGCTTTCCACACTAGTGGCGGATTCTCGAAGAGGGTCACCCCTTTTATGGTAAGCCTATCACTTAAAGAACGGTAGGGGAAGGATTTGTTGCATACTTGAGGAGATTGATACCCATTAAGAATTTTCCCCTCTTCCACCGTCCATTGTCTCTCATTCAAGAGCTCAAGCAAGCTAAGAGGGCTTTCTTATCTGGAATTTCATCAGTTATAATGGCTTGTAGACTTGCGGATTCTGTGTTTCTTTTTACTGTATGTTTCCCGCCATGGCGTTTTTGTAATCTTTCCTGGTTATGGTACTTATGTTCTTGCTTTCTTATTGTTTTGGTTTGATTATCAGGGGCCCCGTCAGAATTCAGCTCGAACTCAGAAAATTGCTTCCCATTATTCTCCTGGTATGTTTCAGCATCTGCCTTTTGGATTTTGAGCCGTTCGATTATTGATAGATTCAATCGTCTAACAGGTATGAAGAGGGAAGTAATGTTTCAGAAGAAAATCAAGCGACAAAACTATGTGCTTCCTGTGAAGAGGGCTGCAATTATACGGGCTGTTGCTATTCCAGTTGCACCACTGCCTTCTTCAGCAGATAGTGCTGAACATAGAAAAAGATTATCAGAAAGCTATGGATTCGAGAAAATTGGAGAACCTCTTCCTGAAAATGTTAGGTTAAAAGATATTATTGAATCCCTTCCAAAAGAGGTATTTCAATTGCTGCAACATAATAGTGTTTTACATCTGTCAGATAAAATCATGTTTACGTTGAGGATTGTTGGGAGGGAATTAGGGGGATGATCATGGGTTTATAAGTAAGGAATACATCTTCATTGGTATGAGGTCTTTTGAGGAAACTGGTTCGGGGTTCCTAACATTGTATTAGAGTCATGCTCTTAACTTTGCCATGTCAATAGAATCCTAATGTCGAACAAAGAAGTTGTGAGCCTTGAAGGTATAGTCAAAAGTGACTCAAGTGTCGAACAAAGGGTGTATTTTGTTCGAGGGCTCCAGAGAAAGGAGTCGAGGCTCAATTAAGGGGAGACTGTTCAAGAGCTCCATAGGCCTCAGGGGAGGCTCTATAGTGTATTTTGTTCGAGGGCTCCAGAGAAAGGAGTTGAGCCTCGATTAAGGGGAGGCTGTTTGAGAGCTCCATAGGCCTCAGGGGAGACTCTATGGTATATTTTGTTCGAGGGGAGGATTGTTGGGAGAGAGGCCCCACGTTGGCTAATTAAGGGGATGATCATGGGTTTATAAGTAAGGAATACATCTCCACTGGTACGAGGCCTTTTGGGGAAACCAAAAGTAAAGCCACGAGAGCTTATGTTCAAAGTGGACAATATCATATCATTATGGAGAGTCATAGTTCCTAACCATTTTCCGTTCTTACATAGCCTAGCTAGTTAGGTAATGTTCATGTATTTTACCTTATTCTTTTCTTTTTTTAAAGGTTTTTGAGATCAATGACGTGAAAGCATGGAAATCTATCTTAGTATCTGTTGCTTCCTACGCATTAGGCCTCATCATGATTGCAAAAGCTCCATGGTATCTACTACCTTTGGCTTGGGCATGGACTGGAACTGCAATAACAGGGGTTAGTCTTATTCAAATATTCTTTCTGGTTGCTTCTTTCTTTCATCCTTGTCGGACTTGCAACTCAGGCCACTGAAGTTACTTTCCCCTTCAAGTTCTTTGTTATAGGTCATGATTGTGCCCATAAGTCATTTTCAAGGAACAAGTTAGTGGAAGACATTGTGGGTACTTTGGCTTTTATGCCTCTAATATACCCTTATGAGCCTTGGCGGTTTAAGCATGATCAACATCATGCAAAGACAAACATGTAGTATTAATCTCTCCTCTCCTTCTCTATCTCTCTTCAAAATCCTTGTTTTAGCTCTATCTTCCTGCATAAGTATAGTTCAATATTGTTCCATTCTATAGTATAAATAAATGTCTTACTAAAGTAGGATAACATTCCATTAACCAATGCAAAAGCCTCGATCAGTAATATCGAGCAGAACAACATGAATAGTGCTAGGTTTGTACACATGACATGTTATTATCTTGACACTGTTAAGCATGCAGCAACTCATGTGCGTTAGGATCGAGTTAATAGAATTTCTCCATATGTTTTGCATTTTGCCTCGAGTCAAATATCGTTGTGTTAAATAAGCTTGAAAAACTAAATGTAACAACCCAAGCCCACCGTTAGCAGATATTGTCCGTTTTGGCCTGTTACGTATCGTTGTCAGCCTCACAGTTTTAAAACAAAGAGAGATTTCTACACCCTTACAAGGAATGTTTCGTTCCACTTTCGAACCAATATGGGGTCTCACTAAACAATATGACTAAATAGGAATCAATATTTCAGTTTCGCTGGTTAATTACTCCTAAAGATTCCTGCCTTTCATCCTTTTTTAGCTAAAGCTCCATTGCTATTCTTATCCACATATGTAGGCTGAAAGAAGATACAGCTTGGCATCCTGTGTGGAAAGAGGAATTTGATTCAGATCCTCTTCTGCGTAAAGCAATCGTATATGGATATGGTCCGCTTCGTCCATGGATGTCTATAGCTCATTGGTAAGTTACCTTGGATGGTTCCTTTGAAAGAATAACTTGACTTTATAAGAAGATCTCTTTCATTCATTAATATGCAACAAGCTGCTGTTGTGCATTACAGGTTGATGTGGCACTTCGATGTGAAAAAGTTCAGACCAAATGAAGTGAAAAGAGTGAAGATAAGCCTAGCTTGCGTTTTTGCATTTATGTTTATTGGATGGCCATTGATCATCTACAAGGCTGGGGTTATTGGATGGGTTAAGTTCTGGTTAATGCCATGGCTTGGCTACCACTTTTGGGTAACATCATTTGCTTGCCTCTTGTTATGAAAGTTTCCTATGTGATCAATTTAGCTACTGCTACCTACTTATAATTGTGTATCTAAGAAATACCTTTGGTTTTTTGCTTAGATGAGCACTTTCACTATGGTCCATCACACAGCTCCCCATATACCGTTTAAATCTTCAGAAGAGTGGAACGCAGCTCAAGCTCAGCTCAATGGAACAGTGCACTGTGCTTATCCGAAGTGGTATTGAATCATTCATTTTGGTGATAAGGTGCTGTTTGTCACAACTATACTATGAAGAGAGTAGGTTGTGACCCTCACGTCATGGCAAACAAAGTGGCATCCCGGGTTACAACCTACTCTCTTCATAGTATGGTTGTGATATTCTCCCCCACTTAACTTAGTCATTGTCCTCGATGACTTACTTGGGGCATAATCGTATTGCAGATTGTGACACTGTTTAGACGTATTTTTAGTATTTTTTAGTAAAAAGTTGTGTTAAAAAAGGTCAAGAATTGTTTGTGTGAGTTGTGCGAGATCCCACATCGGTTGAGGAAGAGAACGAAGCATTCTTTATAAAAGTGTGGAAAACTCTCCCTACCAGACATGTTTTAAACGTTGAGGGAAAACCATGAAGGAAAAGTCCAAAAAGGACAATATCTGCTAGTGGTAGGCTTGGACGGTTACAAATGGTATCAGAACCAAACACCGGGCAATGTGCCAACGAAGAGGTTGAGCCCCGAAGGAGGGTGAACACGAGGCGGTGTGCTGGCAAGGACGCTGGGCCTTGAAGGGGGTTGATTGGGGGGTCCCATATCGATTGAAGAAGGGTGCGAGTGCCAGCGAGAACGCTGGGCCTTGAAGGGGGGTGGATTGTGAGATCCCACGAAGCATTTTTTAGAAGGGTGTGGAAACCTCTCCCTAGCATATGCGTTTTTTAGGGAAAGTCCAGAAGGAAAAATCCAAAGAGGACAATATCTACCAGCGGTGGACTTGAGCCGTTACAGTTTGGGAGATTCCTCTAGTCTTGACTTAGCTCCTAATTTTATCTTCGCCCCTCTACAGGATCGAAATTCTCTGCCACCACATCAATGTGCACATTCCCCACCATATTTCTCCAAGAATACCAAGTTACAACTTACATGCAGCCCACAAGTCTCTTCAAGAAAACTGGGGAAAGGTAATGATATAGACTCACTGCATGTCTGGAATTCAGTTCTCGCAAAATCTAGTCTGGCTTATCTATAGCATTGATTTCTCCCCATGACACTAACAATCTAGTTCCTTTTCGTTCGATCTTTGTTTTCCCTGCAACGCGTTCGACAGTATCTGAATGAGGCTTCATGGAATTGGCAATTAATGAAGACGATCATGACGATATGCCATGTCTACAGTAAAGAGGAAAACTACGTCGCTTTTGATCGACTCAATCCAGACGATTCTTATCCCATTACATTCCTCAGGAAAGTTATGCCTGATTTTGCTTGATTTATCTTTCTTATTCCTTTTAACCTATTTGTGACTGTTGCCACTTTATGAAAAGGTGGAAACATAATCCTTTTCAAATACACCTGCTGAGAAAGATCAATACACAATTATTGCCATTATTTTTTGTTGTGCAGTAACCATTTATTGGTACTTAGAAAGTAATGATTTGGATTTGGTGAAGCATAGGTGAGAGACCATGTGATTTCTGAAACAGAGAGATGTTACTTTTGATAACTTTAAGCCAATGGGGTGTGGCTTTGGATCTATAAGTCAGCAGTTGCAACTGTTCATATGACAACAAGCATCTTTCTGCTTGTCATCTGCTGCATACATGGAATCTTTGTCACCACCAGATCTATGGTTGGCTCATATCTCAGTGAGAGCTTGGTTTTTTGTTAAATGAACTGTCAATACTTGTACTCTCTCTTATGAATGTTGTTTACTAAGACATTTTGACAAAAAGATTTGAAGTTTGGTCTGAACGTCAGCCTCACAGTTACACCCTTATAAAAAATGTTTCATTCCCCTCTCAAACTCACGTAGGATCTCACAATCCAGCCTCCACCCTCACTGGCACACCGCTCAGTGTCTGGCTCTTATACCATTTGTAATAGTCAAAGCCTACCGTTAGCAGATATTGTCCGCTTTGGCCTATTATGTATCTCTGTTAGTCTCACGGTTTTTATGTATCTCTGTCAGTCTCACGGTTTTAAAACGCGTTTGATAGGGAGAGGTTTCCACACCGTTATAAGGAATGTTTCGTTCCTCTCTCAAACTCATGTGGGATCTCATAATCCACCCCCCTTGAAGGCCGAGTGTCCTTGCTGGCAACCGCTCAGTGTTTGGCTCTAATACCATTTGTAACAAACCAAGCCCACCGCTAGTAAATGTTGTCTTCTTTAGGTTATCCCTCAAAGTTTTTAAAACGCGTCTATTAGGAAGAAGTTTCCACATCTTTATAAACAATGTTTCATTCCCTCTCCAACCGATGTGAAATATCGGGAAGAAACTAACGATGTAATTCAAAGGGAAGATGGAGAGCCAAAATCCACATATGGAAGAAATATTGAGATTATCTATTACTATTGTAGTGATGAAACCCATACAAACTGTCTGCTCTAAATCTTCCTCTAAATTCTAAATGTCTTACTTTGTTTCGTTCGATTTTCTTAGCCAACATCTCCAGTTTCTCCGAACCAAGACGTCTTGCTATATACATCGTTATTCTCTTCAACTACTCTATCTTACAAATCCAATAACCAAAAAGAGAACCTTATTTTCTATCGGGAAGAAGGCAAGCATTAGCTAAACGATGACATTACAGGCGCAGGTGGTGTCTCCCAAATGTCGAAGACATTCTCCTCGCTATGAAGTGCAAAAAGGCGATCCCCGCCAATGGAGAAGTCGCAGATCGAACCACCGACGCTTCGCCGGAGCCTGGACGTCAAAACCCAGTCAGGTCCACACAACACTGATATTGAATCATTCATAGATGAAAATAGCTGCCCCTCATGTACTGCTAACTTGGGGTAACATGGCTCTTCTGGCATCTTCCCCTTCATTAGCCTACTTCTTGAGCTCCACCGTATGCTCCCTCCACTGCTGCTTCTCAAATCCAAAAACCCCAAATCTTCATACTCATTCACTACACAGATTGAATTGCTCTCCTCCATGGCTATGGCGTCTCTTACTCGTTTCTCATCAACAGTCAACGGAGCTCCGATATCCGACCAAGACCACACCATTTTCTTCTCCCTGAAATCCAACAGGCTTATGTAACAATTATCCTTCCTAGGAAAAAGGGTTGCAACCAATAAGCAATTGGTTCCATTCAGCCATTGGAGCTTGTCAGCATCTCCGAGCGACCAACCTGCTGGTTCATAGAAAAAATCTGTCTGTTTTCCAGTCATTTGGTCCCAAACGCCAATCCCATACTCATTGCTTCTACCTTTACAACTAGAGAAGATTTTATAATCTGAACTGAAACTCAAAGCTCCGGCTGTGCAGCTCTTTACCTGATTTTCATGACTGACTTGAAACTTATGCCGGAGCTCACCAGTTGACTTGCTGAATAGACCCATTCCGCCGTCGCCACGGCCTAATCTCTCACACACACTAATCATGATATTCTCGGCATCGATCCACCCCACGTCGTTGACTCGCTGATAATCGAGATTGATCGGAGGGTGTTCGTCGAGCATCCAATCATAGACATGAACCATACATCCATGAGCAATGCAGCAACCACCGTCCGGACCAGCTCGGATGGCAGTACCATCTCCTGGAGCTTGGCCGGTTGTAGAATGCGAAAGCTTCAATCTATTGCCGTCGAATTGGCCCCATTTAGCGGAGCGGAAATGATCCTGCAGGCCGTAGAAGAGAGCCTCCCGATAGAGGAGTTTCTCCGGCATATTCGTCGGAACGTAAAGCTCTCCAGTGCGTAAGAGATCAAGAAGCACGGCGAAGCAATTAGGGTTCCGATCAATGAAGAATTCACCAGAATTAGCAGATCGTAAATCCCAATTATCATCAAAAAGTGCCCCAAACAAGGAATTCCGGCCGGCATTCGCGAGAGTTGTGGCGGTTGTTTCGAACATTCTGCCGCCAACATTGAATCTCACCCTATCTTTCTGCATTCCCATGATTAAATTCCCTGGAAATGGGAAAACCCAGATCGGGTTTTAGCAATCGGAAACGGATTGACCTTTCCGTTCAAGATAAATCAAATTTCTCGACGAATTTCTGAAGAGTCAAAACAGAGGAACAATCTCCCCTGCGGAAATCAATGACGGAAAAGACCTAAAATTAGAAGAAATCGAACCAAAACACAGAATCAACAGGATCAAGAAGCTTCAAAAGTATACTAACAGAAGAAGAAACACAATCAAATGGCAAGTTTACAGACAAACAAAGCGAAGAACGGACGAAATTGATCGTCCGTAGATACCTTTTTTTGCGTTTTCTAGAAAAATCAAGACCTGGGTAATCAACAATGGCGGAAATAAAAGATGGGTTTTAAAATTTATTGGATTTGGTGCAGAGGAATTAAAGAGTTTCCAGCGGTTGGACTTCAAAAAGTTGACTCGCTCATTCTCAGCGTCATTGGGTCAGGTCTCTCCTTCTGTCCACAGTTAGGACATAGCCGAAATTGAAAAGAGAAAAGAAAATCATTGGCTTCGTGGGCTCCGCTTGTAATTTGATGTATCTTTAATTTTCAACCGTCTGATTAATCTGATCATGAGGAACTTCCCCAATTACACCGTGGGCCCGCCCGCACACAAGAATTGACTCAATTCAGTAATTTGTCGCAATTAATAAAATCAGCTCGCACACACCAAAGGAACCGTGTCTTATGGCCATATTTTATTTCACCCCCCTCCATTTGCAGTTATTTACGAGGAAGACCCGATAAATTGTTTAATTATACTTCAACCCCACCCAATTTTCATACGTATAAAAAATTCATTAAATGCACATTAGTGAATTTGTATTACATTTAAGTGGTTATTTATCTGATCATTTTTCTATTTTTCTTTACTTATTTAATTTAAAAATAATTACGTGATAATTGTTCGAGGATTTTGGGAGTGAGTCTTACATTATTGGTTAATTTAGTGGAAGATCATGGGTTTATAAGTAAGGAATACTATCTCTATTAGCATGAGGCCTTTTGAACAAGTCCAAAGCAAAACCATTAGAGTTTATGTTCAAAGTGGACAATATCATACCATCGTCGAGAGTCGTGTTCATCTAACAGTTTATACCAACTACCCTACAGATAATTTCACTTCTACATTTTAATTAATAATTGAACAATAGTCTACAGAATTAAGATATTAATTTCTTTCACCAAAATTTGCCTCCTATAATCTTAAGATGATGATTATGATTATGATTATGATGTGTTAATCGTTTTTGTATCTAATTTGATAGACATTAACTTAATCTAACTTTATAATTTTATATAAATAGTTATTTATGTGAACCATTAAGATATCGTTCTGTTCTGTTGACGAAAATATTGTTTTGTTCTGTTGACGAAAAGCATCGATCTCGAGACGGAAGGGTTCCCGATTTGGAAGTGATGACATAGAGCTTTTTTATTTTTTTAATATATATATATTTTACTCAATTTTATATAGATATCATATTTTATAATAAAATATCAGTGCTTCCCATGCATCAAATTCAACCTCAATACACCCATACAAGAAATTCAATTCTCGACTCGATGCTAATTTTATCACCTCCAAAATTATCTTCATTTAAAAGTGTTCGTATGATTCGATAATACTACTAATACGAGCTATCTAACCTAATTCAAAAAGGATTTAAAATATTTTAGTTATTAATGTAACATATATCGTGGATAATATTAAGTTGAATTGTGAACTTTAGTTCAGTTACTCGGTCAATCCAGTCAAATTTAAATTAATTTAAAAGATTTTTTCAATTTAATTTGTATACATTCCCGCCACTTAAGAGGCCCATCAATTGAGTAATAAATAATTTCTCCACTTGCCATATAACAAAAAAAAAAAAAAAAAAATATATATATATATATATATATATATATATATATATATATATATATATATATATATATATATATAGCCTTTTTATCATCTTTAAATATGAAGGCAAGTTGTGGCATTACCACCTAAGAGAAAGTAATGGATTGACTTGTAATTCTAAGCTTCTTATCACCTTATTATTATATTTATCACAAATTTAATTCAAAAGCTATTAAGGGCCCATCTAATAATTTTAAATTATTTTTTCATATATAAATTAAAGTTTACACAATATTAGTATCATTTGGTTTTCATTTTTATTATAAAAAAAAAATTATTTTAATTAACACCTAAATTCCAAAAACAAATTTTAAAATTTAAAATAATTTGTTTGTTAGGTTTGTAAATTTGACAGTGCGACTCAGATTTTTTCCAGAATTGCCCTCATTTCATTTATTTGGGTCTATTTTCAATTATATTAGTTATGGCCTTATGGGCCCACATGACGAAAATGGCTCTCACTATTTTATTCCCTATATATTATTATATTGTACACTTTTATCATCTTATCCCGTGAATCTATAGCGGGAGGATAATGGGCCTTTCGAAAACAAAACTTTGGGCTTTGGACAGAGAATCTTCGGCCCATATAGAAGTGGGTAAGGTCGTGACAGGCCCATAATTACGGAGCCCAACAATGAAAATAATGAAAGAAGCATATATTTATTTATATTATTATATTTGTGATAAGCCTAAAACTAAAATAAATAAACTAACAATTAATTGGGTTAATAATCTTTTAAAATTATCAAATTAATTATTAAGTAAGTATTTCTAATAAAAAAAAACATTAAAATTTATCAATAAAAAATTGATATATTTAGTTTACCAACGTACTTGATACTCGAATAATATTGATGGACGCATAAAATTCAAACAAGATCCATCAATAAAATTTATATTTTTTTAAAGTAGCCTATAGACGTTAAAAAAAAAAATAATTATTTAATAAACAATGTATTAAAGTATAACTCAATTAATAAAATATATTTGAATGGGAATATTCTAAAAATAAAATGTTATTTCCTTTTGTATTTTATATATAATTAATTTCTTCCTCACACTACATATAAATCTTTAAAAAAAATAAAATAAAATAATGAGAATAATGGAAAAAGGGGGAAAATAGATTATAGAAAAAGGAAATTAGAGTATAAAGTGGGAGGAGCATTATAGGGAAAATGTTATTATGGGATTAAGATAATTAGAAAGGTAGATTTACTTAAAAACTGAGAAATGTTTGGTAATTATTAAAAGTCATTATGTCTGTTGATTTATTTTTACTCCTTACCCCTCAATTAATACACATCATTAATTTAATCATTCAATACTCCACAAACACTTGGTAATTACTGTTCGTACTTCTTTAATTAGCTTAATTAATTTTTGTTTTAATAAATTAATTTATTTCCCTGTACTAATGGCACCCTAAATACAAAATATAATTATTTTATACTGGTTTTTGGAACAATAATATTATTTTATAAATTATATATTAGAGTGTTTAATATTTTTTTTTTAAAAAAATATATCAACATCTAAAAAGAAATG
Organism: Cucurbita maxima; assembly: GCF_002738345.1. NCBI lineage: Eukaryota > Viridiplantae > Streptophyta > Magnoliopsida > Cucurbitales > Cucurbitaceae > Cucurbita > Cucurbita maxima. The sequence goes on from NW_019272026.1 coordinate 4,207,016, forward strand.
GGTGGGGTGGTGGGAAAAACAATCTAAATTACTTGTGAAAAATGAGGTGGTCTTTGGAGGTTTGACTTTTGTTGTTTTTTTTTTTTTGGGTCAAATTTACACAACTTCCACTACCCATGTTCTTACTTCCTAGCTTTGCATTGACCTTTCTCTCCTTGTCATTTAGTCTTATCTCTAAAAAAATAAAAAATTAAAAGGAGAAAAAAGAAAAAGTAATGGAATCACGGATTGACCGATCACTGTATTATTATATCAGACTAGAAGACCCAAACATGGTACCATTTTAACAAAAAATCTTAAAAGGTATTATCAGTTGGAGATAAAAACGAAAACATTATTTACAAACACATGAAAATCTCTCTCTCTCAGACGCATTTTAAAATTATAAGACTAACAAATACATAATAGATCAAAGCGGACAATATCTATTAACAACGTATTAGCCACGTATGGAGTTTGGGCAAGACAAGTGAATTCTGTAGAAAGCTAAACATGGGAAGAAGGTGATGATTCCTCAGAATACTTGAATGCCAAGCCTGTCCTTCCTTTTCATGTGCATGATGAAAATAAGATAGCTTTAAGCACAAACTTCCCCTTCAAAAAGTTAAGCCCTTGCCTCCAAGTGGGAACCCTCTACTTGGATCTCTTCTTTTCACACTCAAAAAGTTTGAAGCTTTTCTTTTTAAAACTATATGTTTTTCAATCACTGAGTTTAATATGTTGTTTTGGGTGTAGCAGTTGGATCCTCGGAGATGATGATTTTGACAATCTATTTGTTAGAAATCACAAATCTCTACAATTGTGTGATATTATTTACTTCAAACATAAGTTCTCGAGAATTTGTTTTAAACTTCTCCAAAAGGTTTCATATTAATGACGATAAGATATTCCTTACTTATAAACTTATAATCATTCTCTAAATTAATCTAATATAAGACTCCCTCTTCGACACGGTTCAAACCCAGATTTTTATTTGGAATAGTTGGTTGCTTCGTATGATGATCAGAAGCACTCGTTCAGTACTGAAAGAATCATTGAATTCCCACCAGCAAGTTCCGATAAATTCCCCAACCTAACACTCCCTTTTCATTTAAAACTCACCTCATCATTTATGAATCCCAACCTCTTCTTCTTCAACATCTATAAGTTGGCCTTTTTGGAGTCCTTTCTTTTGTTGGTCATTATGAAGGTTTGGGAAATGGACTATGGCTTTTAGAGGGTTTTTAGTCTTGGAACTTGATGGAGTTGCAGAATCCAGGAAAGGTGCCGGAGATGGACCTAGGACCCTTTACGAGAGATTCTCAGTGAATAAGTAATGGTGCTTTGGAAAATCTAAAAGGGGTGAGATTTTAGATTCTGGGTTGGTCCTGTGTTTCAATTTCCTGAGATGGGTTTTCGTTTGTTCGGTTCCATTTTAGTTCTTGCCCTGTTCTTCAAACCTTTGGCATCTCAGCAACCTAATACAGATGGGTTTTATATCTCTGAGTTTTTAAAGAAGGTGGGCTTGAGTTCTTCTCATTTCTACAATTTTTCAGCTCCCGTTTGTACATGGAAAGGGGTTTTCTGTGACAAAGAAGGAAATGTTATTGAGTTCATGGCTTCTGGTGTAGGCCTCTCCGGCGCTATTCCCGACAACACTGTCGGAAAACTCAGCAAACTTCAGAGTTTGGACCTTAGCAACAACAAAATCACCGGATTTCCTACAGATTTTTGGAGCTTAAGCTTACTCAAGAGGCTCAATCTCTCATCTAATCTGATTTCTGGCCCTCTTGGAGACAGTATTTGCAATTTCGGACAGCTTGAAAGTGTTGACATTTCCATGAACAGTTTCTCTGGGAAAATTCCTGAATCTATGAGCTCGTTACTTAGTCTACGAGTCCTGAAATTAGACCATAACAGGTTTGAAGAAAGGATCCCATCAGGGATCCTTAATTGTCAATCTCTGGTTTTAATGGACCTTTCGTGTAATCGGCTAAATGGCTCGCTTCCAGATGGGTTTGGGGCTGCATTTCCCAAGCTGGAAAGCTTGAACCTTGCAGGAAATGGGATTCATGGCCATGATTCAGATTTTTCTGGGCTAACAGCCATGGCAGCTCTCAACTTATCTGGAAACTTGTTTCAGGGTTCAGTTATGGGCTTGTTCAAAGAACAGTTGAAGGTGTTGGATGTAAGCAGAAATCAATTTCAGGGTCATATTTCTCAGGTACAGCTCAATTCTAGTTATAACTGGTCTCATTTGTTGTATCTAGACTTGTCTGAGAATCAGATTAGTGGAGAAATTTTCAAGATTTTGGAGCGGGCACAAAATCTCAAGTTCCTTAATCTTGCTTATAATAATTTTAGCAGCCAGGAGTTTCCACATGTTCAATTGCTTTCAAGTTTAGAATACCTTAATCTATCCAAATCTGGTCTCATCAATCACATTCCTCTTGAAATCTCACAATTGAGCCATTTGAATACTCTTGACATCTCCCTGAATCATCTTACAGGGAGAATTCCATCTTTGAGCTTTAAAACACTCCAAATTCTTGATGTTTCTATGAACAATTTGAGTGGAGAAATCCCCTTGTCGCTCTTGGAAAAATTGCCATGGATGGAGAGATTCAACTTCTCCTACAATAACTTAACCTTTTGTGATTCCAAAATTTCATTCAATACCCTCCAAGCAGCCTTCCTTGGGGCTGCAAACAGCTGCCCCATTGCTGCAAATCCGAGTCTTTTCATTAGAAAACCCAGTAAACATGAGGTCTTGAAGTTGGCTCTGGCTGTTACCTTCTCCATGACCTGCTTACTTCTAGCAGTGATATTTATAGCATTCGGATGCAGAAGGAAAAGCAGGACGTGGGTGGTAAAGCAAGCCTCTTACAAAGAAGAGCATAATATTTCAGGGCCCTTCTCTTTCCAGACTGATGCAACCACATGGGTGGCTGATGTTAAGCAGGCCACAGCGGTTTCAGTAGTGATTTTTGAGAAGCCACTGTTGAATATAACCTTTTCAGACCTATTATCTGCGACTTCGAATTTCGACCGGGGCACCCTATTGGCAGAAGGAAAGTTTGGCCCTGTCTATAGAGGCTTTCTACCTGGGGGAATTCATGTGGCTGTGAAAGTTTTGGTCCATGGTTCTACATTGACAGAGCGGGAAGCTGCAAGAGAACTCGAGTATCTTGGTCGAATTAAACACCCCAATCTTGTGCCATTAACTGGATATTGCTTGGCTGGGGATCAAAGAATTGCTATCTATGATTATATGGAGAATGGGACATTGCAGAATTTGCTGCATGACTTGCCACTAGGTGTTCAAACAACGGAGGACTGGAGCACAGATACCTGGGAGGAAATTGACAACAGTGGAATAGAAAATGTTGGTTCAGAAGGTATGTTAACAACATGGAGATTTCGCCACAAAATCGCGCTAGGTACTGCTCGAGCACTCGCATTTCTTCACCACGGGTGCTCACCTCCGATCATTCATAGAGATGTTAAAGCCAGTAGTGTTTACCTGGATTATAACTTGGAACCCAGATTGTCAGATTTTGGACTGGCAAAGGTTTTTGGCAATGGTCTAAGTGAAGAGATTTCCCGTGGTTCGCCTGGTTACACGCCACCAGAGTTCTTACAGCCCGAGAATGACTCTGTAACACCCAAAACTGATGTATACTGCTTTGGTGTTGTCCTGTTTGAACTAGTTACTGGTAAAAAGCCAATAGGTGATGACTATCCAGAGGGAAAAGAAACTGAGTTGGTGAGTTGGGTAAGAGGACTTGTGAGGAAGAATCAAGGATCAAGAACTATTGATCCGAAAATTCGAGCTACAGGACCAAATGATCAAATGGAGGAGGCCCTTAAGATTGCATATCTATGCACAGCCGACCTTCCATCAAAACGGCCGAGCATGCAGCAGATAGTTGGACTGCTCAAGGACATTGAACCATCGGCTTAGATGAATTCAATAGATCAAAAAGACAAGAATTGAGGTTCTACTTGGTTCTTGAACTCCCTTCTTTGTTGCTTCAAGGTGAAGTGTAAAGTACAGCCATCCTGGAAAGATATATTTCAAAATGTAGATGTATTTCTTCTTTCCTAATATTCATTGTGCAACACCGGAATTGTATGTCAAATCTATGAGTTTTGGCCCGGGAACTGAAACATGGGAATTTCCATCCAAATTTAGTAAAACGAGAGTTCAATTTGTTAGTGGAGGAAACTTAGAATCACGAATATATAGTCTATTTTGAGCATAAGTTCTCATAGTTTTGCTTTTGGTTTTCCCAAAATGTCTCAAATCAATAAAGATGTATTCTTCATAAACTCATGAGCAACTCCTTAATTAGCCAATATGAAACTTCCTCTCAACAATCCTCTCTTCGACCAAAGTACACTATAAAGCATCTCTTGAGATTTATGGAGCCCTCACTTAAGGACGAAGGCCCAAGAATCTGCTGATGATATCCAATTTTTCTTTTCCATCATTCTTTTCAACTATTATTTCAGCAGGGCAGTTGTGATGGAGAATATGGTAGTTGAGGGGGACCTTTGGGAGAATTTCAACATGCCATGAGCTTTATGGAAATGAAAACCATTCATCATGCCTGGGACCATTTTGTTGGAGCTCAAATCTATTTCTATCTAATTCTTGCCGTCCATAGGAGACATCTTTATGCATGTGCTTCTCCCTCCATTATGCCAATTTGGTTAAACTTTTTCTAAACTTATTTCTATGTGTAGTAAATAATATAACTGTAAAACCCACTATTAACAAATATTATTTTGTTTGAATTTTTCTTTTCAGAGTTCTTCTAAAAGTTTTAATAAAACGCGGTCTGTTTTCCACATCCTTATAAACAATGTTTTGTTTTTCCTCTAACCAATGTAGGATCTCACAAATAAGATCTCAAAACAACACTTATACTAGCATGAAATTTTCTCTACCAGGAAAGAATCACAGCATCAAAAGAATCCAAAAGAGGGGAGGGTGAGAAAAAGAAATTCATTACTTGATTAGATGGAGTTTCTGGCCACCAACTTCTGTTCCAAATCGATGGATAATCAACAGCCACGGCCATTATTTCAAAACCTCATGCCTGTTGACCCCACTGGCTCAGCTTGGCATTTTATCAAACACTTGAAAGGACATTGAGAAAATGTGGATTTCACGCATCACCCCACTGCTGATTTGGTGGATTGATTGAGGCGTGTGACTCTCGGTAACATGCCAATGACCAATCTACACTAAGCCGACAACGTTTCGAGCCCACAATTTTGATCAATAAGTTCAACTAAAAACCATAAGAAAAACCAAAGAGATTCACATTTCTAAAGAACTGACTTTGACGACTCAAACTCTTTGTCTAAGCAAATCACGCCTCTTTCTTCCATAAGTGGGCCTTCTAATCTAATATATTCTAAAATTAAAAAAAATGGTATAATAAATCTTAATAAATTTTTTAATTTTCAGCACATTTTTTAATTTTTATGATAAAAAATTAAGAAGTCCGTAGATATAACATTCAATTTTATGTTTATTAAATTAAATTTTTAAAAAATATATCAAATACAAAATCAAAGCTTTGTAAATTTATTAAATATTTTTAAATATTAGATACAAATACTCGGAACTAAACTTATAATTTAATAATTTTTTAAAAATTTATTCCGTTAAATAACTATCATACATTTTTTTTCCAACATTTTAAAATAATTTTTAGTATTGAGCTCAGGCAGCTATGTTCGAGTCCAAACATGAAATAATTTACTCTAATCTTACACATATATATATATACCTATTTCAAAGATTAATTTTTTAATTTTAATTTGACAAGAATTTAACCATAAATTCATATTGTGATATTAAATTGTTTTTTTTAATTAACAAATAAAAGTATTGAATTTTGGTGGAATAAGAATAAAAATAAAGATTAAAGGGTTTTTTCCTTTTTAATTTTTTTTTTAATTTTTGTGAAAAGTGCACTTTAAAAGGACTGAAAATAAAATAGAATATTATATTTTGCAATAAAGAGAGATTTAAAAAAAAAAAAAAAAAAAAAAAAAAAAAAAAAAAAAAAAAAAAAAAAAAAACAAAGGCTTTCGATTTTCTTTTAAAAAAAAAATTAAAAATATTTTATATAATATGCGTGTATTCTCTTTCGCGCGCTTTCTTGTTACGGGGGAAAAACGAATTAAAAAAAATAAAAATAAATAAAAACACCCTACATGGAAAAAGCAGTTAGAAACGGCGATGGGAAAGCGGGAGGGACTTAATCCAACGGCCACGATTTCATCTCTTTCAATTCGGAATTTGTCTCTGAAAAGCCGGGAATATAAGGGCCGATTACTTCGTCTGAGAGAAAGTGAAAAAAAAAAGGGGTCTGAAATCGAAGCAGCGATGTCGGACTAGGAGCACCACTTTGACTCCAAGGCCAACGCCGGAGCGTCCGAGACTTTCCCTCAGGAAGCTTGAACCATTCGCAAAAATGGCTACATCGTAATCAATAACAGACCCTGCAAGGTTTCCTTCTTTCTTTTTTTTTCTCTGTAACTTTTCTGAGATTGACTTTGATCTTCTTCCATGGAGTACATTTTGGGGGTTTGTGCTATTTTTTTAAGCTTCTCGTCTAGATTCTTTGTTATAATTTTTTCTTGGCTCTTTGTTTTCTGGAAGGGCAGACGTTTGATTGATTATTGTTTCTGTACTTCTATTTCCTAGTGAAGATTGTCCCCTGAATTTTTACTCGGTGACTACTGATTATGGAAATTCTTACTGTTGTTTATGGTCTCCCTGATTGATTTAGGTTTCCCCTTTAATTTCTCTTGTTTCACAACGTTGATGAAACTAGGACCGTTTAGTTACGTATTATGTGTTATCCCACAGTAACAATTGCAGCGGGAATAAATTTCGAAGAGGTTGTGCAAAATTTGGCATAATCGGTTTATTGTTTTTAATGGCAAGTATTTCTTTCACCCAAATTGGATACGTAATATGATTTGTCGCCCTGGTTTGCCAAAAATGCATATGGACTTGGCTTATTGACTTGTTGAGTTTTGCTATGGGACATGCCGTCAAACAGTTCAACAGGAACATACGGACCATATACTGTTTACCATATATCGTCAAATGTCCTTGTTGTGTGTTGTACAGTGCAAACAATGAGGTAGATGGCAGGCTAAATGTTATTAGTGTTTAAAAACCACGAAATTGATATTGAGCCAGCTCTTATGAATTTATTTTTGGTTTTTCCAAAATGCCTCTATTTTTTGTTTTTCCAAAATGCCTCCTATCAATAGAGATGTATTCCTTACTTATAAATCCATAATCAACCTCTTAATTAGCCGATGTGAGACTCCTCTCCCAACAATCCTCAACAATTCTCTTATTGAACAAAGTACACCAGAGAGCCTTCCCCGAAGCCTATGGAGCCTTCGAACAACTTCCCTTTAATAGATGCTCGACTTTTTCTCTGGGGCCCAGTACACCCTTTGTTCAATTACTGAGTCACTTTTGACTACCAAGAAGCTCGTTACAGATTTGACGAGACTTCGAAACACTAAAATCAGCTGGAAACACATTGAAGAGACCTAAAAGTCAACTTCAACCTACAACACAAAGTTGTAAAGAGTCGGTTGACAGAGATGTCAACCAATTGAGTGGGGGAGGATGTCACAGTTATGCTTGTCCAAGACATGTTACCTATGACTGCATGACAGATGTCCCAGTCTTGCTTGTTTGAATCGGTTGACAGGGAGGATGTCACGGTCATGCTTGTCTTGCTTGTTCGAGCCGGTTGACAGGCCTTTGTTCAACTCTTGAGTCACTTTTGACTACATCTTCGAGGCTCACAACTTTTTTGTTCGATATTTGAGGATTCTAGACATGTCTAGATTAAGGGTATGGTTCTGATACCATGTTAAAAACCGCAAACTTTCACAATAGTATGATATTGTCTACTTTGAGCATAAGCTTTCATAACTTTATTTTTTGTTTCCCTAAGAGGACTCGTACCAATGGAGATGTATTTCTTACCTATAAATCTGTGATCAACTCCTTAATTTGCCAACGTGGGACTCCTTTTCCAACCATCCTCAACAAATAGTGGATATAATCTTCATGCTGCCTTTGTCTTCTTGGTTAACAAAACGTCTTTGAAGCATTAGCAAAGCTTTTCTTTCCTAGAAAGAACTTTTGTATGCATGCCACCTTCTTTTTGTGTTGATACAATGTCCATGGTTATAGTTCCATTTTCCCTGGGACATTCCTTTTGGAGCCTTCCTTGGCTTGAGCTATATGGAAAGATAAATACCCAACGAAGAATACATTTTTTTCTTTGAGAAATCTCACACAAAGCTATCAACATCAAAGATCTCCTCAAAGATGTATGCCATGCCATTTCACCCGGTTGGTGCACTTTGATGATGAATTTCAAAACCACATTTTCATTGCGTATGGCAATGATTTTCTGAAATGAACCATGGATATATGAAAGAATATTCTTTCAAGCTACTCGGCCAAGCATATTTTGGCTGCCATATATCATCACTTTTTTTCTATCTCCCTTCATTTCAGGTCGTTGAAGTTTCTACTTCAAAACATGGAAAGCATGGACATGCAAAGTGCCACTTTGTGGCAATTGACATATTCAATGCGAAGAGACTTGAAGTATTTGTTCCTTCTTCTCAGAAATGCGATGTAATTTCGTTGTCACTCTCTTCTTGTGTTCTACTCTCTAACTACTAATTTTATTCTACTAAGAAACGTTGCTTGTATTCCTTGCAGGTTCCCTATGTTAATCGCACCGACTATCATCTGATTGATATATCTGAGGATGGTTTTGTAAGTTTCAATTATATTGAAACATGATTTGCTTTATATACGAAGCTTAATTTTTATGTTTCTTGCTTCAATTCAGATTTGAGGAATCTCCCTGTTCACCCCCTCCCAGGAAGAGAGAGGGAGAGAAAGCTCCCTGTTATAAGTTCATAACAAAAGATCTCACGTGGGTGGAGAGGGGAACGAAGCATTCAGAAACTTTTCTTTAGCAGACGTGTTTTAAAAACCTTGAGAGAAAACCCGAAAGGAAAAACCTAAAGAGGACAATATCTACTAGCAGTGGGCTTGAACCGTTACAAATGGTATCAGAGCTAGTCACCAGATGGTGTGCCAACGAGGACGCTGGACCCCAATGGAAGTGGATTATGAGATCTCACATCAGTTGGAGAGAGGAACAAAGGTGTGAAAACCTCTCCCTAGCTGATGCGTTTTAAAAACTTTGAGGGGAAGCTCGAAAAGAAAAGTCCAAAGAGGACAATATCTGCTAGTGGTGAGCTTGGGCGGTTACGTTACCGGAACTAAATGAAGGAACTAAATGAAGATGGGAATGAATTTTGCAGTCTTAATCTGTAGCACGAGGATCTTGAGTCAAGACCTATTGACTTGGTAATTTTGCAGGTCAGTCTCCGTTCTGAAAATGGAAACATCAAGGATGACCTGAGGCTCCCCACCGATGAAAATCTGCGTAGGCAGGTACATAAATGATTATACCATTACATTTACAAACCTTCAAGCCATTGCTTTATAGCTTTCTGCAGCACCATCTATTGTTCCATTTATTTTCATGCCAATAGCTTAAAGAGGGGTTCGCTCATGGAAAAGATCTTGTAGTAACTGTCATGTCTGCAATGGGAGAGGAGCAGATCTGTGCTCTCAAGAACATCGGTCCTAGAAGTTAAAACACACAGCTATGGTTATACCTGATGGCTCAGAATCACCCCAACCAAAAGTTCTATCAAGTATGTTTATATGGCATAAAACCATATTATCAGCAAGGTACTTCAAGCTATTGATCCTTGCACACTGCTGAAAGGATACATACATGTTTTACTTAATATAGTACACTACTTATAAAATGTATAACCCCCCCTGTTTTCTAAGAAGCCCTTTGAATAAGATCTTGGATTCTAGTAGGAAGATAAACAAACAGGTTTTCTGGTCTGTTGGTCTCTTTCTTCTTTTGTCTAGAGGTTGTTATTAAGGTCATTGAAGCTCATCACTATCGAGTGGCTGTTGTTTCCTTGAAAAAGGGCGAGGGCTTGGCCCGACCGATATGAATGACTGTAATTATTGTCATAAAGGCAATCAACACATCGTAATTGGATGCATGTCACTGACAAGCTGCTGAACCACACAATTCTTTATACTTCACTCTTATAGTCAATCTTATCATCATATGACATGTTGCTGTATGATTGGTACTACTCTGATAGTGAGACTCGTCTTGTCCCAAGGCTCTAAATGTGACAAAAGCATTGGTGTTTGTGAGATCTCTCAATCCACCTCCTGTCACACCGTTTGGTGATTAGTTCTGATACCATTTATAACAGTCTAGACTTACTATTAGTAGATATTGTCCGTTTTAGCCTGTTGTGTATCGCTGTTAATCTTACGATTTAAAAATGTGTATGTTAGGAAGATGTTTCCACTATCCCCTCCAACCATGGTGGGATCTCTCAATCCACCTCCTGGCGCACTAACAGGTGACTAGTTCTGATATCATTTGTAACTGCTCAGACTTATCGTTAACAGAAATTGTTCGTTTTAACCTGTTACGTATTGTCATTAGCCTCAGTTTTAAAACGAGTATGCTAGTGAGAGGTTTCTACACACTTATAAAAAAAAATGTTTCGTTATCCTCCCTAATCGATGTGAGATCTTACATTAAGGCATAAATTAATTATAGTACATAAAACGTTCTTTTATTTTATAAAATAATACCGGGGATTAATAATTCATGGAACATATAGTTGTAAAATGTCCTTTATGATTTGAAGGCACGAGATCTTTGTCTCCCTAAATTAAAAACTAGTTTTGAAACAAATAATATTTTTTTTCCCCTATTTTTAAATAGAAGAATAAAAGCACAGAATCTAGGGAAAAACAAATTCTATAAAGAAAAAATATTAAATATTAGGACAATGATATTAGTCGTACTGAGATGGAAGCCCATGTGGCCACAAACGCTGTGAAAGAGAACCGTCAAACTAAAAGAATCCAACAGTGATAAGACCATGAAACATGATCGGACGGCTGTATAGTGAGAGAGTACTTGACGGCGTTCGTTAACTAAAACCACCTGAGTCAACTACAGTCAAAAGCACTTGTGCATTTCGCTTGAAAGCGGCATCTTGTCTCTCTGTCTCTCTCTCTAAAAACCTTTCTTTCTCTCACATAATCTATTCTTTTATGTCACTAAGACGCAGACTCCGATACTCGATCTTGGGATCGCCTTGGTTTCGGCTTTGCTTCGGACACTGTAAAACAATTTGCAATAGTTGGTGACTTGCACTTGCCTTTTTCTCTTTTGAGGAGAATCGGCCATGGCGGAGCGCCAATGTTTTGAAACTGACCAACTTGGAAGCTCGAAGGTTACTGCTGGGCAAGAGGACGACGAAGAAGAAATGGAAGATTCGGAGGATGAATCAGAGGTGGAGTTGGAAGATGGAGGAGCGTTGAGTGAGTTGCAACCGATTGAGTTGAGGATCGATTCGTCGGTTACTGAAGCTGCGGCGAGGGAGTCTCCATCTGAAACCCTAACGGCGCCTTCTGCGAATCACTCCTCGGAGAACGGTTGGTTTTTGGAAACGGAATTTATGCTGTATCGGTGGATGTGTTATTTAGTCTTTAAGCAATTGCTTTTGGTGGAATTTTTCTCTGTGTGATTTTTTTTTGTTCATCCTACAGGTTTGCCCGTCGATTCTGCTGCGCAGTCACTCGAAGAAGCTGAATTGAAGGTAAGGAGCTCGATCAATTCCACGATAAGCGATTATTTTCTCAATTGTTTGCTTGTATCGGTTTTGTTGGTTTGATATTGTTTGCGAAGTCCAGTAGTGAGATTTCAACTGGTAAATTAAAGTTGTTCAGTATACGCAGCTTAGGAAGATTATTGTTTATGAGATTAGAGAGTGATGAGAGGCAGAAATGTTCCGTTTCTCTTTGTTTACCCTCCTGTTGAAGTTGAATCGATTTTTCTAAAGTTAAGCTCCAGCGTTCAGCCAGTCAGTAAAACTCATCTCAATCTGCTAATAACTCATGTACTACTAAGATTGTCTCTCTGTGACTTGCTTAGTTATCTCTGCTTCAAAAATATAGAATCTCGATTATCTAATGCAAAACATTATGCCGGTTTTCATTTCTTATTGAAAAAAGTAACATTTGAGTATTTTCAATTCTCATTTGAAACACATTGGATTTATTAGCTTACTTTCTATCCTTTACTTTAGATTCATTGAGAGAGGAATCATTTTTGTTCCTAATTCATGAGATAGCTTCATTATCTAGTGTGAATCATGGATGAAAGAGTAGTCTAGTTCAAAATCAATGTCAAATAAGATGGCATGTGAATATTTTGTTGCTCCACAATAATATCTGATGCAAAATGATGGGCATTTTTACTGGAATTCCATAAAAATGTGGGAGTTTTGCTTCTTGTTTGATGCATTTTCATTTAGGATACTGCCTGAACGTTGAACAGGAAATAAAATTAAAAACAGAACAAAAAAAAATCTACTTGATGAACTTTATATTCATGAGGAGGATACTTTCCTTCTGTCATCTTTGTTGCATTACATTTCATAACCTTAACATTATCAGATGGCGCTGTCCTAGAATTGTGAAATTTGAGATTTGGAAGGCAAACGATTGGGTATGATATTTTTGGCCTTATTAATTCAGCCTTATATAGCTTCTTTCTCTAAACTGTGATATTTTTGGCCTTGAAGAGTTTTGAGTTTTGTGCTTCAATTTTCTTCTTTTTATTCTACATCTCCTTTCAAAACTTAATAATTCTTCTACAGTTGACCGAATCTAGAATTCTAGCCACAATGAACAAAAAAAAAGAAACTACTTTGTTTGGTAGGTGGGCCATCTACCATTTGTTTTTTTTTTATGCCCTTTGGCTATAGAGCCTATAGAGAGGAAGCTGTGTTTTCTTTACAATCTTCCTTACAAAAAAATGTATGATTTAAGAGGCTGCCGTTTCCAGTCAAACTAACTATTATATTAATACTTGTTGTTTGTGATCAAATATGAAGGATACACGAATCTTTGGTCATATTCTTGATACCTTCCCCATATTATTGAAGCACTTCCACTTTCTGATTTTTCTGTTTATATTTGTCGATTATGAATATGACCAATGTTCTTGTTTCAAAGCTTATTAACTGGTATTTGTCTCCCTCAAAGATGCAGTTTAAGATGTTCATTTGAATGGAAAGTTAATGATTAATCATTGATGTTTTCTCTATGAGCCATTGACGTTGTTTGTTTCCTACCAAAAAAATATATACAAGTCAGGAGGTGAGAGAATTGCTGAGCAAGAGTTTGTGATGCAACAACTTAAGAGTTAGTTGTTTGGGCCTAGTTTGGTTCTTTGAGCGTTTTAACTTCTTTTAGATACATGTTATATTCTTTATTTTAGATACATGTTATATTCTTTATTTTAGATACACGTTAAATACATCAATGCACTTCTGTTATTCAGCGCTGCACAATAACTTAAGAGCTAGGATCTTATGGATGATTTGATGCCTTGGTATGCTAATTTTTTTTTTTCCTCATTCTCGTAAGCAGCGATCTCCATCTTCCTGCCATGAGCCTTTGGCTGTTGAAGCAACCCAGACAGATAAGGTGCAAGAACAAAGCCAGCTTCAGTTGTCAATATATAAAGGACCTGATCCGGAACAATCACCAACTTCTGTTACCCAGTCTATCTCATCCTCCGCAAGTCCAAGTTTATCCAAACATAAACTGTCACCTAAGAAGGTCCAGAAAGAATGTAAGCCAGAGCCAAGCCAGAAAAATTCTTCCAACCATAAAACTGCATCATCGGTTCCCAATGTTAGGACACCTGCTTCTGATGGTTACAATTGGAGAAAATATGGTCAGAAGCAAGTGAAGAGTCCTAAGGGTTCGCGTAGTTATTACAAGTGTACATATTCTGAATGCTGTGCTAAGAAGATAGAATGTTGTGATCACTCAGGCCATAGAACAGAGATTGTTTACAGGAGCCAACATAGTCACGATCCACCTAGGATGATTAGCAACCCCAAGGAAAGACAGCTTGTGCCATATGTTGAGCCTGTGGTTAAGCAAATCATTACACAACATACCAGAAGAGTAATTAATGATTCAGATCCTCCCACGCCTTCTAAAGAACCTTCACGGGAAACAGCTTTAGTCCTTGTAAGGAAACGACAGTACTCGAGTGACTCTGATGGAAATGATGAATTTAAAATCAAAGATGAGAATGACGGCGAACCTGAGACAAAACAAAAGTAAGTCTGCACCTTGAATTACTGAGCTCTCTGTCTTATTTCTACTTTTGCATATAATGTTTAGCATATATAAGCCTGATGTAGTGCTAATGTTTTGTTTTCTTACTGGTAATTAGAGTTAAGAAAAGTAGTGCGGGATATTCAGGTACTCCCTTAAAACCTGGAAAGAAACCGAAATTTGTGGTGCATGCAGCGGGTGACGTGGGAATCTCGGGCGATGGATACAGGTGGCGCAAGTATGGTCAGAAAATGGTGAAAGGAAGTCCTCATCCTAGGTGCATACCTTTTCATAATTTATGTTTTGCGGTTATTTATGTCTTACTGTTGACTTGAGAAAAAATAAGACAGTTTCTTTTAATACGACTGCATAAGCTTTGGATATTCCCGACTGTCCTTCCTTCTCCAATGAATTTCTATATCCCGCCAAATATATTACGAAATCATATTCTGATGCTTTGCATTGTCTGATTTTGATGATGTTCTTTTTTCTTTAAAAAAAAAAAATCAATGAAGGAACTACTACCGATGTACCTCTGCTGGGTGTCCAGTCCGTAAGCATATTGAATCAGCAGTAGAAAATCCATATGCAGTGATTATAACATACAAGGGAGTTCATGATCACGACATGCCTGTACCGAAGAAACGACACAGTCCACCAAGTGCTCCTCGTGTAGCTGCTGCAGCTCCAGCCTCCATGAGCAATACGCAACCAAAGAAAACAAACTTAACCGAGAGCCAAATTTCTTCAACACAGTGGTCTGTGGATGCTGAAGGAGAGTTGACTGGTGAGGCCTTGGAGCTTGGAGGTGAGAAGGCAATGGAATCTGCTCGAACACTTTTGAGCATCGGATTTGAAATCAAGCCCTGCTAAACTAACCGTGCGACTCGGTATGAACATTCATGGCTGTGTGTGTATCTGATCAGCAGGTTTGGTTACTGTTGAGCTATTTCTTTCTTTTTGTCTTCCCTTTCTCATTCCCCTCTTTCCCTTAGCCATTTACGTAACAGTTGTGTAAATTTGGTTTCATTATACACCTCCCTGATTTGGCACGGGGATGATGATTTCATTTTCTGGTTCTTAGAAGAAACTGGTAGCAGCGGCCTACCTCAGCTATTCTAGCCTTTCCCCCCTCCCAAGTTAATTAATGAGAGACTATATTTCCGGATTGATAGGGTTAATAAGAAGAAACAGAATTAGCTTCTTTTTTTTTTTTTTTTTTAAATATTATTCTCTTCTGACTTCTGAGCCATAAACAGTAATGAAGTGAACGAGAATCTTAGAAATTGGTCTGTGCCACGCTGGCACTACCTCCAGTACACTAAAAGCCAATGCCTGACGTGGAAGTCAGGATTTTGGACTTTTTTTTCATCATTATTATTATTATTTATGAATGTTCATCTTTGTAATTACACAATTATAAATAAAATTTTAATTTCTAGTTCATGGAAAATAATTAATTAAATTTCGTAAATAAATCATACCATATTTTTTTAATAAACAAAATATAATGTGGTTGCCATAAAGTTTTGCTTGTGTAAGCTAAAAGTTGTTGAGCTCCACTATGATTTTGTTAGCAAAAAAAAAAAAATGCCTTTTTCAATAAATCTCAATTTACAAAAAGGATAAAAAAGTAAAATTATATTTATTTCTTAATATTTGAATTATAAAATCTTGTCATTCATATCATGGATTTGAAATAAAGTTATTTTATTGTTATTAATGGTCAAAATTCGATATGGTGTCTATGTCTCAATAATTGCAAATATTTATTCAAAATTGAAGTGGGAAATATTATTTTAAATATTTTCAATCATATAATCACTTTATTTATTGGTAAATCGATCAAAAAGAATAGTCATATTCGAGATTGGTCACGTGACCTGGGCATCGAATTGTGGGACTCTCACGTGCCTTGTTAAAACCCAGTGCCCTCCCTTCGGACACGATCAAATTAACTAAGGATCTCTCTCTCTCTCTAAGCTCAGCCACTACTGATTCCTCAACCTGTACCAGAAGGATGGAATGTGGCAACAGGGTATAGCTGCTTCTGATCCTTTTTAGGTTTAGAATCAATGATTAAGGAAAGGTAAGGATTGAGGAGGAAATTCTGGAGAAAAATGAGCGTTACTTTGACTGTAATGACCTTCAATCTCCATGACGATCAACCTCCAGAGAGTTCAAATTCATGGGAGAAGAGGAGGGATTTGTGTATCAGTGTCCTCACTAGCTATTCTCCAGCGATTCTATGCACTCAGCAAGGTAGGTCGCTTGTTTTCTACTGCACTTCTACTCTACTTTATGGTGTTGCATATTTGATTCTGCGAATGCTTTTGGATCTTGATCCTTGATGGATTTTGTCGCAATAATTCATCTGTGTCTTCGTCGATTCGAGATTTTTTGGTGCGTTTTTGGTTTTATAGGATTTCGTTGGAGTTTTGAAAGGCATGGCCTGGGTTATTTTGATCGGAAGCTTCATTGTTGTTTGCTCCAATTCTAGTAGTGTGGACATTTTAGTGGAGTATTTTTTTGGGGCTAAATTCAGTGATTGAGTTCGATACATTTGACTTAGAATAAATTAGTGAGCTCTTACAATTTGCCTCTCTGATTCCTTAATTTCTTTTCCCTAACGAGTTCAGGTGTGAAATCTCAGTTGGAGTTTCTTCAGCAGGGCTTGCCTGGTATGCGCTTCTACTGAGAGTATTTGTATGAACTTGTAGGCTTGTTATAATGATATAGATAGTTTCATAGGTCTCTAGTTTTTGTATTTGTATTACTTTCTTAGCCTGTAATTTGAAGTATTGAATATCTTGTAGGCTATGAGAAATTTGGAATTTCAAGAAAAGGATCCCATGACGATTCAGATGAACACTGCACAATCTTTTATGACAAGGAGAAGGTATCAGATTATTTTCCTTTGTGATTTGGTATCAGTTTTAATTCATAATCTGGTGTGCATTTCATTCCTCAATTAAAAAGGTAGAGCTGTTAGAAGGTGGCACGTTTTGGTTATCAGAATCGCCTTCTGTCCCAGGAAGCGTGTCGTGGGGTTCGATTGCTCCGCATATTGCGACATGGGCGATATCCTTGAGTTCTGTTAAGAATTCTCTTACATTGCATTTTAACGTATCCTTTTGACTTTGTATGGAGAACCTTGAGTTATTTGTTAACTTGACATGATGCCCACACATTCCAACTGAAAGGAGTCGAGCCTCCTGGGTTCTCGTTTCAGATAGTAAACACAAACATGGACGAGCTCAACCCCCGTGCTCGTAGGCGAAGTGCTTTGCTTACATGGCAGCACATTGCATCCTTACCTCCTAGCTTGCCAGTTATATATTGTGGAGGTTTCAACACGGAAAAGGAATCGACTACGGGTCGTTTTCTTCTTGGGAGATCGAGGTAATCGAAAAAAAGTGTTTTCGAATTAGTAATGATCGACCTGGATAGTGTGTTCAATCCAATCTATAGGTTATCTTTTAGTGGCTCGGAGGAAGAAACTTATGCTGTCTTAATCAGCCTTATTAGCTCACATAGTTCATTGATCTTACTCAGCTGACAGATCATTGTAGATTTTATATTCAGTTATGAAACTTATTCTAACGCTAAATTGTTCCGTGGCTTCTCTTTCGTGCTAGCAGAGAAAAGGGTGCAGTGGGGGACATGAGAGATACATGGGCAATTGCTCGGGCGAGGAAGAACGTTTCTCTCATTCGAACCTATCATGGTTTCAGAGGTATGCAATTTAGCTTAGCCAAAACTTTCTTAGGAGCTTGTTCAGCCTTTGCCCGACTCTGCCAGATTCTTTTCAGGTGACAAACAGGGAGCTTTCGAGTTTTTCAAGCTGATTCTACGAGCGCTTTGCCTTTGCTGGGATCGCCAGACTCAAGATCTACATGTAGATTGGATTCTATTCAGAGGTAGATCTTTGATCCCTGTCTTGTGTGAAGTGGTGAATGATAATATCGACGGATTCTACCCGTCGTCTCACTACCCTTTGTTTGCCGAATTCATGCTTCCTCGTACCGTCAGAATGCTTGAAACAACAACTCAAGAGTAACACTTGATCACCAATCTGTTATAACTCAGAATTTCCCACTTTTCTCTGTTTAAGCTCCGAATGATCTGTTTATTGGTGTTAGAAGTAGATGCTTATATCAGCAAGTTCTCTGTACTGTTTTACACTGTATGATAATCTTCAAATGACACTTGAACTGCTTCAAAATTGCTTCTGAGAGAGCTCAGAGTTGTATCAAATGTTCTTCCATGTTAAGAAGTTGTTTCAAGAACTGGTCTCTTTAGCTACCAATATCTATCAGATTATAGCCATTGAGGTTTCAGTTCTATCTGAGAGGAAAATCTAATGATAATCAATAGAAAAGAAAGAACTGAAGCACACGATCTCATTCCATTCGACACAAAACTGTTTAAGATATATGAAACGTTCTTAAAATTTTAAGAACTTGTTAAACACGAGATTTAAGTTCAAACGATGGACGGAGGATTTGAACTTGTAAGGTATGTGTCGGAAGTATATATTTTATATCATTTTTTAAAATTATATATCAAAGAATTAAAAATCTAAATAAAATACGAAAAAGGAAATAAAATTGTTGCTAATTTTGGCGGTTAAAATGAATCACACATCTCTTCTCTTTGCAAATAAGTTGGAAAATTTGAGTGAATTTGTGCTCAACAGAAAATGAATCAGAACCTATGTGTTGGTATTGCAATCTACGCCGCACGTTTTGGCCACAAAAGATGATCGGACGGTTGTCAATGGCCAATGGCTGCACCGTCTTCTATAACTCACTCGGCGAAATCCGATACTTCGTATATCAGAAAAAGGCAAGATCCGTCAGGGCGAAGAACAGTAATTATATTCGTCTTCTTCTTTCTGGTCGTAACGAGAGAGCATTAGAAAACCAGCGATTTACAGTCTCTGAAAGAGGGGGAAGAGATTTTTGAAGCAAGTTTTGGATCTTGGTTGGGTTTAGATCCCCTGTCTAAGCCATGGCGAGAGGGCCTCTCGTGTTTCTGCTTTGGATCTCCGCATGTCTCTTCCTTTCCTTCCGTGCTTCATGTTTCTATCTCCCTGGTGTGGCTCCCCAGGATTTTCATAAGGTTTGTAGAATTCGCATCTCGTTTTGATTCAATCAAGGTTGCATTGATTTTTCTTGTCTTCTCTGTGTTCGCCATTGTTTTTGGTTCTTGCGTTCCAGATCTTGCGTTTGCGTGTGATTATTGGGCGTTGATGCTTTTCTTGCCATTAGGGTGGTTGAAAATTTGAGAATTCGTTTTCTTTTAGGTTTCTTTCTCGGTGCATTTCATTTCTCCCCTGGTAATGCTTGTCGGTTGTTCGACATTTTTGTGTCTAAAGGTCTTGGATTTGGAAAGTAACCCTATCTGATTGATCTTTTGAACTGGAAATGAAGTTTTAGGGAGTACCAAACTGGAAATGGGTTGGAATTATCAAATTACTGAGAGCATTTCATGTTTGATTCCATTTCAGTTTTGCGCTGAATCTCCGCTCGTTGTAGGATAAAATGAGAATTCAAGCGTTTCCTTGGTTTTCTGTTGAATTGTAATGAAATGCAGCTCAAGTGTTTTTATTCTTTTACTGCTGCAGGGAGATTCTCTGAGGGTAAAAGTAAACAAATTGACTTCCATTAAGACTCAGCTTCCATACTCTTATTATTCCCTCCCTTATTGTCGTCCGAAGAAAATATTCGATAGCGCTGAGAATCTTGGAGAAGTTCTTCGTGGTGATCGTATAGAGAACTCTCCTTTTGAGGTATGCTTCTCAGTGATCTTTTTTTCAATTTTTGTTCTCTATTTAACTTCTAAGAGAATTTACTATTGTCTTTCACAGTTTAAAATGAGGGAACCAAAGATGTGTACTATTGTGTGTCGGATAGTTCTTGATGGTAAAATGGCGAAGGACTTTAAGGAAAAGATAGATGACGAGTATCGGGTGAACATGTAAGGCATCCTTTTTCAAGGACCAGACATATGATTTTGATGTTAACTTATGGATTATTTTTGTAACTACCCTTGTCGTATATGCAGGATTCTGGACAACCTTCCTCTTGCTTTTCCCATACAAAGGAATGATCAGGAATCTTCAATTGTGTATCAACATGGCTTTCATGTTGGTCTCAGAGGACATTATGCTGGGGTACATGATCATACGTTTAGAATGTGGATAATTTGACATCTTCATGCATGTAATCTAGATAGACAAATAACTGTGTTCAATTTCTGCAGAGCAAAGAGGAAAAGCATTTTATCTACAACCACTTGTCCTTTACGGTCAAGATTCACAAGGATCCTGTAACTGAGTTGTCAAGGATCGTAGGATTTGAGGTCAAACCATTCAGGTTCTCGTACTTCTTTGCTTGCCTTCAGTAGCATTTTTCTAGCCCACTTTTAGATAAAAATTGTTAAGCTATATAATTTGGTTGATATATTGTATCATTAGTGTGAAGCATGCGTATGAAGATTCTTGGAATGAAAATACCCGCTTGACAACGTGTGACCCGCATGCAAAACGGCTGGTCACCAACTCTGAGACCCCTCAAGAAGTTGAAGAGAATAATGAAATCATCTTTACTTATGATGTGGAGTATTTGGTCAGTCGCCGTACAACCCCCTTATATAGAATTTTATCTGCATCTTTGTTGTCTAGTGCATGCTATATTTCCCCCTCTCTAATTCATTCTCACTAAGTGAATGTTATAGGATAGTGATGTGAAATGGGCATCAAGGTGGGATACCTATCTTCTGATGGCTGATGATCAGATTCACTGGTTTTCTATAGTTAATTCGTTGATGATTGTCCTTTTCCTCTCGGGTATGGTCGCCATGATTATGTTGAGAACCCTATACCGTGATATTTCGAAGTATAATCAATTGGAGACTCAAGAAGAAGCTCAAGAGGAGACTGGTTGGAAACTTGTCCATGGTGATGTTTTCAGGCCTCCATTAAAATCTGATTTACTCTGTGTGTACGTCGGCACAGGTGTTCAGTTTTTTGGCATGAGTCTTGTCACCATAGTATTTGCTGCTCTTGGTTTCCTCTCCCCTTCGAACAGAGGTGGTTTAATGACTGCCATGCTCCTACTCTGGATCTTTATGGGCCTTTTTGCTGGCTACTCTTCTGCTCGTCTATATCGAATGTTCAAGGGAACAGAGTGGAAGAAAATCATGGTGAAAACAGCTTTCGTGTTTCCTGCCACTATATTCTCCATTTTCTTTGTTTTGAATGCTTTAATCTGGGGGGAGAAATCCTCTGGGGCAGTGCCATTTGGAACCATGTTTGCTCTGGTATTCTTATGGTTCTGTATCTCGGTTCCTCTCGTCTTTGTAGGCGGCTATGTTGGGTTTAAGAAGCCAGCAATTGAGGACCCTGTGAAGACTAACAAGATCCCAAGACAGATACCAGAACAAGCTTGGTACATGAAGCCTAGTTTCTCCATTCTCATCGGAGGGATACTCCCTTTTGGGGCAGTCTTCATTGAGCTATTTTTCATCCTCACCTCCATATGGTTGCACCAATTCTACTACATATTTGGTTTCCTCTTCATTGTGTTCCTCATCCTGATAGTCACTTGCGCTGAAATCACAATTGTGCTCTGCTACTTCCAACTGTGCAGTGAGGACTACCATTGGTGGTGGAGATCTTACCTGACTTCAGGGTCCTCTGCACTCTACCTCTTCCTCTATGCCGCCTTCTACTTCTTCACAAAGCTCGAGATAACGAAGCCAGTGTCGGGGATGTTGTACTTTGGGTATATGCTAATTGGTTCATACGCTTTCTTTGTGCTGACTGGTACAATCGGATTCTATGCATGTTTCTTGTTCACAAGACTCATCTACTCCTCGGTGAAAATCGATTGATTCCTCAGAGAAATGTTATATATATACACATTATGGAAGTTTTTATTCATGTAGTAGAAAAGGAGAGGAAGAAAAGGCTCACCCTGTGAGATAGCTAAGAAGACACAGCATCTCCTGGAAATTGTTTCAATTTTTTTTCTTTTTCTTTGAATCTTTATTTTAGTACAGGCTTCTTATTACTTCTTGTTGTTCATTGGCCCTTTGTTATGTTCTGTGATAGTATAATGGAGGAAACAGAAAATCATGTGGTTCACTCTCTGCTTACTCTTTCCTTAAATAAAGTCCAAGAAATAAGTTTTATGTGCAAATAATTTTTCTTCAAACCCTTTTTCTTGTTTCTGTGAGTTGATATTATTATAAATGGAAGGAAGTACCATCTAAAGCCAAAACCTAGCATATATTCATTTTGAAGGTATACAACAATGTTTAAGTGGTTAACTATAGAACAAGAAGGAAACACCTCAAACTACCATTTCAGCCTCTTTAATGTCCAATGGAATCCCCACGTCCATTCGCATGGTTGATTTGTACTTGTCTGGGATAGCAGCGCCGGCTTGGATGCATATTTCAACTACAGCAGGCGCCTGTCCATAAAAGTTCCGAAGCTCCCTCTGCAATGGAGGGCCATTTACGTCTGGGACGTGCCAAACGTATCTCGGTGGTATCAGGTCGTCGAGCACGGCCCTTTGCCAACCATGTTGTCCATTTCGTTGTTGGTGCTTGAAAGCTCCACAGTTCTGTGCTTTGTGCCCACTGCCACCAATATGTACCTCTGGACAATACCCACATACTCTCACTGGATACATCTTCATCAGTCTTTTGGCACCTTGCCTCATCTGCTCCCATGCTTGAAGCGTTTGGTCAGCAAGCCAAGCTATATCTTCTTTGTCGCTTGGGGCAACAACATCAGAATCTGGTATTTCTGTGAGCAGAGGTTTCAGAGGTTCTTCTGGTTCAGGATCTGGTAGTTCACTTTCATCTGCGTCAATGAATTCACTTTTTGAGATGCGGATGATTGGTTTCCTTCTCCTCTTTGCAGGATATTCAGGAAGATTGACACCCGCCTGAATGCAAAGCTCAACCACTGCAGGAATTCGAGGAATTGAGTATCGTTCCTGATGAGAGATACGTTTCCCAAGACGATCGTAGAGGTGGTATGCTTCTACTGGCAGGAATATGTCTTCAAGAATTGCCGTTGTCCATTCATGAAGCCCCTTCCGGAAATTGGCATTTGGCCCTCTGCATGACTTGAATGGATGTCCAACAGGTCCCACATGGATTTCATTGCAAAATCTGCATAACTTTCATCACATTTAGACAAAGTTGTGAAGTTCTGTTTTCGGAAGAAAGTTGTTGGATATCTCACATCAAACAAGCATGACTCTTAAATTAAACTGATGATCAAATCAGTCCGAACATGGGAGTGGAAGTTAGATTAGGAAACTATAAGGCTTAGAAGCTATTTTTTCAGTATGAGATTCATACGATTTCTTAAGTGCAGTGATGTCTGACTTCTGAGATAAAGATGTCTGTGTACAGGATTAATGGTGATCAAAAAATGAATGAAGTTACTTGCAACGTAATGACACTTACTACTATCTTATGTTTCATATTAGCATAATGCAGTGATGAACTGGGAATAACATGATCATGTTTGATATTCCAAGTTAAAATGGTAAGAAGATTCTTTTAAAGGGTCAAACTATTAGGAGTCATGACTCTCCACAATGGTATGATATTGTCCACTTCGAACATAAGCTCTCATGACTTTACTTTTGATTTCCTCAAAATGCCTCATACCAATGGAGATGTATCCCTTACTTATAAACCTATGATCATCT
The DNA here is from genome assembly GCF_002738345.1 of Cucurbita maxima. Classification (NCBI taxonomy): domain Eukaryota; kingdom Viridiplantae; phylum Streptophyta; class Magnoliopsida; order Cucurbitales; family Cucurbitaceae; genus Cucurbita; species Cucurbita maxima. The sequence goes on from NW_019272026.1 coordinate 4,231,076, forward strand.
CCTTAATTAGCCAAGGTAGGACTCCCTCCCAACCATCCTCAATACAAACATCAAATGTGGCATGTATTTACTTTGAAGGACAAGCAATTTGAGACTAAAAACGAGAATTACCCGCAAGCATGAACAGGTACCACCTTTAAGAGCTTCTTGAGATTGTTGATCAAAGTAATTCTTGCATTGAATACATTGTAGGCTATTGGTATCATGCTCTTAACTGTCAACCCATTCTTTGGAGGTGGTACTGGTTTTCTCGGCTGGCCTTGACTCTTTTTCATCCTCTCCCTGGCAGCTCTTCTCAACTCCACAATGGGAACTGGAAATGGCTTCTTCTCCTTCTTGGAATAGTACCGAGGAAAATCAGCATTTTGGGGATGATCACATCTTACAGCACATGAATATGAACAAGGAATTTTCCAGGACGAAATCATAGATTTGGATCCGGCTTTGGAGTCAAAGTTACTAATATGCTGAAAAGCACAATATAAAATAGAAAATTCAAAATAAGGCAAGGCACAGAAGTTTAGAGAAAAGATTGAAAACATATAAAAATTATTCATACCTGCAAAGAATCCAGCAGACTAAGACCTGGGCCTACTACACTGGGCTTCAAAAATTCAGACTTCTTCTGAAAGAAAATTCTCCGGGACTCCAATTTTGAAGGAAATTCAATCCATTTAACAGAACAAGATGAAATAGTACTAAAAGAGTAGTTACAAGAACTACAATCCATCCTGAAACCAGAAAAACTTGCTTACAAACTAGGGATGCTGAAAAATATTGCTTACAAACTATAAGATTTACAAACATGTAAAATGATTAAAAGGAAGAATTGAATGGTAGAAGTGATAGAAAGATAGGGGAAGCTGAATGACGATGCAACTAAAAGGGCACGCAATGCAGGATTAATGGTCCTTCTGGAGGATCTTATTGAGGAAATTCAAGAGCTATTCCAGATTGGATTAAGCTATTAATCATTCAAACACAAAGGAAGTCCCAAAGTAGCACAAATCTTAAAGCATATCCTAAACCAACATCAATAAGATCATCGGAGCAACAAAACAAACTGAATTATGAAAATTATGTACAACTAATCGAAGAACCTATATTTATAATTAAAAACCCACAAAAGGTAATATTATCAAACACATGGTGGGCAAGGGCAGGAAACAAAAAGTTCATAATACCCCAGTCGTCCGCTTCAACTGGAAATAATTATAAAGCAAATTCGTAGTAAACCTCTCAAAAAGAAGCGCATACTGAAACCCAGTACAAAGAATTCAAACTCCAGCAAGAACAAGCAATGGAAAAAAGGGTAAGAGGAAATGGGAATGGAAAGACAACAGAAGAAGAAGAAGAAAACGGCGAACTTACAGGAAAATCGATGTATTTGCTGAGAATGGTTGTGAAATAGAATGAGGAAGCTTCGATTTTCAGTTAAGGATAGTTATCCAGTGAAAGTAAACAGAAGAATGAGAACGAATTTCATGGCTATGGGCGGATTTTTAACAAAATGCCGATTAATGTTTGGTTAATCATAAATAAATAAAATGGAAATGGGAAGGGCAAGGAAGTTTTGGGCTTTATGTGGACCATCGTCCTTCCTGAATTGGGCCTTTAGAAGAACGGCCCATTATTTTTATTGATTGAACCCTTAGAATGGCCGGATGGGCTCGTCTTTAATAACTTAAGATTAAAACGGAAATTGGAATTGATTCCCATAGAGAGTACGAAATGCTGACGGTGAAAAGGTAACCTACTTTTGGTGCATGCGGAGCCAACAAGTTCAGTCATAATTCTAAAAATATGACGAAAGTTGATCGTGAAGGATGCTTGACTTTGACGAAAACCTACAACCATGGAAGATGATTTTTGGGACTATTTATTTCACCCGAGTTCTAATTTCTTTATTTATCCATCGATCCAATGCGCAGGGGAAAAAGCCAAAATTGAGTTGTAGTTTTGTTCACCGCCTTGGCACATTCTCCTCTCCCCAGCATCGTTCCACACACAAAGAAAGACATATTCTCCTCTCCCCGGCATCGTTCCACATAGAAAGGAGTGCAGAACCCGAGCCAACCTATGGCTCTGCTAACATAAAGCGAGGAGTTGAGTCTGAACTTGCGAAACGAAGTCACTTTTGAAACCATACTTCCTACAGCTAACACGTGTCTAGCGGGAATGCACAGCTCAATCAAATGTGAGCTACTAAACTGAATCCCCTACTGCCCACCAGGGGCCGAATGGTAAAGCCATGATCTGCAAGAGAACATATCACTCATTCTTCCATTTTAAGCCTTTTATTTTCAAGAAATCAAATGTCTTTCCCTTGAGCAAACCCAAATGCCAGTGTCGATATCACTTCTATAGCAGATTCCAATTTGAAATCTGGTTCTCATCTCATTCTTTCGATTCTTTGATACCACAGTAAGTATCACAGCTTGTCTTTTTTACATTTAGAGATGGAGAAAAAGGTTCCCAAACGTTTAGTTCACCAGTAAAAACCAATATGGAATTTGCTGCAGAAGTCGGATTACAATTAGTCGTCTCACTGCCGCTGCGTTTACAAAACTGATGCTCGACCCATATAAACGGTCTACTTTAATCCCTCACCGAGGCCCTGGGGCATGCCTAAGCTCTGAGCAAGATCACTCATTCTTTGCTTCATGGCCTGAGAATCAAAGGACCAACCGTCAGTTCTGCATAAATAAGACTTGGTAACTAAATTCGTATTGGAACAGGTCTTACCTGAACACTCTTCTGATGTGCGTCCCGATATGCTTCAGTAACCAGAAGGGAAAGTTTCTGCATAGTAAGTAAAGCTCTGAATATTTGGAATGTTCATCATTAACCACAATCAGAAATTTTAATAGTTATTATTTCACTGTGTAAATGTGAGATCCCATATTGGTTTGTGAGAAGAACGAAACATACTTTTGATGGGTGTGGAAACCTCTTCCTAGCAGAAATATCCAGAGATCCCACATTTTAAAAATCTTGAGGGGAAATCTGGAAAGGAAAGTCTAAAGAAGACAATATCTGCTAGCAGTGGGTTTGGGCCATTACGGTAAACCTCCCATTCAAGAAATATCCTAGCAAACATATTTTTTACAACGTTACTGGCAACTATATTCTTAGATAGTCAATTATGGATAACAATTTATTTGATAGCCAACTTCCAACGCAGGCAGGCCTTAGTCTTGTAGCCGGCCAATTTTCAAAACTTGTGAGGTCTAATTCCACCGGGTACCAACATGGAAGAAGATATACTCCGAGCTTGGATTAGGACAGGACAGGTGGTGCAGCATTAAGTTGTGACTTGAGGATGTAAATATTAGTTCAATATAAAGATGTTTATTAGGAGCAATGCCATTTCAAATGTTAGAGTGCATACTCACTTCTGGTCCTAATTTCATTGCAGCCTCAGTGATCTCTGTGCGAAGAGGTTGCTGGTTCCCGGATAATGTCACCTAAATTAGTCGAACAAAAAATGTTAGGCAGATACGAGGTGTTATTCAAACCGGATATGAACCCATTCTCTAATTTAATAATTCTCATCAAATGAGATGGCTATGCTAAGCCTTGCATGGAACCAATTAACATCTCAGGGAGATGGCCCCAAGAGATTTTAAATCCACAACAACCTGGTTGAATATAAAGAAATTGGATCCACTTATAATCTTAAAACAAGAAAGAAAGATTGGTAATCACAAACTCTAGACGTGTTCGTCCCTCTTAAGTAACACTTAAAACAAATACAATAATGATAAATACAAGTCATTACTTCATAATCTGTTCTTATTTACTAGCTACCTAAACTCAAGACGGAAAACATATTTTAAAATCTTAAGAAAAATTCAACACACGTTCACTTCACTTACAACCTTTGCGATCACATAGTATGGTCAAGGTGAAGATGAACTTGGCGCAAGAGAAAAAGGTGGAACATACCTTTATTAGCTCTCCTTCGCAGTAGCCATCAAATTCTGCCCTGGAAAACAGAAACATAGAAGGGAAAAAAATGTTCAGGCAACATAATAAAACAGAGAAAAACATCTTCAAGAGGTATTTAACTTGTTTAGTCTTACGCTGCAAGTTCTTTTTGTACACGCACTGCCTCTACTTGGACAACCTGTTGCGCCGTCCTCACAGTCTCATATAAATTCTGCATATTTCCAAAGATTCCTGCCTAAAAGAAGTTAGCAGGTCAAGGAAAAGTCACTTTCGGTTCCCTGACTTTGAAAGACATTTCTGTTTGGTCTCTAAATTACTGAAGATGAGAAATTTATTGAGCATGATATCAAAATTTTATACTGTTTTAATCATATTGCGGATCAAAATTCTACCTTTGAAGGCGCATCATCACTCTTCTCCCCATTCTCCTTTTTTCCCCCAAATAGACCACAAACACAAAGAGATCTACTATTTTTCTCAACTTTCCAAGGGCCATAAGGTGAGATCCGCGCACCAACTATATTTGACATTGAATTTAGGTTATCTGTTAGAGGCAGCCAGAAAAGAAAAAATTCTACATTAATAAGTATAGTGAGTACAATCAAATGTCACAAGAAGTGGTCTTCGTCTCCAATTTCAGAATGAAATTTTAGAAATAAACGAGGACTTTGCAGCAGCAGACAAATTTATATTCTCCAAACTCCAAAGTATTACATTCAAATTATAAAAAACAAACCACCAAATTCTAAAATAGTCGCGCACGTTTGGAGTGAATTCCTACTTTCTTTGACATAAAATACTCATTTCAACAATTGGAAAGTCTTTCAAAACATATCTAGCTTTTTAAAATTTTCTAATGAAGTAGACGGGATTTATTCAATTCTGACATTGGCATTATGAGACATGCAACCTGCTTCAGTCTAGGTTACGAATTAAGAACTAAACTTGACTGGTTCATGTCATTCCTTATCTATGAACTGTTTTTCAGGTGGATAATCTTACAGTTATCCCTAGTACTAGAAAGTTTTGAGGCTTATCCAAACTTATTAAATAGTTTTCAAGTTAATTTCCCAGATCACAGCCTTTTTCTTTCATGTTCTTTACAAAAAATAATGTACACAGGACCCATCTGCCTCCAAGTTCAAATCAAGAGGATCTCCCCCACTCATCTATCACAAATTTACTTCGATTCTACGAAAAATTAATAATTCTTGTATAGAAATGAACCTAACCCATCCAGTAATAAGAACTGAGGACACCGCCAGACAGTTCCATTTTAGGTCTAAACGCCATACTAATCACCTGCACCAACTTAGATCCCTCCGTTTGATTGAGTGGTTACGAAATAGCTACATAATATGCAATACAGAATTAAGTCCCAAGCAACCAATTCTATACAGAGATACAGCCAAACTAAATTTCCTACGGTCTCAGCAACCAAAAAAAAAAAAGAGTTCAGAGAGAAAAAGAGTTAAAGAATGGCACTAACTTCGCTTCTTCAAACCAGAAATCCCTCGGAGATTTGGCACTTGAGCACTCAGAGATATTGTCGACGCCATTGCTCAAAGCTGTGAATGTGCCGAGGAGAAATTCGAGAGGATAAACTATGAACCATTTAGTAGATTTTCGCTTCCAAACATCACCTAGCGCTTACACTTGTTAAAGAACGGACCAATAAACAAAGACCACGTTTCTTAATATTTATTTTTAACAAATATAAAATATTTTGTTTTTGTGTCCCAGATTAAAAAAAAGTCTCAAATTCACAAAACTGAGTAAAAATGTTGTGTGTCTATAATGTATTTCATTTTATTTTATTTTTTTATTTTTTTTATAATATAATAAAAAAAATTATAACACATATTTACAGCAAGTGTGGTGTTTTGGTTCTAATGAGGTGGGATGAATGGAGCTAAGCAGGAGTAACGTCGTGTACTTAATAAAAGTAGAATTTAAGCTAAATCTCAAGTTAGATCGATTCAAGATAGTTTCGCATCATATTGAGCATTTTTAAATTGTGATAGGGGTTAGAGGATTGAACAGTTGAAAAAGGTGAAGGCCATAGCAACATCTCCCGACCCCCCTGACCCATGTATGCTTATAAGATATCACATAGATGTTGTAGCACTCAACATAGATATCGGGTTAGGCACGGACACAATGCTTATAAGATACGACTATACATGCTAATCTATTATTTTCTTTAATATTATTAAAGATAATTAATCCAAACATAATTTAAAACACTAAGAAATATGATTATTTTTTAATCATTGTAAAATGTTAATTAAGCACTTTGGACAACTTAGTCCTTTTGTGTCTGACTGACATGAACCCAACCCAGCTTTGCGTTTCTTACTTTACCTTCTCCATCTTCGGAAAAGCTGAGTTTGAGGCTTCGAGATGAGGGGTAAAAAGGGAAGAAGAGGGAAAAAAAAGGGGGTAGTTTAGTAATTCTGTATAAAAATTGACCTACCCGCCAATGGCATCCTCCCTCCTCTTTCAGATTCATGAACATGGCGAAGGAAGAAAAGATTATGATGAAAAAGCAAGGGAGGAGGGAGGGGGTGCCCTACAAAATAAGGTACTTCACAAGCAACAGAACCAGCCCAGCCCCTCAATTTGATCCGATCGTCTTCCATTGCAGGGCTGGATCGAGCCCTCAAAGCAAAATACCGTCTCTGTCTCTGTCTCTCTCTCTCTAGAACCCTAGAAGTTTCTCTCGTTGCAGAAAAGGGGGAAGAGAGAGAGAGACTTCGCGCCCCATCGAGGAGAGGGAAGAGTCTGCGCCACCCAAATTGTGTGTCGCTCTGTCGTTGGCATCCACGGCCATTGAATGGCCCAGGTGGACCAGAATTTATGTAGAAGGAAAAACAAAAAAGGGAAGAAAGAGTTGGAAAGAAAAGAAAGGAAAGGAAAGGAAAGGAAAGCGAAGATGATGGATATCGAGATGTCTTCTAATGTCCTCCAACCAAACCCACCTCTCACAAACATCTTCATCACTGTCTCTGAAAACAACAATATTTTGCACCGAGTTATGTGGCCTTTTTTGGGTTTTAGTTGGCTCGGTCAGAGCTTCACAGAGAAAACAGGAAACCAGGAAGCTTCACCCACCCCCCACCCCTTCCTTCTCTTCCTTCCCAATTCCCCCATCAATTCCCATCCATTTCTCCTTTCACTTTCTTCTTTCTCCTTCTCTCCCTCTTTCTCTTCCCATCTAACTTTTTGGTTCTTTCCCCTTCTGGGTTCTTAATTTCCTTCCTTCCTTCCCATCTATGAAGAAGATGAAAGGGGCTGCTGCTCTCTTCCAATACCCTGTGTATGAGGATCCCAAGGCCAGATTCAAGCATCAGGGTCTCCTCCATGATTATCAGGTCTTGGAGAAGGTAATTTTCTTTTGCAGCTTCTACGGATTTGGGGTTTGTTTTTCTCTCGTGATTCTATCAGATCTGGCTTTCTTTTGATGATGTTTGAATATTTTCTTCAGATCTTCTCATATATTGATTGCATGTGAGATTTGGGTTGTTTCTTTTTTCATAGAATTTCGGGTTTGGAAGAGGAAAAGATGGTTTTGATCTATTAGCTCTCAATCATGGAAACTTGATTTTTCCCCCCCTCTCTTTCGTTGGGCTAACCTAATTCTTCCGAGTTCTGAACTGGCTATTTTCTTGGGTTAAGTTTTAGCCCTCTACTTCTGATTGTTCAAACAATGATATAAGAACAAAGATTTATGGATTGTTTGTTGAAATTTGAAATACCCATCTTACATCATCCTTCTCCCCCCCCCCCCCCCCCCCCCCCCCCCCCCCCCCCCCCCCCCCCCCCCCCCCCCCCCCCCCCCCCCCCCCCCCCCCCCCCCCCCCCCCCCCCCCCCCCCCCCCCCCCCCCCCCCCCCCCCCCCCCCCCCCCCCCCCCCCCCCCCCCNCCCCCCCACCCCAAGTTCTGAGTTTGTGACATAGAGATCGGTTTAAGACTCAGGAATGTTATGGATGAACAAACAGTTGAAAGTTTTTGTTTTCCTTCCAGGAAACAGGAACTGTCAAGAACAAATTGCAGATGATGAAGCAAAAGAAGATGACCCTGATTGCAGAAGTCCGGTATAATCTTTACATTATTACATTGTATTTGTGCTGATCTTCATCAGGAATTAGTGAATTGTTTAGGCCTAACTATGAGTCTACGTTTATATTGAAGATTCTTGAGGAAGAGATATGAGTACTTAATGAATAACCAATTATCAACAAACGACCATCATTCAAATGGAGATCTAATGCAGCAGAAGGAATTTCATAATCAAGTGGCTAACGATAATAAGAAGGGGAAGAGTGCTGCAAGAAGAAGACCTGCTTTGCAACCTGTCATGGCTATCTCTGATATAAACCAAAAGGAAAGAATTGACAAAGGATTCAGTATTCCTCTCCAGAATTCTACTCCAATTCCTGTTCTTGACTTAAACCAGAAGGCAAAGACTTCTTCTAGGAAGAAAGCCAATCAACAGAGTTCGACGCCCGTTTTCGACTTGAACCAGAAGGAAAGAATGTACAGTGAGAGAGACATCACTCCATTTTTTGACTTGAACCAAATTTCGGTAATTGTCTAAGGGGACTTATTTGGCTACTAATGGAATTATTACTACAATCTTATCCACCTCCTCTCCCTAACTATTGTTCCTTTGGTTCAGATAGAGGAAGAGGAATTGCAGACTCGTTACGAGCCATTGAGTGTGGTTGAGTTGAAGAAAAGCCTTCTTCAAGGAGGGAACGACGAGCAGCAAAACAATATCAAGATTTTGGCGTGCAGGGGCATTGGAGATGGTCCAAGTCGAGCTGGTAAGAGGAAGATTTCATGGCAAGACCAGGTTGCTCTAAGGGTTTGAGCTCATTTCTATATCTAGTGTCACTTAGAACTCTACTATTTGTACATGTATTAACATTTCAAAAAAGAATGATGATGAAGAATCGAAGTGGCAATCCTTCAATCCATTGTCTAGTTCTTTTGTAGAGAAGTAAAGCATGGCCTGGAATGCTATCAGAATTCTTAATGGCTGTTGGCTAAGCTTAAGCCTCAAACTTTTCTTCTCTAGTTGGCTAAGCTCTGATTCTTTCTACATGGAACCAAATTGTCTTCTGTATATGAAGAAAATTTCTATCCGTTCGACGAGGAAATTTACGCTAAGATCATTGATTAAACCTTTAAAGCTTGCTAAACAGATTAGAAAGAACAAGGTTCTGGTCTACGAAGAAGAAAATGCGGATAATCAAGCGGTATGAAGCTTCAAAGTCATGTTATCGAATACTAACATTGGCCATAGACAAGGTCCAAACCATTACAGATTATAACACTGGACTGCTCTGCTGCTACAACAGAGCCAACACTTACAAACCTGTAAGAAGAACACATAAACTAAAGAAGCCACATGAAACTTCCCACAGCAACGAAGAAGTTGATTTGATCCGTAAAGGGTTAGCATCATTCTTCGAGTGCCCCCTATGAATGTCATTCCCCCCGCCATAAACTCCTCTTGCCCTCATAACCCTCGTTGCAGCTCCAACGTTTATCTGTTCACTGGCCTGCAAATCTGCAGATGCAGCAACACAAGAAAGCAGTTCTTACACTGTTTTTCAAGTGCAAGATTCAAAAGACTGTTAGATTTGTTACCTTTTCTGGGCCTCCCCTGCTTCAGGTGCTTGTAAGGATCATAAGCTTTGTTGGTGAAATAGGCTTCAGATAGACAAAATGGAAGGAGACAGAGGCAAAGAAGGGAGATGAGGAGCAAAAGGAATGGTCCTTTCCTCATGTTTGATTGATTTTTGGTGTTCAAATCCAATCTAACGAGCAATGGAGGGGGGCATGCATGTTTTTAACCACTAAAAAGAAACAATAGTGCCCCCCTATAAAGGTGTATAGCTCACAGGCAGACATATTTGGATAAGAATATATACTCAAATCATCTTTTTCTTTTCTTTTCTTTCACAAAAGAATTCAAAACTTACCTCTTAAAAGATTGAATGTGTGGCTTAACATGAAGTTCCGTTTGTAATTTCTTCTTGCATTGTTCTTAAATTCTAGGAATATTGTATCACTAACATGATATTCATAGAATATAACATTTGTTTGATTTATTTTGAAATAAGAAATCAACTCATCACCAAGAAATAAAAACTTGAATTTTGATGTATTAACTACGAAGAAAAGAATATTCACATAATAGTGGTGCAAAATAAAAGATGTGTAGACAGAATGTAAAGGAAACTTAAGTGGAGAGATAATGAAGATGGAAAGAATTATATGATAGAAAGTGTCTTTGTATGGTTACCAAAGAAAGCCTAGTCAGAAAGATTCATAAGAATTAGTGCTACCTGCATTGATTATGATTCAACGCCCCTTAGCTGATTGTCAACTTGTCGTAGAGGCTTTTTGGTGCTCAAAGACATGTCCTCGATGAGCCTCAAGGGCTGTACCCTGTATTGTACAGTAATCTTCACCATGCGCCCTCTTGATGGATGAGTTTCAAGGGCTGCATTGTACCATAATCTTCACCCGGTGCTTTCTTGATGGATGAGTCTCGAGGACTGCATTGTACCGTAATTCTCATCTAACGCCCTTTTTATATACGAGTCGTCTCAAGGGCTGCATCTTTACTCAACATCTTTTTTATGGATGAGCCCCAAGGCAAAATCATAAAGCACAATCTTCATCCAGCGACAGGCAAAATCCTTTAGACGACATAAATCCGTGACAAAATAAGTGGCCATGATGCCACTATCCACTTAGTGTCCACCTTGTTAAAACTGAAAAAGAAGAAAAAAGAAAAAATTAATTACTTGTTTAATATGATTCCGAAGCGATAGGGTTCTTGAAGAGAAAGGGGGAAAAAGAATAAAGTGCGATGAATTAAAGAAGAAAAGACGGCAAATCTTCTTTTGCAAAATTCAGGTAAGACAAAAGCTATAATTCCTTACCTTCTTCAGTTGCCCTAATTCTGTTCCATTTCTTTCATCTGCAACAGAAGCCATTAGACAAAAACAAAATGAAGGAACATTCCCAATCATCTCATCTCATCTCAAATTCGAATAAACAGAAGGTTACGATGAGATAATCGCGAAGAAAATGTTCGGAAGGAATAAAACCTTGGGAATGCCGGAAGCGCGTTGCCGGTCGCGTCTACGGCGTTTTTTAATCGAAACGCGATGAGATCTCAAGCGACGGAGGGCGATTTTATTGGCGAGTTCATCGACATCACGAGGGGGAAGCGCATTGCTACTGTGTTTAGCCTCTTTGATTGCGAGGCAGAGGAAGTTGTGCCACTGAGAAAGAGAGGCGTCCATTGGTTGTTTCGTTGGGGAAGATTGGAAGTGCCTTTATCTGTGTGATCGAACATGGAGTTAGGTTGAGAGGCGAGGCGAAGGGGCGCCATTAGCAGTAGAGTTTGGTGATGTTGAAGACCCACCATGGGGATTCTTTGCAGGAATGGGGACTCCATTGAAGGAAGAAAAAACAGAAACGAGGCTAATGTTAGAAGGGTTCGTAGGACGAATCATTCATAGCCATAAAACAACGAAAATCAAAGAACGACATTCGGCCGCACGACGATCTACTGGAAACCATCTGTAAACCTTCTTTTGATACTGATCTTCATGGCCGGAGAGGATCCGGTGTCTTTATCCGCCCACCGATGCTCCGATGTATGACGGATATTCCGGCGGAGTACTCCGGTGAAAGAACTCGAATCATCGCCATGATAAGCCAGACGAGATGGTGAGAGAGAAATTAGGGCTAATGGAACATGGAAAATCGAATTCGAGCATCCGAGATTGGAGGTATAATGTGTAATCGCATAGATTTTATATAGTTTTAGACTATAATGAAGATGAAGTTCAGATTTTCGTTCTAATTTTGCCGCGTTTTAAAAATTGAAGTCGTCGGAATTTTCCTTTCAGAAACATTTTCCCGGAAAATCAAGATTTTCTTAGATCTTGTAAGTTTCGTTGAGTTCTTCTGAAATTGAACGTCTTCATAGTAGTTGGTGAGATCCGTGTATTTTGTTTGTTAGGATCTGTTTTTTTAGGTTCAACTATAAATTAATCTTTAAAAAATATAAAACTTTAAAAATATAAGAACAAGATAGACATAAATTTCAAAGTTTAAAGAATAAACTTAAAATAATTTTTATTTTTAGTCCATACATTTTCAAATGCTTATTTTTAATTTTTGGTTGTAGGGCCTATTATTTTAATGTTAATTTTTAAATTAAAATATGGTGAAGCAATAAATGATAAAAGTACATTCCAAGGCATTGTCGTCAAATAAGAAAAAGTGCACCATCACATCACATCACATCACATCACATCACACATGTACTTCTCATGGGGGGGGGGGGGNGGGGGGGGGGGGGGGGGGGGGGGGAAGAAGGCAAAACCAAGTAGTTTATCATTAACTAGCCCAAATTAACAGCCAACAAGTCCCAAAGAAACAATAAAATAAAAAATAACATGATTTAACATTTTTTTTTGTTATAGAAAAAACATATTCAGAAAGAAAAAGAAAAAGAAAAGGAAGACAGGATCCATTGAAGGGAACGCTCTTTTAGAGTTATTCAGCCATATGATTTAGCCATGCTTGGAGAGCAAAATCCATGGCATTGCGGGGGTTCATTTTTCACTCTCAATAGACATGCTACAGACTCCGAGAAAACAATATACAACTCAATTAAAATTACCTGTTCTTTTTGTAGCCACCATATCAGATAATGAAATACATGTTGTATGTCACATGAGGAAGGCAAGTGGAGCGGGGAGCGCCGCGTCAAAACTAAGGACGAGATGTTTCATTTGATGTTTGTAACTAGAAAGCTTGAAGCAGTAAGATTCACCTTAATATGCCAGACTTCGACAGCCTTCGATATCGGATGCCAACGAGTCCAATAATCCTTGTCCAGACACATTAGAACTAATCGTCTTCAAAACAGCATCAAATATATCTTTCCTAAACCTGTCGTCTTCCACCTTCTTAATGGCCTCTTTCACCACCTGAAAATCCAAACCGCCAGATATAACAAGTTTACCAATTATCTCACCAAAATTGATGGGTGCTTTTGGTAAATCAATGCCTGCGTCGTCGAGCATGGAAGCATAAAGCAAGCATCCAGTCCCAACGTCACTAGCTGTAAAAACCTTCCTGGAGAGTAAATAGTCCAGAAACTTTACAACTGCTTCAACACATGGTGGGCTTTTCTCTAGGGCCAAGGAAATGGCTTCTTTTACAACCTCAGGGTGGTAAGTTGGTGTCATGAGTTCTTCCACACACTGTAAAGCTTCATCCAAAATCCGGATACTGAAATATTCTTCAAGAAGAGAGTGAGTTTTCTTTCTGAGGTCATCTTGTTTTAAAGATGCAGCTGGAATCTGTGGTCGCTCTGCAGGTGGAGGAACTGTTGCTGCGGCAATAGGTTTATGAACCTGACCAGAGGGCTCTAACCCATGACCAAAGTTAACAGGACGAGTAGTAGTTGCACCTGCACCCTGCAATAGAGCACTATTCTTATTACTAATAAGCCCACCAGTACCCTGGGGAAGTAGCCTTGCATTCAACGCTGATCCTTTGCCAGCGAACGATGCTGAGCCACGCCCAGATCCATCTGCCCCCCTTGGTATAGGTCGGGTCCTATGTACCTCCCAATTGTCATTATCCATGCCTGGCATACCAGGCATCTTCCTAGTTCCTGGCATGCCAGGCATCATACCCCCAAAACCAGGTCGATTGATAGGAAAGCCCCCAGGGCTGGTGTTCCCAGGAGAACCAGACACAACGCCACGATTATTTCTCATATTAACAGTAGCACCAGGACGTAGTCCCAGATTTTTTTCTGCCTCTGTATGTATTTCAGTAATAGTTTTGGCTTTAACCTGTAGGAAGAAAAGGTTGAAGGCATTAGAACAAAAATCCAAAAATTTGTTGGACCAACCAATGAAAGAGAGAGAGAGAGAGAGAGAGAGAGAGAACAAGGGTCTACCTCTTCACGCCTAGGAACCCAATTGTTGGCACGCAATTCAAGAACATCACGAACCATGAACTTCAGTCGTGGGGCCAACTGAGTGTGTGTGGTCAGTTCTTTCAGTCGGCCAAAGTACATGTCATTTATACGTCGTGACTTAGTGTTCTCGTCTAGCTGCTTACCTATGGTGTTAAAGAATTGACAGATGGCCTCAACATTTTCTTCTGCAGGACAAGATTTGTTATCTGGTCCTAAAAGTTCCTGAACACAACACAAGCTATCAGAAAAGGCAGCATTTTACAAAATTTAAAGGAAGGGTGAAACAATCAGCAATAATTCAGATGGACATCAAATAAAGACCTGCACGATGTGGTGGACGATTTTCTCAGGCACCATCTTTTGCTTCAGAAGCTCTCCAATTAATCGAATATTTCCAAGAGTACGAAGTTTCAAAAGTCTGTCTTTATCCCTGCGTTCGCTCTCTTGCTCAGGGGCAGTCATCTGCCTAAGCTCTTCCCTCAACTTGTCAGCACCTTCAAAAGCCTCCTGACAGATATTTAAGAGGACTCGTTTAAAAGTAACTTCTCTACCACCAGGTTCATCAGACGGAAATTGTGGCAGCTTCTGATTCAGATCGGAACATAATTGAGCATACATGGGGCAAAATGTGGGTTCAAGAACGGCCTTGTCAAAAATAAGTGAAATGACATCCTGCATTGCAAGCAAAGTGAGATGGGGGGAAAAAGTAGCATCATTCTTGAATCAAGCAAGTGGATGAAGATAACCTTCAAAATATCAGCGGAGGTGATTCCAGAGTCAATTAGCTGACCCTTAAGGAGATCGAACTTTTCTGGTGTTAGCTTGTTCAATATCCTGCATAACCAATGCACTTTTTCGTAAATACCACAATATTCAATAGTTAACAAAGGTTATGAGGCATTAGCCACAAAGGTCACCATCAACTTTGAGGCACGGCTTTTGGTATAGGGGATTAAGAGGCATATTTGAGGCATCCACCTCGATTAGAACATGCCAAAGCGTAGAGAAAAGGGATTGTCGGTTATCATTTCGATTTTAAGTGGCTGTTGAAGCTTTTAATTCTGTCTTGGAAGTGCACAAAGCCTCTCTGCCTCTTGTATATAGGTGATCCAAAAAATTTCTAGTACTATTCAAGTATATACTACTATTCAGCATCTGACGGGTCATTAGATGATGTTATTTTACTCTATGAGTGCACACAATTATTAAATGCTTCTTTAATGGTTAGCAACGAATATTAGTATGGAACCTTTCCTGCCGTAGTACTTAGAAATTTTCCCGTAGGTTACCCTTAACCTTCATGCATTAATGAAAGAATTTGAATTTGGCACTTAAATGAATGTCATGTATCTGTTTTGGCTATTATGCAGGTACTTAATCATCTGTTCATTTAATGAGGTGAGTTACTTTGATTCATTGGTTCGCATGGATGGTCTTTCCAAGAGGCTATATTATTTAGATTATGTTTTCAAGTGCAGTAAGGATGACCTAGAACATTTAAATGGGTCTGAAGTTTCCAAGAAGCCTCATTCATTGCTATGTGACCAAGGCATGCAAATTTAAAACAAGTTTCAGTGGATGAAGGAGATGAGGTTCTAAACAAGGCCTTCGTTAGCATATACATTGCAATATTGTTTCAGAAAATCTTCTTACGGATACGAAGACAGTCTTTGTTCTTTGATTGATGAGGGGCATTCTGGTCTGGAGGCCCCTCCCTGATCCAATTGATCCCTCCTAAACTATTGTTATGGATCAAAGAGCTTCTTTGGGCCTTCTAGGCCAAGTTCATCGTCCTTCGTTCATTCTCTTTTCAGTAAGGAAAATCTATTTCAATTTGGTTTGGAATCCTAGATTTCTTTCTAATGAGACTAAGCTTTAGATAGTTTTGGTTTTCTGAGAGTTTCTACTGGCAACTTGCTGTTTTAGTGCTTCTACTTCATTTTTATTACATTGAATTTCCTTTTGATGGCCTCATTGGTGGTCTTCCTGCTTTTGGTTATTGGCTCTTTAGTATGGTAGCTTTTCATTGACTGATCTTTTGGCGCTGTTGGTAGGCTTTGGTGTCTTGCTCCTTGTGGCTGTGGCTATTCTTGTGGAGCTGTCTTCTTTCATATTTTGGGGTCTTTGTGTGGTTGGGTCCTTTTGTTCTTGGAGAGCCTGTATTGCTCTTCTTTTCTTTTTCTTTTTTTTTGGCTTTTTATTTTCAGTTTGGCTGGGCGTTTGATTATTTTTCTCTCCCATTTGTGTCCTTGAGCATTTTATTTCCATTCTAAGTATTAGAATATATATATATATATATATATATTTCCTCTGAATATAATGGGTATTTGTATATAGTTGCAGTGTCGGTAATACACTGTTTTACATTATTGTGATTTCAATCCTCCTTTTATAAAATACTTTGTCTGCTTGCACTAAGCATTAATACTATTGACCAGGGCCTCGTGACTGAAAATGGCATAGAATGCTAATTGTGAAGGGATAGGGTGAGGAGTACAACAAAACTAAAATCCAATTCGAAATTATAAAAGGAGTGAAAAGGAGAAATTAGTAACTCATGTCATTAATATGTATTACCCCTTTACAGTCTTCAAGACACGATCCTTGTCAGAGAGAGTTCCTCTCCTGGCTGACCATGGTACCTCAGCTTTGATTAAAGCAGGGGGTCCTCCCTAAAATAAGTAAAGTGATGATAAATAATTAGACATAGGGCTTTAACAGCTACAATTTAGAAACAAATGAGCGTAAGTATAAGTGCCCTGCACAAGTCATTTTCCCCCCCACCACGAAATAAAATAATTTTGTTTTTCAGAATTATACATATATCTTGTCAGAGATTTTCTCGATAAACCGTGGAGCAACACATTTGTTCAAAGAACCTACAAGGATGTAAAGGAAAAGTCTAGATAAATTTAAACTAGAATATCAAAATTCCCAACTACATAGAAGCAGTTAGTTGAGCTAGCAACGTGTGAGAGTTAAATTACATACTTCCAAATGTACATCATAAAGTTTACAGGGAACAAACTGCTAATTGATTTTGGATGAGGTTTGAGATCTTGTTCTTGTTTAAAATAAAAGTTAGTGGAGATGTCCTTTTCTGAGTGCATTATTTCAACGAAATCAACTAATGAAAACTGCAGGAAGAAATACAAAAATTACCCCTTGGTTAGGAGTGGTTCGGGTCCAAGATGAGTGAGGATCTTGACGATTCAATTGATTTGCATCTTGCTGTCTAGAGTCAAAATGACCACCAAAATCTCTATCCCGAATTGTTTCCCTGGACCTATCCTCTCCAGAAGAAGAAAATTGGGCAGAACGGCCACGCCAGTCACGATTGTCAGGCTCAGAATAGCGATTCTGAGACAGATTAAGTTGCTATAAAAAGGACAAGGAGATGTTACAGAGAATCATACACGAACAAATACTTCAAAACCCTGCTTTTCATAAATTACCCTTAACAAATTTGAGGGGAATCAGATGGTTAAGAATACCAGTAGGTGCAGATAAAACAACTTTAAATTTTAATGAAGGACCTCTAACAAACCTTCCAGCACCCCCAAGAGAAAGCAAGAAAACAATCAATCAAGTGAACGACCAACATACTTACATTGCTCTCTCCACGACTCCAACTTTGTTCCTCGCCAAAAATTTCCACTTCAATATCCCGTTTAATTTTTAGTATATCATCTGGAACTTCCACGGCCTTCAAGAAACAAGAGGAACCAATCACTCAAAAAACATTAAGAAACAGCTACTACCAATTCTACGCAAAAGTATCAGTACTGGTACCTGTGACTTTGAAATATTTAAAGTGTACATAAAACTAGAAAATAGCTACCGGTTCTTTTTCTTTATTTAGAAACAAGGAGGGGCAATGATCATAACTAAAAGAACAAAAAAGATTTAATGAGAAAATGCATATCAATCAAATTATCCCAGAAAGAAGCCAAAGTTATATATTTTTATTTGATTCTTAATACGGAAGTAATAAAGTTTACAAGATATTCACGGAGAGGAAGTAGACACATGCACCGTCGAGACTATTAACTTATTTTGATAAAATAAATTAGGAAATGATGTTTACTTCCTGAAGCTGCAAAAGCTGATCTCGGGTATACCGAACACGCTCACGACCCTCAAACCGTGAATCTCCAGCCTATTAAAAATGAAAAATGAGGGTTAAAACAGAATCCAACGAGAAATAAAAATGATGCCCGTACAAAATTAAAAAGAGCAACAATATGCGACAAAATATTTCTGCCATTGGATCAACTCAAGATGAATTAAACCGGAAACTAATAATTAACTTCCATGATTTCCACATCCCCATCGATTAAGAAGCCCAGATTGCAATCTTAACTCTACCAATTCAAATCAAGACGCACAAGGAAGCAATAAACCCCATCACAATTGATAAACAAAAAAGCAAATAACCATTCACATCGACATATCGAATCCACAAACCCGCACGCTCAAACAGTTTCAGAAAACAAGATTAAGACATTGAAAGGTCAAGATCCAAATCAAAGAACAAGTGTTGGTAAATAGAATCCAATAAAAGACCATCGTAGGCACATACCTTTACAGAAAAGGAAGAGGAAGAAGCGCCATGAGGACGGAGGGAAGGGAGATCAGAGGAAAATGAACCAAAGGCAAAAGAAGATGAAGATGATGAGGAAGATGAGGATGAAAGCTCAAAGCGAGGACCAAGGAGTCTAGGTCGACCGCCACCAGGTCTCAAGCTTAGAACCGTCTGATCACCTTGCTGCATAACTCGATCTATCGCTCAAGGAGGATATCTCCGCCGCAGGACCAAGAAGGAGGAGAAGAGGGAAAACGAAGGAGAGAGAAATCGGTGGAAGAAGATTCAGCGGCAGTGCGCGCTGAATTGGATAGGATTTGAAGAGAAATGAAGCTTTTGGTTTTTATCCGTTTCTCTCTCTTGTAATGAGGAGAGAGAGAGGTCTGATAAACAGAAGAGAGACAACGATGAACCGGTTGCGGGAGCCTAAAAAAACCCTTCTTTCCCACACTCTGCTCGCTCAACCACGCCAATCTCTCTCTCTCTCCCCCTCTCTCCCTCTCTTTTCTTTTACCCTCCATAAATATAATTTTCCATTTTCTGATTTTCTCTACCTTTAATTTTTTTTTCTAAGCTTAATATAATATATTTAAATACTGTTTTAAAATATATTCCTTTCTCGTAAAAAAAAAAAAAAAATCTCATTTTTTAATTGCTTCGTTAATAAATTTTTTTTATATTAAATTATTTAAATGGTCAAATTTATAAAATTTTAATTTTACGTCTAATTAATCAATCAATTCTTAAAAAGATATTAAATAAGTCACGATCATCTTAGTTACTCTATTGTAATTTTATTTTAAAACTCATTAAAGTAGCCATTTAAAAAAGATCGGTTCATTTACTCTGTTTAAATTTAATGAAAAATCTTATTATAATATTTGTTTCTAATTTTGCATATTTAAGTGGTGCATTAACAAATTACAACACTAAAATGAAATAGTAATAAATGATTTAATTTATTTACTTATTAATTTTATTCGTTAGTTGAAACATATATAGGATTATATTTCTTTTTAATTTTTTTTATTATGTGAGAATTGATTTCGAAAATGATAAATATTTTATTTAATTAAACTCGATTAGAAAATGGATATTTTGTTTTGATATGTATAGGTTAGATTGAGTTGAAACATGATTAAATTTTAACATAAATTCCCATTTTAAATAATTAATCCATTCTAATCAAATATTTAATAAAAAAAAATTATAAAGGAATATGATTATATATTTTGAAATATTACCTTAAATAGCTAAAAAAAATTATTTTTAATAGTAGTTGGAATATAAATATAAAAAAAAGAAATAAAAAAAATTGATAAAAAAAAAAACGTGAGTTTATTTTGTTTTTATTCTATGGAAGCCAAACTAGTCGGCCCAACCAGATAATTTATTTGTATATTTCTTTTTAGTGATTCAGTCGGTTTTTATTTATATTAAGTAAGTAATAATTATAATGGTATTTATTGCCCACAGATTAGGCAATTACAGTGGTATTTATGGTTCACAAATTAGGTATTTATTAATTGATTAAAAATTTCCCTTTTTTAGTCGAAGGAAATGATTTCTATTTAATTTTACTTTTAAAATGAAAATTAATATCCTATGATATTTAGAACATAATAATAATATAATTGTGTTAAACATCCATTATGCACTTTCCAATTGCACACGCGCATTGCATAAGTGGAAAAAAAAAAAAAGTAATAATATTAATAATACTTTTTATAATAAGCTAATTATGGCTCTCTAGTGCCTTCACTATACTTTTATTTAATTATAAAAAATATTCATTAATTTTTAAAAGATATTAATACCCAAAAAGCTTTAACCAATTATATTATTATATATAAATTAAAAGAAAGAGTAAATGAAAAGGAAAAATAACCAAATATAGATTAACAATTTTTTTAAATATTGGTAATAACATTTAATTTAAAATTAAAAGTTTGATGATATTTTTGAAGAGTACACGCTTAAATATATTTTAATTTTAAAAAAATTTATTGGCACTAATGAAAATTTTTAAGTTAAATAATAATATTTTGAATTTTTAAATTTAATAGAATTTAGAAATATTATGTAATTTTTTGGCCTTTAATATAGGAAGGTATTTCCCGCCTCCAAACGAGGAAATCGGAGGGAAGTGGCGAGATTAGAAGCTCCCGGGAGCGCCGTAGACGCATACAGATGATATGCACAAACACGACCACGTCTGGAAATACGATGCCACAAGTTCTTCGACCTTGGGGCCGTTCGCCACGTGCGCCAACTCTTCGCCATTGTCTCCAGACCCGATCTATTATTGTTCAATGTCGTTGGTAGAGGCTAATCTTCGATCTCTGTCTATACCCATTTAAGAAATGAAAAGACTAATATTAGGCCACACAATTTTAATTGTGCATTTACGATTTCAGCTGCTTCGAGGTTTGAGGATGAGAGGATTGACGTCTTGTTGCAGGCGCATTCCATTGTTGGTGGGGCGGCGTCAAATTTGTTTGTTGGGTATGTAATCGTTGATTTGTACATCAAATTTACGCGCGCCGAGTTGGCGCGCAAGGTGTTTGATGTTGTGCTTGAGAGGGATACGGTTCTCTGGAACACAGAGAACCCGATGTCTATTGAAGTCAAGCTGAAGCATAAGTAAGATTGGAGGCAAGCAAATAGACAAGAGTGTCAAAGATAGGCTTGATAAGAGCCAAATAGGGTCTCGGGCGTTAACCGGAATTTCAATCTGAATTTTGGCCAAATTTGATGTCAAGTCTGAATCGCTAGGTCGGCAGCTTTCAAATCAGTTGTTCATAAACATCATCGATGTTGAATATTAACTTGCTGTGGCTGCAGGTACGCAGCTGGGTCATGCTTAAAGCATGGCTTTGCAATTCTCTTGCTTCAGAAATTGTGTGAATCCAGTAATAGTTATTTGCAAAGGAGAATAAATGGTCTTGGCTAGGTACCACAGCTGTTGAGGGTTTTGGAAGTGAATTGTTTACAATGTTTGCATGAAGTATCGATATTTATTCTCTTCTATATTTATATTTTTGGATACTCAGGGGATCAGTTCGCTGCATTTAAGAAAAAAATTTAAAGAATGCGTCTCCAAGGATGTTAAGCCTTGAGGTACTATACTATCTTTGGCTATGAGTCAGAAGTTACCAATTTCTATACATGTGCTGCGTGTTATGTATAATTTTTTTTCCTAACCTTTCGTTTTCCTTTTTTCTTGCATGAAGCTGTTGATCAGTTTTGATTTCTATACTGTTCAATATTCTATTATTCTAGAATCTATAAAGAGTCTAGTTTTCTATCAAAAGAAGATAAACAAAATTCTAAAATTTCTAATAGGTTGAATCAGGGGAATCTTGCTTTCTATATTGTTTACTTTTCTCAATGGACAAGGTGATGAAGGTACAAGTACAATACTATAATTTTCTAAATGAAACACTCTGTTTTGTGTACACAAACTGAAGTAAACAAACACATCATCTTCATTTGTTCTCAAGCTAGACACGTTGTCATACTACACAAAAATTTCACTCTTACTTTTATTAATTCTTGTGCTTCACATATTCTAAGTACAATGTCCATGCATATGAATCTCCTGGATATGCACATGAATCTTCTGGTGATGCACACACAAATAAGAAGAAAGAGAGGAAGTATTTCAGCAATTTAGTCCACATTGCTTTGTATCAGGTCCCTTTGTTTTCATCACAAACGGATCAATTCGGACCCAAAGCAAGGAGAAGATTGAAGCCAACAGCACCGACCATATGACGACTATAGTCGGTGTGCGGTTTTGTCGGCCCATCAAACCCTTAAGGAATGGGTAGAGATGAACAATCACCCAGAAGGCAAAGAAAAGCTTCCCAAATAGAGGTCCCCATGATTGATAGCCATTATTTATGGCATCTGAGATGCCTGCAACAACACCAACAAGGTTGATGATCAAAATAGTTGTGGGAGGGATTAGCAGAGTGGTCCATTTGAAGGCATATAATTCTCCAAAGTCTTCGTCATCTGTTGCCTTGGATGTAACTGTGAAGCTAGTATCAATTCCAGCCAAAACCTTCAATAGACCTTGTACAACAGCAAATAGATGAGCTGAAATACCACCAATGACCCAGAACTGCTCATTTCTCCACCATTCCTCAATGCTAACTCCACTCCATTTAAGTTCAAGAATACCCGTAGCAAAAATGGAAAGAAACAATGCAATGAAATAGAAACTTGCAAATGTGCTGATCTGTTTGTCCAAAAGCCAAAGAGAAATTCATCAGTGGATGCAAAATACCTTGCCAGAAACAATGTAGAAAGTAAAAGTTTAATTAGTTCGTGTGCTGGACCGGGGCTGATGGCCAATTAATTTTTCAAACAATATAACTGTAAGTTTCAAATTTCCACTTCCAATATATTTTCTGCTTAAATCATCTTTTGTAGGCGATAATGTAAATGTTACTATATTTACCGGTGGCATGATAAACTTATCCGTAAGCAGGCAGATTGCAGGGAGGGTACAGTAGGCAAGAAGTGGTATTGAAGTGAAGGGGTAGACAGTGGTGTTGACATATGCAAATCTCTCTAGCCACTTTAGCTTTCCACCCTTATAGCCATACCAAACAGGGCAGTGGTTGCTGAAAAAAATTTCAATGGACCCGAGCGCCCACCGAAGCACCTGGTTCAGCCGATCAGACAAATTGATGGGAGCTGTACCCTTAAATGCAGGTCTCTTTGGCATGCAGTATATAGATCTCCAGCCACGACAATGCATTTTGAAACCTGTTAGAATATCTTCTGTGATAGAACCGTAAATCCAGCCCAGCTGCATTCACAAACATGACACTAGTTTCAGTTCCAAGTCGACCTATCTCTAGACCACATCTGACAATAACTTTTTGTTTGATTTAGGTGTTCGTATGAACTAAAAGGAGGAGGGTGGTCGACATTACCTCGGTACCCCATTCGGTTTTGTCTTCATAACCACAACTGATAACATGAATTGCTTCCTTAAGCAGGGCTGCTGGACCGGAGGAGGGTGGAACACCGCCTTCTTCCATCAAAGTTGAGGTAACAAAAATTGATGAGTGTCCAAATTTCTTTTCAAAATTCATTTGCGACATCAGTAGCTCCTTGTCATCTTCCATCACTACGCATATAGCAGCAAGAGAATAAATATGAGTTATCACTATCTGATGGCAAAGTATCCACCAAGACACAAGAACCAAAAAGTTGGAAGTTTGAAAAAAACTCACCTGCAGCATCTTCATCTACCCCACTTTTAGAGCTCTTAAGCTTCTTGCGACGTCCAAAGCATGGACAACAATCGCAGCTTACCATTTTTGGGCGCTTAGGACCTTTTGGGGGTTCATAACCATATAAAGCTTGCCTCCTAAAGACGCAGCCTGTGCCAACATATACGGGTCCCTGAATTCCATCTAAACCTCGCATGTTAATCTGCATCACAAAGAAAATAGTTCATTTTTACGGTTCTTAGCTTAGTTTAGTCACTTGAGAAAATATATATAAAATTTCAGAGATGGGGTCTTTACATCAAAGAAGACTGTGTTTCTGTTGGCATAACGATCATGCCTATCTATTCCATCGAATCTTTGTGGAAATTGCACATAACAGACTTTCTTTCCAACTTGAGGGTCCATAAGGAAACACATGGCTTCTCGTGCTGCTTTGCTATTGTTTATGTAGTGATCACAATCCAAGTTCAACATGAATGGAGCATTTGTAAGCACTGCAGAGACACGAATCTACAATTGTACAAAATGTTGGGGATTAGATAAAGGAAAAGGAACAGACTGGGGTTGGGAAGGAGAGAAACTTGACCGAGCAAGTTACCAAGGAATTCATGGCACCGGCTTTCTTGTGATGCTGGAAACCTGGTCTTTTCTCACGAGATACATAAACTAGGCGGGGGAGTTCATTCCCTTCGGCATCAAGGCCTCCACTGTGACCTAGAAAAACTTGGATCATACCGGGATGATCTTTTGTGTTGTTGCCTGGCCATGGTGTTCCATCTTGCATTATCCATCCCTCCGTGGGAACTTTCATGGCTTTCGCTACTTGAGCATTTATTCTGACCTTGAATTCTTCATACTCTCTCTACACGAATCAAAAAATGTTTCCAGCTTGATATTGAGCACATATTGTAAAACTCCTATATGTACCTCTTTTTCAATGTATTTGTGAAAATTGCATACCTTCATTGCTCGACGCTCCTTTACAAATGTTGGTTGGACTTTATCCTTGAGATAATCAATCTTCTCACAAAAGTACATTTCAGGTGCTCGTGGTTCTATGGAGAACTTCTTACAAAAAGGGACCCATTTCCTTGCAAATTCTGCAGTTTCAGACATTGCTTCAAAGGTAAGCATGGACGCTCCATCGTCCGAAACATAGCATGAAACCTTATCAACTGGATAGTCCATGGCCAAGATAGATAAGATTGTGTTAGCTGTTACAAGAGGAGGTTCCTTCATCGGATCTACAGTACTGACGAAGATGTCTACTGGAGCAAGCAAATTAGGTTCATCCTCTCGTTCATATCTACATTACAACATCCATGAGTATCTCCGATGATTATATTCTGAACTTTTATACATATTCGACTAACAAAGTTTCTTTTTTTCCTTCTTCCTTGTCTAGAATTGATATTACCTTAGAGTTAGACGATCCAAGTAGGTTTCACGATCAATTGGGAACCATTTGGGGAACTGATCGAGGATCCATGAAAATGCAAACCAGATTTCACATATCACAGAAGTTAGCCACAAACCCAATGCATCATGCACTGGATTTAGAATCCGATAACGAAGGAAGAAGGCGAGAATAACGAGCCGGGCCACAATAACCATCCGGTAAGGATTAATTTTGCTTGATGCTATTGGTACCTTCCTTGATAATGGCTGTCTAGCTGCATCATTCCTGCAACAGTTTACAAGTTAATACATAGACTTCCTCGAGTGAAAGTTTAAAACATCCGAATTAGGAAGGCAGGCATTGTCAAAATTTTCAAGCATACATAGCCATGTCAGGGTCATTGGCATCATCAGGTTCAGGTCCAAGATTGCCTTGCTGCAATTTCCAATCATCCATTCTATCTTTCCAACCTTCTCTCTTTTCATCCCATCTTGCACTCCCTGATTTTTTTGAAAACAAACTTCATGTAGCTTAAAGGAGAGAGATCAAAGTCCTCATCAATTTAATGCAAAAACAATGGGGTTGAGAAGATTTACCTGGTTCAGAAACCGGATATGGATGCACACGTTTGTGCAGCGAAGAAGACAACATCTGCTCTCCATAACCTTGAGAAGATAAAGGAAGCTCACCATTTACCTGCATATGCATGAGATGCTTGGTTATAAATCTAATGTTAACTAGGAAAAAAGTTCCACTGAGACTCGAGAATGAAAGTTTCGCCCACTCACTGGCTGTGTTCTTCCATACTGTGCATTTTCATCATCATCAAGGCCTCTACCATAGCTCATCTTGCCATGAAGCATAGCTTCTGCCAGATGACTGTGGTTGTTCCTTTCATCATCAATGTTGAACTCATGTTCAATGTCATCTATGTCTTCTTCATCGTCGTCTCCCTCGACCCTTGGACTCCCTTCACATTACCCAAAAAGAGAGTTTAAGAAAAAAAGTGAAGATGAAACTAGTTATTGCTTTGTTCTGTGCCTTACCTTTGAGTCTCTTATATCTAGTTTTACACTGAGGGCAGAGTTGGCTTCCTTCTCTTCGTTCATACTCATAGCAGGGTCTGCAGACTGGAAAACCACATTCATTGCAAGCAACAAACAGATCACCATCCACAGTAAGCCCCACTTCATCACCACAGATCTCACAAACTTGACCGTCCAAGTTCTTCAACGGCTTTGGCTGAAGAAGAAAAAAAAGAACAGAACAGAACAAAACAAAACAAAAACAACCAGATCAGCCACAAACGCACAAACCAAAACTTGCACACACTGACTTTCAGAATAAGTTAAGTACCTCCTCATGGCCATGAATGACAACAAGCTCATTGCGATTGTGAGACCCAGCGACAAGTCCAGCGCTGGCTTCCATGGCTGGCGATCGACAGAGACTAGGTGTTCAGAGAAGGATGAGAGTTTGGAGCAAGGAAGGTGTTTTATGAAGGAGAAAGGTAGAGAAGGAGGAAAAGGGTGGCATGAGATATTGAACTGTCTTCTTCACCTAATGTGTCCATGTAATGGGTGGTGAGTTGGTTGCTGTGTCAAAGTCCCGTCTTGCCTTGAAGTTAAGTTTCCTCCCCTTCACTGTTCAACCGCCAAGGACCTCTCTTCTACTTCCTTTGCCATCCCAACCATCCAGGTATCATTGTGTTCGTTTTCTCCTTTCATTAGTAAACTTGATCATGTCTGGTTTTAATGAAGTTAAGCCTTCGTTTAATTCAGCAAATCATCCTCTAAATTAAGAATCTTAAGAGTGTAAGTGAATATTAGGGTTTATTTTTGTGATTCCCATAAAGAATGGAAGGTGAAAAACGAAGACGATGTTTGGCATGAGAAGAGGTGGTGGGAAAAAGCTGAGAGAGTATGTATGCTTAGAATGCAAGCAGCTGATGCTTAAAATGCAAGAACAACCCCAAAACAATTTCAAATCGTTAGGTAAGGAAGTTGTAGTCTCTCCATCCGCTTCTTGACTGATTAACTTCAAAATTTTCCCATCTCTTTAACAACTTTCCTACATATCTATCTATGAGAATACATGTTCAAATTTTCATAGGATTTTGATTTTGGTAATTAAAAAAAAAAAAAAAAAAAAAAAAANCTTTTTTTTTTTTTTTTTTTTTTTTTTTTTTTTTTTTTTTTTTTTTTTTTTTTTGCTATTTTGAAGGTAAAAAGTTCCTTAAATTCTTAAGAAAAGAGCACTCATAATTTTTATTACAAACACAACCTTTCTCTATTTTTCCCAGAAAAAAAAAAAAAAGAAAGAAAGAAAAAAACAACAAAAGAACATTACACACTCAAACCTCTACTTGAGAACTTCATCAACCTCTACTTGAGAACTTCAAAAACTACAGACAGCCTCCTCAATCAACCTCCTCGATCTTCGGCCCAGCACCGCCAGACCCGGCGGACCCACCACCAGGCATATCATCGCCCATAGGAGCACCGCCGCCAGCACCGCCCTGGTACATCTTAGCAATGATGGGATTACAGACACCCTCGAGCTCCTTCAGCTTGTCGTCAAGTTCATCAACCTCCGCCAGCTGGTTCCTATCCAACCACTCGATGGTGTCCTCCACGGATTTCTCGATCTTCTGCTTATCATCTGGATTCAATTTCCCTGCAAATTTCTCATCCCTCACAGTATTCCTCATGTTGTAAGCATAATTCTCTAACGCATTCTTCGCCTCCACCTTCTTCTTCACCTCTTCATCCTCTGCTTTGTACTTCTCTGCCTCCTTCACCAGCCTCTCTATCTCGTCCTTGCTCATTCGCCCCTTGTCGTTGGTGATTGTGATCTTGTTCTTCACCCCTGCTGTCTTGTCCTCTGCTGATACGTTGAGAATGCCATTTGCATCGATGTCGAATACGACATTGATTTGGGGGACGCCTCTGGGTGCTGGAGGAATGCCGGTGAGCTCGAACTTTCCGAGTAGATTGTTGTCTTTAGTTCTGGCTCGCTCTCCTTCGTAGACTTGGATCAAAACTCCTGGCTGGTTGTCTGAGTATGTCGAAAAAATTTGTTCCTTCTTTGTTGGAATTGTTGTGTTCCTAGGAATTAGGACTGTCATGACGCCACCGGCCGTCTCTAGACCGAGACTGAGCGGCGTGACATCGAGAAGTAGCAGATCTTGAACTTTCTCGTCTCCTTCCCCACTTAGAATTGCAGCCTGTACACGCCATGGAGATAAGTCCATATTAGCTGGTTTGGTAGCAAATTCGTACGAACTCATAAACAACAAACTCAAATTCATAATAAAATTGCGACTAACCGAGTATACTTTTTCAGCATGAACAATTAAGAGCAATTAAGAACAATTTCAGTTAATTTTATTTCAAGGACTAAATTGGGGGAGAAAGAAAAGTTACCTGAACAGCAGCACCATAAGCAACGGCCTCATCCGGGTTGATACTTTTACAGAGCTCCTTTCCATTGAAGTAATCCTGCAGAAGCTGTTGCACTTTGGGAATTCTAGTGGATCCACCGACTAAAACAACCTCATGAACTTGGCTCTTGTCAATTTTAGCATCACGGATACATTTCTCCACAGGCTCCATGCACTTCATGAACATATCCATACACAATTCCTCAAATCTAGCCCTTGTAATTGTCGCGTAGAAGTCAATCCCTTCGTAAAGCGAATCGACTTCAATCGTGGTTTGCGTTGTCGACGAGAGCGCTCTTTTGGCTCGCTCACAGGCCGTCCTCAATCTCCTCAGTGCCCTCGCGTTGCCGCTTATGTCTTTCTTGTTCTTGCGCTTGAACTCTGTCACGAAGTGATTTACGAGCCTGTTGTCGAAATCTTCGCCACCGAGATGAGTATCGCCGGCGGTGGCCTTGACCTCGAAAATTCCCTCTTCTATGGTCAAGAGTGACACGTCGAAAGTTCCGCCGCCGAGGTCGAAGATCAGAACGTTCTGTTCGCCTCTACGAGAAGCCTTTTTATCCAGACCATATGCAATCGCAGCCGCCGTTGGTTCATTGATGATACGCAACACGTTGAGTCCAGCAATGGCACCCGCATCTTTCGTCGCTTGTCTCTGTGAATCGTTGAAATAAGCAGGGACTGTAATAACGGCGTTCTTGATAGTTTGGCCTAGAAAAGCTTCGGCGATTTCTCTCATCTTAATCAAAACCATAGAAGAAATCTCCTCCGGAGCGAACTGCTTCTCCTCGCCTTTGTAATTGACGATGATCATCGGCTTTTCGCCGGGTCCGGCGACCACTTTGAATGGCCAGAGCTTCATGTCACTCTGAACAGAGGGATCGGAGAGTCGCCGGCCGATCAATCGTTTGGCGTCGAAGACGGTGTTCTGAGGGTTCATAGCGACCTGATTCTTGGCCGCATCACCGATCAAACGCTCAGTGTCAGTGAAAGCTACATAAGAGGGTGTGGTTCGGTTACCTTGATCGTTGGGGATAATCTCGACGCGATCGTTCAGCCAAACCCCGACGCAGCTGTAGGTGGTGCCGAGGTCGATGCCTATGGCTTTACCTTCAGTTTTTGCTGCCATAGCCGGAAAGCTTCTTCACTGGTGATCGAATAACAAAAAGTAGAGCGTTGTGTAAATGAAAGGAACAGAGTTTCAGAGAGCTTTTTCTGGATTGAGTAAGCTTTGAACAGAAATATGAGTTGAAGATCAGTGCGAGAGGGAGAGAAATTTATAGGGTTTGAAGAGAAAGGTCCAGAAATTTAGCTCCGAGGGGGGGAAGGAAGAAGAGAGTACCAGAACCGGAAGAGTGCGGGAGTGTTCCGGAGAATTCCAGTTACGTTCCAGTTGGCGGGTAAATAAGGATCCTTCGCAAATCAGGGCTCAATTACATGCATTTTACGTTTCTGCCCTTAATTATTAAGATGGTAATTATAAGTCCTCTTCAATTTTTTTATTTTTCATTAAAATGATACTTTTATTGTTTATAAAAAGTTTCAAAAAATTTAATCTTCTTGAAATTGTTTTAGAGCAATTTACGGACGACTTATGTCAAAACTAAATAAAACTAAAACTGACTTAATCATGTTATAATAAAAGTTTTAAATTTTAATTACATTAGATTTTAATAATTATTTTATCGTTTCAAAAAAAATTGTATGATTTTAAATTTTATTTAACAGTTGATTTTTTTTTTCTTTTTCTTTTTGGCCAAATTAGACAACAGGATTGGGTAAAGATGAAATTAGGATGGGGAGGTAGGGGTATTATAGGAAATTGAAGTTCAAGTGTCAAACGGTGGGCTTGGCGGTTGGGTTCGCGCCAGAAGGAGAATCGGTGACAAATGACAATTATGATTCTTCCCCCATCGCACGTGTCTCAACGGTCAACATATTCTTCCTATCTCCACACAATTCTTGATTCTTCCTTTCCACTCTCTTACAAAATCCCCTACTCATTTCTCTACTCTGAATCCCCAAGTGACGAGATGAGCATCATTTCAGTTCAAAGACTTAAATTTAGGGAAGAATAGATTTGGTTGGAGGATCGACTAATTTAGAGAATGATTATGAGTTTATAATCAAAGAATAATCTTTCTATTGGTACGCGGCTTTTTAAGGAAACCCAAAGTAAATTCATGAAAGCTTATACTCAAAGTGGATAATATCATACTATTATAAAGAGTCGTGTTCGTGATAACTATATATATGGAAATAGAACCGAACCTGAATTGAAATATGCACAACTTCTCTTTCTTCCATTTTCTTCCATTTGTATTCCTGACATCGGCTCTCTACCATGCACGATGACCCTTCAGCTTCTCTGCCATCTCCATTAGTTTGCTTTTGTGTGGTAATTGGTTAGCATAAATAAAGTTGCAGGCTGAAAGAATAAGCCAGAGAGCTCTTGCAATGGAAGAATTGTGTAAGCTTGAACAAAATTTTCAAATGATAAAATAGATTAAAATTGGAAAATATTTACAGCTACAAACTCCCGCTATGAATTTAAAAAATGAATTTACATGCGGGGGAAGACTCATGAAATAACTCATTTTCAGTGAGGTGACAAATAGAAATGTATGGGTCTTGTTGTTAGCTTGCTTAGCCTAGCTGGGCCAGTCAGGTTAGGAAGCTTGCTTTTAACCGCCTAAAACTCGCAGCACTTGTCCAGTCCTTGTTTCATTTGTATGAGATGCGTCCACAAACTCTGTTCCTGGACCTGCTTTCAAATTGGGTACTCTTACTTAATTCTATGCTTACTTGGAAAGTAGTAGATTCAAGTGTGCTAAATATCATCCTCACCTGAAAAGCCGCTGTTGAAGCCAACAATGCTACACATTCATCAAGCATAGCTTTTTCTTGGGATGCGACAATAGTAAGTTCAAAAACCAACGTCTGCATTACCTCCACCTGAAAAACAAATAAGCCAACGATGAATAGCAGAACTAGAACTGCAGACAAAAAAGCATTGAATCTCGCAACCATATAAACAGCTATAGATATCTAAATATTGCCCATCCAAACATCAGCAATCAATTCAATAAATTCGATTTTCAACGACCCAAATTTCTTAAAATACATCACTGAAGTTTCCAGATAATTGATTCATGACAATCATCAAGCAGATGATAGATATAATGAACTTTTATTAATATCCGCAACATGTAGAGCTCACGGGATAAGATGCTAACTGGTAGAGGGAGAAATCCAAATCAGAGGCTTTGATGGTTTGCAAAGGTTTAGATACTTGCAGCACTAAGTTTATCTCCTCTAGCTATTGTGATCAGAACTATTCTTACTCTCGAGCAGTAAGGACATCAATTGCATTATAAGATGACAAGATTGGTCAATGTCCATAATAATTGCAGAGACTCTTGATTTCATGGGAGATGGGATGAAAAAACTACTAAATATTGATGACATTCAAGGAGTTGTATAAGTATACCCTTGGGAGTAAGGAGCAAATGGAGGACCCCATTGCCTGCATCACTCCAACGGCTGAACAAATTGCACCATTTAAAGAACAAGCATCTGCCTGAAATTAAAAGATTGTTGTCAGTTACCAATATTCGGCTTCCCATAATTAAAACAAACTACTGGCTAATGTAGCATACTCTTGCTCCTCCAGTTACTGGAACACGAAGAGTTCTCGACTCCAAATCCTCTATGACTCCTGATAGGGATCGATTGTGGCTTCTTTCAAGCACAGCCCATTCATTGAGGTAGCTCATCTGCATCAATCACATGCAACATAAAAATCATATCAATTTGGTGAAGCATATATAGCAAATGGTTGTTCAAATACAAGTAGGAGGAGAATTATAACTCCAAATTCAAAGAACAAGAAGCGTTCTGGTTGAATAAATTAACCAAAAAAAAAAACTTTTCTCAAAGAAAACACTCCACCTAAGAGCTAACCCTGTTAAAACACATGCTACAGTTAGTTGTGCTTCTACGTTGCTGGAGAAAGAAAGCAAGCTCCTTACTCTGCTACTCTACGTTGACACGTTATGCTAAAATTTTATACATTGCTATGAAACATTGATGTTCAGACCATGTGCCAAAATACCTATTGCATAAGTCCCGGGTTTTATTCATAGTCCTTAGACCAGGGTTGGCAAGCACAATTCCAGAAACTAAGTCGCACCCATCATAAGTATTTTGGCTCAGGTCTGTCTAGGCATAATGTTAACTAATATAATTTGAGCATCACTTGCACAAAAAACCTGTGTATTGCACTGAAAGTATAAAAGAACCGTGCTATTTAAAGTACGCTTAAGATATATAATGGCTTTCAAAGAATTAATAGTATTACTTGATCATTCATAATTGAGATCAATTTGAGCTCTAGCTTCAGCTGTTGGAGATCGATCCGTTTTCTGATTACTGAATCCCAAAGATTTAGTGTTGTATTCCATATGCCAAGAAGAGTTCTCTGCACCACAGAACACAAAAGTTGTTAATATTTAACATGTACTCAAGTATACAAGCAACATGCCCGACATACAACTTAAGATGCTAATTGGATAAAAGAAACAAAAGATGTCCCTAAAAGTTACTCCCAAGTCAAAATAAAATCTTCCGCTTGTTGGAATGTCAGAAATATAACTCAGTTTCTGAGCACAAGCAAATATGTGACAAGAATAGCAAATAGTTTCAGGCTGTTCACAATCGCAAGTAACAGTAATCAAGTTTCGTGCCAACAGAGCACATGGTCATGTTGTCGTGAATAAAGGGGTTATAATCAAGCAAGATTGGCATGCGTTAAAACACAACCTCTGCTGTCACCTCCTGATTACGCATAACAGCCTCTGCCCGTGCATTAGCACATCTCCACTGCAAATGTCTATTATATAGAAGCCTTAGCTGATGAGCATCTTCTATGCAGCTGGCTGCCTTCTTGCCCTTCTTAAAGTCTGCTATGAAACTAAGTACAGAAGTGGAAGCATTGGATTGAGTAGAATTTGAAGGTCTTGATCGTGATGAGCTAATTCCTCGAGAAGGTGGAGTTGATGGCCTTAATCGAGATGGACTAACTCCTCTAGCAACAGAGGATAATACTTGTGCCTTAGAAGGTGAAGATGGACGTGGGCCAAGACTTGGCGAATCATATCTGACAACTCGGTTTGTTATTATTTTAGTGCCTGCTAAACTTGAAGAAACCATCTTGTTAGCTGCAGATTCCTGCATTGAGTTGTCATTCGCTGAAGTTGTCTCAAACTCTTCCCTAGTCCTTCCATCAACATAAGATAGCCTCACATCACCACTGGTCGATTTCTGTAAAGGTTTGTTCATAGTCTTGCCCGTAATTGCCCTTGTAGGAGATAAACCGCTTCCTCTGAGTGGCTTGTTTAAGCTTGGGACCCTTTTATCGGAGAGATCCACGCTACAACTTAATGAATTGGAGGACGCTTTCGCACCAACTCTACTTCGCCATCTCTGATGATCTACGAATTGAGTCCGCGACCCATCAACTGGCTTGAAATTCTCTGATTGATCATGTCCATTCAAACCTCTTAGAGGACTCTTCTTTCTTTCTGGCGTGGGCTTCCGTGCAACAGTTTGCGTTTCAGCCTGCTTAGATGGGAAATTAGAAGAAGGCCTCAGAGTTCGATCAGAGTGAGAAGATAACACGGGTTTTTCCTTCTTACAAACAGGAGAAATTGTATCAGATTGGAATGAGGCGCCTAAACTTCTCATCGTAGAAGGCCATAAACTCTCAGCTCGACCGCCAATCCTTTTTTTCGATAGCAACTCTACATCTGCAGGTGAACTATGAATTGGTGTGGCCGGGCGTGGAGGAGAAGGAGGTGTGGAGGGTCGCTTCCTCTCTGCTGATTGGGCTCTTTTAAGAACCATTTGGGAAGATGTAGAAACCGTCCGCGTGATGCTTGGTGATGGGCAACGCCGAGGACCAGACGACGATGAAGGAGAAGGTGACTTGTTTTTAGAACGCGAGGGAGACCGTGTGATAACTTCATTGTTCTTTTCTGCAGGAACCAATGGTTGTCTTGGCGTCGCTGCTGCTATTGTATGCTTTCTAAATGCCCGCACCGATTCGCATACATCCATCCAAACAATCGAAATTAGACCATAGTGATAGTTTTCTTCACATAACTACACAGTTCTCATTCCCCAAAAACTGAAAAAAACAGTGCTCACACAAAGAAAGATCCTTTTCCCTGCGTTGTATCTGCCACCACAAACGCACAGTTAAAAAGAAAGGAATAAACCACCGTTAAAGTAAAGAAATAGAAAGCTGAAAACGAATAAACAAACTTGCAAACATACAGTTCTTCAGCAGGAAAAGATTAATCGAATGGCGAACTTGAAACTGAAACACTAAAACTAAAACTCGAATTGATTAGTTTCTAATCAAGCAATGCCCTCGACCCAAGTTAGATCAGACCACCGCAAGGAAGACGAGGGCAAGGTAGGGCACACAAAAGGGCCGCTTAAAAAAGGAGAACTGCCATAAATTGCATCAACGTCTAATCCTTACAGCTTTGGATTCGGCCTGCTTCGACACAAATTGCATATACAGAGTAGGGGTCCCCTCAGAAACTCCCGGGCGGGGAGATAGAGAGTGTGGGCTTTTGCAGGTCGCTGCAGGATAAGGGAAGTGGAACTGAACTGGAACTTATTCGGCCATGGATGGTTGGGGCTGACAACATGAAAGATTTCGTACATTCCGACTCCCAATTTGCTTCACTGTCATCTTCTTTCTTCAAAAAGATCTTTCATTAAAAATAATTACGACACTTGTAAAAGTAAAGAAGTCGCATTACCCAAGTTTCGTATCAGAAATAATACTTGTAGGTCTACGGGACCAGATGAAATTGAAAATGTATCATTCACTCCAACTGTCAAATGTTTTTTTCTCTCATTATTTGACCTAAGACGCCATTCAATTGGCTTGTGAGAAATATTTAATTTCCTCCACAGAATGGTGGATGTCCACGTGCAAAGAGAACCTTTGTCCGTTCTGAGAATTTACATGGCCGTAATAAATGGGTATAAATACCAATCCGAAGTCAACACGAGGTAGAAACGCATTGAAACAAAATTAAGATTTATGGTTATGTGCAAAGGTTGGATAAGAACACGGTTTCCATTTGGACAATCCTGATTACTATTCTCCTCTTTATAACATTCATAACTCAGCTGCGGCTGTGAATAAATGCAGTTATACACAGATGAAATCTTCAAGGATTTTGAGGAGGAATCCTTATCAATGCCTGATTTTCGACAGATTCGTGCACCTAATACTGGAGATCGGCCTGAGCCTCTACTGCTCATCGACAGAAGTTTCAGAGATGTTGCATAGAGAGGAATATAAATGAACACATGAGACATACTCGAATTTCAGAATATACAAACACGACAAAGCAACTTCTGTAATTATAATTTAAAATAAATAAAAAGATCTAACGCCTTTTACGGATGATCCACGAGAAAGGAAATAGTGAAGTACTTCAAAATTATTATAGAAAACAAAAACAGTATCTCCCAACTCTCAACCTACTCAAGAAAAGAAGGAAAAAAAAAAAAAAAAAACTGGTTGAAAGGTTCGAATCGAACAATCATCAAACTAACGAACTCAATAGCAAAGACATAATCAAAAAAACCAGTCGCAAATTTAAACATCGAAGACATCACAAAGGAAAATCAAAGTGTTCAAGACCAGAGTTCTCACCGATACGGCCCGAACAATCACGCGTCGAATCGGAAAATCTCCTCGAGGATTCAATTTCGAACTGAAAATCAGAGCAAATTAGGCGAAATTTGATCGGAGAGTTCCGTAGGGCTCGATTTCTTCAATAAAATAACAAACGAAGGCGATATGGTTTCAGGAACTGAAAAAGAGACTTAGCCGTACAAGGCCTTCCAGCGGGCAGAGTTGACGCAGTTTAGATATTCGAAGAACTTCGAAGAGAGGAAGAAGAGAAGAAAAAGCGCTCGGTTTTTAAATAGAGAAAATTAAAATTAATTAAAAAGAAAAAAACAGACTTAATGGGCAAAAAAAAAAAAAAAAAAAAAAAAACGGTTAANTTTAGGACTTTTGAGAAGGTAGGGACCACGGAAGACAGTTAGTTTCGCGCCACCTAATTTTATTAATCCTTGTGTTATAAAATAATTTAATTTTTAAATATATAATTTAATTATTAAATTCTTAGAAAATAGGTCAAATGAAGCATAAAAGGAATCTAATTACTCTTTTATACCAGAGGTAATTGACTTTCTTTTTTCAAGAAAATTACACCAACCCTTATTAAATCCTTCCATAAAATAAAACTACTTTTAATAAATAATATTTATGTAATTAACATGGAAAAAAATGGTTTTTATTTTTATTTTTATTTTTATTTTTATTTATTTGGGTGCAAGGGACCTTACTCTTAATTCAAACCAAACCAGAAAAGATAAAATTATAAGTTTACGAGTCAAAATTAATTATTTTTATTTTTATTTTTTCTTCGAATGATGAAATATGAGATGTTTTAGGGACCGAAAAATATTTTAAATTTAAATAAAAGGCGACGAATGGATACGAGACACATAAATGTTTGGACATGAAATGATTCTGAGCCCCATTCCTCGAAATTCTTTTATTCAATTTCTATGGAACCCAATTCCCCTTTTTGTCTTGTTGTCTCTACTTTTATCCACCAACACAATTAAAATGTTTCCTCACCAACTTCTTGTTCTCGTCCTTCTCTGCCTTTTCGTTCTCAATCAATTATACCATTCTCACAACAAAAATAATATGTAACCTAGTTTAAAAATTATTTAAGAACTCTGGTCATATGAATTGTTGCCCATTATATACAGATAAACCAATAAACTACTGTTTTAGTAGTGTACTCAATTTAGAACTCAATATTTATCCGTCAAATTATTAAATAAATAAATAAATAAAAAGTAGCTAATAAACAAGTCGAAGTAACGCTAACCCATTTTCATTAATGATGTTTAAAATTGATTCAAAGTATGTCCTTAGATTGGCTAAATATTGAGAGATGGAATGAGAAAAAATATTAATTGTTGGAAAAGATGGGCAGTTTGGGAAGATAATATAATATTAAAGTATCAATTGAATTTTGTTTATAGATTTACTTGATGGGATGGATTACGTCACTGAAATCATGATGTCGTGGCGCGCATTCATTGGCTAGAAATTGTGCCTTTTTTTTTTACTAAATTAACAAAAAAAAAAAAATTAAAAATTGTATTTTGTTTAAAATTTCAATAAAATCATTAAAAAAAGTATAAAATATATCATTAAACTAAAAAAAATAACCATTTGATTAATTATATTCTTAAATTTAAAAATAAAAAATCAAAAAATAATTTTATGGTTGATACCATATTTCAAAAATACTATTAAATTCTCAAAAAGTAATATTAAAAAAAGAAGATAATCTACGAAGTATCCATAAACGTTTTTTTGTTCATATATTAGCGGTAAAATTTTGTTGAGAAAAAAGTTGGGTGTTCATACTACTTTTAAACACAATATTAATAATAAAAGTATTTTTTTAACCGATTATTGATAAATATTTTAAAAATTCAATAACATTTTTTAAAAGGATAATTTTTTATCCAAAACTAAAACAAAGTAATTTTTTTTTTTAAGATTTTTTTAAAGCTTATAAATATTATGTACACAAAATATAAACGATATTTTTATTATTATTATTATTATTATTTTACAAATGTGGCCACTATCAAATCAAATATAAAGAAAAAAACTATTTAATTTTCTAATGCCCTAAGTCTTTGTTTTGTTGACCAAACACAGCCATTAGGTGTTAAATGACCTCAAGATCTGGGATTTCAACGGTCAGATTTAATCAAATATTTTGTAATTAAGTTACAATTAATAAAATAAGTTTTTCTATCTACTCTTACCAGTCATCGCCCCTTTTTGTGGGAATTTTTTGTTTCTTTTTTTAATGTGATAATAATAACAATAATATTTCAACTCTAAAATAGTTTTTTCTTTTAATAAAAGAAGAAAAACAATATTGACGATGGCTGATAACGACATGTCGTAGTGGCAGCCATGGATTGGGTGTGAAAGAAAAAAACTAATAATAAAATTAAAAAATCAATTATTATAGAAAGTAGAAAATTATTTTTTTAATAAAAAACAAGTACCACATCAGCTTTTGTGGGTAATTAATGGAAAAACTGATTTAATTTTGTTATTATTTTTTTAAAAAAAAAAACTAATGCATTTGGCATACTCTCAAAACAATAATGTTTTGATATTTGACAATTCAAAAGTCAAATGAGTATTTTATTAATGTACATTTTAACATAGTCTACACCAGAGAGTAGGAAAATTTGTTAGTATATTATGAAATAAGATAATATTGAGGTATAAATAAATAAATAAATAAAAATTACCTTTAAACTGAAGAGAAAAAAAAAAAAAAAAAAGTTAATTTTTTTTTTTTTTTTAAAGAAATAGTTAATATCTTGTTTAAACAATACCCTTAAATTCTTAAAAGTTTCATTAACCTACTTAATTTTTTTTAAAAAAAATACTAATCACCTTCGAACTTTTTTAAAATTTCAAAAATATCTTTATCGTTATTACCGTATTTCAAAAATAATATTAAAAAATTTGAAGATAATCTATAATGTGTCGACGTATGGTTTTTGTCCATATAATGAGAGTGAATTTTTTTTTTTAAATTCTTTTTATAAATATAAACGAATGGATATTTTTTTAACCATTTTAAACATTTTATTAAAAGTTATTAAGATTAAGAAGTATTCTTGAGACAAAGTGTTTTTTATTATTAATTTAGGCTAAATAAAATTCAACCTATTTCAATATCAAGATATAATTTTAAAATAATATGGATAAATTATAATAATACTCCATTTTATTGAAATAAATGTTCATAAATTCCAAATCCATAAGCTTTTTTTAATTCCGAGAAAATATTATATGGTTACACTAAAGTTACTTTTGAGGATACCTATATTTTCCTTTTATTAATAGCTGAGCTATATTCAGCTAACATTAATTAAAAACTTTACATTTAAGTTCATTATTATCATTTTCAGAGCTTTTGGGCCAAAATGTGAAATTAAAGTGTGAAATTGTGGGTTACAAAAAGAAATTTTTGAAAAGTGAAGGATAGTTGTGAATTTGTGATGTGGACAGGGATCATTGTGCAAATAAAGAAAACTCATTCAAGACAGCCTGGTTTGGTTTCGCTCATTACAAATAGAAGCCAACAATAAATTCCCTATCATCACTTTCTTCTTTCCTTTTCAATTCTCCAATAATCCCTAAAATAATGCAAATTTTCCACTTAATATCTTACGAATTCAAAATAATATATATATTTAAGATTCGACTAACCTGTTTTCTTTAAGCTTCCTTTCAAAATTTTTAAACGGTTTTCATACTTTTATAAGGAATGTCGACATGGGATTTCATAATCCACCCCTTGGAACTAGCATCCTCGCTAGTACACTGTCTGTTATTTTGCTCTGTTACAATTTGTAATAGCTCAAATTCATCTAACAGATATTATCCTCTTTGAGGCTTCCATTATGTACTTCTTCTGGGGTTTATAACACATTTACTATGGAACTTTCTTTAGTTAATTTGAATATATTTAAAAATAAAAGTATGCATGAGGTTTAAACCCTCAATGGAATTCCTAATAACTAATTAATCAACTTAATTTTATATTATAAACTTTGTATAATATATGAGTTTGATCATTAATTGTATTTAAATATTAATTTGGCATGAGGTGGTTTTATGAAAAAGGAGGACTTTGTTTGGCTTAAATGCTAAAGAATTTAATTAGTATTAGCAATAGACCGGACCAACCTACAAAAACGAAACGGTCCATTTTGAATTTGATAAATGCATTGCTTGTGAAGTATGTGTTCGTGTATGTCTTATAGATCTCCTGGGAGTAGGCATTATTTCTGGAGAAGAGGTAAATTATATTAAATAAATTATTGATTATTTTTAAAAATAATTGATTTTATTATTAAAAATGTCCCTACGCATAATAGTTTATAAATGTCTCATGTGTTCAACTTGTGCACCTCACAACAACAGAACAAACATTTGCATGTCTGACATGTTTCCTCCTTTATTTGCTCTTCTGATAATTCTTTGTCACAATTTTTTTTAATTTTAATTTAAGAAAAAATAAATAATTAATTTAAGGGTATCGGTAACTCATATATTTGTAATTTATCTCTATATACCAAGTTCGTTTTCATGGTTAAAGTCTATAAATTTTGCAATTTTGTATATATAGAGACGAAAATTGGGGAAAAAGTGATTATTGTGGAATTTTCAACTACTTCAAAATAATGAAAAACTAACGTTGAAACGCTCGATAATGATGAATTAGTGATATCTATAATCACTAAAGATATATGCGTAAACAACAGGGTAAAATTGAAGCTAAAGAGTGTACCATCCAAATTCAAGATGAATTGGAATGCGGACCTTAGAACTTAACCCGTAACCTAATTGGGTCTTGGCAGCCTCGATGAGTTGATCACGTTTCTTCACATTGACCTGTTTCTCTTTTCATCCTGAAATTCAAAAGAAAATTGAAAAGTCCTACAATGCTCGTCATAAGTCATCTCAATTTAATCGCACATATGAAAGAAATTTGATAAACGGATGAATTCTACGTTGTTCGTCATAAGTCATCTCAATCTGACCGCACCTATGAAGAAGATTGAAATATCAATTTTTAAGGTGATAATTGATGTTTGAGTCGGTGTCTAATCGACACCGGACCGACAACATAGAGTGGGGCTAGAATAGGAAAGGCGAGTGAGTGTAGTTTTGTTTGGTTTGGGAGAGGGTTGTTGTGGTTGAGATAGACATCGGATACCATACACATTTTAATTGCAAAGCCACAATGCAACGGCTGCCTCTGTCATTCTGTACCATTCATTTTTATTTTCTTTAATTTGGAAGCCTCCGTAATTGCACTGCTCAGACTCCATAGGGAATTGCAAAACCTACGTGTCGTCCTGCATAAACGACACGTGGCCTCCTATCTCTACATCTGCCAACGGGAACATAACCGATATGGGCTTTTAAATAACTTGAAGCCCATGTTCCCTAAATGGGCCCAAAACTAACTTGGCCCACTTTTCTTGCTTTGTCTTTTGCTGCACATTTTTTTTTATTTTAAAAATATTAAATAGATATTACGAAACAGTTATATTATAACAGTCTCATTTAATAATTTATCATAAATTACATTTCAGCGTACTCCAACTACGTGGAAATTCATATTTACATTTATTAATTTATTAAAAAAGTCAAATATTAGAATTGAAAACCCACCAAATATAAAAAATATTCTTAATAAAGCTTAAAAATAAATAAATAAATAAATAAATAAAAGGAAGAAGGGAACAAAATTATGGACGGGTATCATTCCTTTGGTATTATTAAATTTTTAAAGACCACAAGGATTGGTCGGCTATGAGGGGAGCCCACCGTGGCACGCTAGAATTGGGCGGTATTATAACCGTTGGCCATTACCACCAACGGATAACGACCTTTTGAAAAACTCTTTCCAATCCTCGGTGTCTTTTTTTTTTGTGTCCCTATGAAAAAGCAACTATTTTGTCCCCCTTGGAACTATGGTTGTCAAATTTGAGTAATGGATACGGACTGTGAGTCGAACCGGTCGGTCTGATTTTGATTTAATGAAGATTCTTGTTTTTTAATTTTGAAAATTTATAAAAGAGTCCAGTAATTATGACTATTAATCGATAGTGCATTTTTAATGATTTTAGAAAATTATTAAGTTAAATTATAGAAAATATCTATAATTTGGCTTAAATTTTTTTAATATTTTATTTCAAAAATACTATTTTATATGGATGAAAAATCATTAATATCTATTTAAAAAATAATTCATCAAAGACAATTAAGTGAATTAATATTGAATAAGAAAAAAAAAAAATTAGAGTATTAAAATAGATATAAAGAGTTTTATTTATTTCTTTATTGGGAGTTGCCGTGTTTGGTTTCAAGATAAGACGGCACTTTTGTTTATTTTCCTCTTAAAATCACTACTTTTACTTTTTATTATTATTATTTTTTTATTTTTTTATTTTTGTGTATATTATTAATCATATATTGACTTTTGTATTGAAATTAATGGCAAAAACTTTTTCTCCTTCTAATCTATTAACTCTTAATTCTCCCATTGTCACCAACTTCAAACTCGAATTACTATCATACTCGTTTAAAAGGTATGATATTAATATCATTTTCGTTATTAAAAAAATTCAAATCTTTTCTTCGTTGAATGTTAAAATTAATTTTATCAAAAAAATTAGTTGAGATCGAAAGTGGATTTAAGCTCAAATAAATTTAATATTAGAAAAAATCAATGATTATTAGTATATAAATAAAAATAATTATCTTCAATAGTATTAGGGTTTTTTGGGTGAACCAAAAGCAAAGTCAAAATATTATGCACGAAGTTGATAATATCGTATTATTGTAGAGATAGATAGAGGTTATGTTATTATATCATCTAGTATCATATGTTGAACACAATGTTTTGTGAGAAACACTTGCACTGTTTATTGACATTAATAGAAAAAATATTACGTAAAATACTACTATACTTTACTACTTGCCACTGCTTGGAAATTCTTGGAATGAAAACCTTGGTACTAGTGGCAGTGGAAGGGTATTTACAACGGAGACTAAACAATTTATTCTTAAAATACCTAAATTATTTTCCTAATATATATATATATATATATATATAT
The DNA here is from genome assembly GCF_002738345.1 of Cucurbita maxima. NCBI lineage: Eukaryota > Viridiplantae > Streptophyta > Magnoliopsida > Cucurbitales > Cucurbitaceae > Cucurbita > Cucurbita maxima. The sequence goes on from NW_019272026.1 coordinate 4,274,588, forward strand.
ATATATATAATGAACTTGACCCTAGTGAACTAGTGATGATATTATATCATCATAACGATGATATAAACCTATCAGAAATAATTTCTTATATTCAGAATAAAGTAAATTTAATGAATATAGGTTAGAAATTTGGACAATGAAGAAAAAATATTATTCACAAAATGGTGATGTGTCTAGAACCCGTGTGGTGGCCAGGAGTTTTCGACGCCATAATCTTGATGGGTCTAAAACGCGTGTGGTAGCCATTTTAAAAATAACTCAAGAACATGCTTGCTTTTGCCTACAAAGCGAAGCAATGCCGTTGGCCCCTTGGGACAAATAAAAATATCTTTATTGTATAAATCAAAAAAACTTTAAAATATATACAGTAATTTAAATTGTGGGTATCCATTTTCTTGCAAATCCCACGCTTGTCCATATCAGAGCGCTCCCTCCTCTGATCTGTAGCGTCCATAAACGCCGTTTTCTTATTCAATGATCGAGTGGACTCTGATTTGGCTTTCATTCTTGTAATTTTTCACTCTCTTTCTTCCTCTCTACATATTCTCGACTTGGTTTCCCCCCTGAAAATCGCTGCAATTCCTGTTGGTGAGTTCATCGTCTTGTTCTTCTCTTTCATGGCGGTTTTCTTAGATCTCTGTTCTCAAAACCTTTGAAATTCGAAACGACTGTTTAGTGGAAATCGTTAACAAAATCGGCGAACTAAAGACCCCTTTAGCTTGTTTCTGGTAAATCATTAACAAAAAGGTTGAAAGAAGCAACCCATTTAGCCTGGTTTTAGGAAATTATTAGACGGTTTGATTTCATTGGAGTTTTCTTTTCCTTTTAGTTTATTTTCTTGCACGAAACCCTCTCTGCAACTCGTTTCTGATGTTCATTTCTTTTGTATTTATGATTCGAGCGATTGTAGATCGACCCATCTCGGTCTTTGGTTGAGGATTATTTGGATTAGCAGAGCCTACTTCAGGGAGGCTTCAATGGCGGAAAGTGGTTCAGAAACTGAGATGGAACGTGTAAAAGAAGGGCATGGAGGTGGTCAACAGCTCCTACAGACGCTTTATTCAGAGCTTGATAAAGAACGAGAAGCCTCAGCCACTGCAGCAAGTGAAGCCCTATCGATGATTCTGCGTTTGCAAGGAGAAAAAGCTGCTTTGAAGATGGAAGCAAGTCAATATCAAAGAATGGCAGAGGAAAAGCTTTGCCATACTGAAGAGTATCTTGCTGGTTTTGAAGATATGATATATCAAAAAGAAATGGAAATCGCTTCTCTTGAATTTCAAGTCCAGGCTTATAGGTATAAACTCTTGAGCTTGGATTGCCCTGATTTGGGTTCTTGTGAGCCCAGATTTGCTGATAAGTTCTTGCTTCAAAACAAGGATTTGGTCACTAATGGAGTCACTAATGGAGTCACTAATGGAGAAATTGGTGTAAGTGGCTATGTGAGAAGAGCAAAGTCTCTGCCTCTGACTCAACTTGATGAATTGTATTATAGAAAATCTGTTGCAGAAATGGAGAGATTTGAGATTCTTACACCGGATTGCTGCCCGAGTATCGTGGAACGTTCGAACTGCTGTTCGTCGAAACCGATCGAGATGTTAGATGAACAAATAAAAGAGATATCTGATTCTAAAGGGAGTGGTGAAGATAGATCCAAAAGTTTGAATGGTGGGAGTGTTGTTGGCCATTCAAGGATTCAAGATCATCCTGATGTTGTAGTAAGCCCCAAAAGTTGTGGTTTGTCAACTGTTCAAGATATTTTCGAGATCCCAGAGGCGAACCAAGCTTGTCAAACTCGGATCCAACCACAGGAGAAGTCGATTTTCGAAGGCGAAAATCGACTAGGAAAGCCAGACCCAGTACTGATTGAACCATTCAAACAGCACCATAAAGATGTGGAGCAAGCCAGAACAAAGAAAGCTTCTAGTTGCAAAAGCCAGAAGAACAAATCATCAAAAGTAAGGAAAGTAAAAGCTGTAGGTTCCAGCACGATTCCTGTTCAGGAACAAATCGACGAAATCGTTGCTGAATCTCAACCTTTTCAGCAACTTTGTCGTGCAACGTATCAGCTCGAACAGAATATAGACAGTATAAGGCAAGAGATTAGTAGTGCAAAGGTGGAAGAGATGAAACTGCTGAAGGAGATACAAGAACAGCTGAATTCTATTCAATCTGAGATGAGAAGTTTGAAAATCGAGCAGCGCCCGGAACCGGATAACTCGATGTTCGACCTTCTGCAAGAGGTATAGCCTATACTCTCCTTTCCTTATCCATTAAGATGCAAAACCATTGATAATATATACTGAAAAAGACCATATTTTGAATGGACAGGCAATGGTGTACTTTTGGTTTTGATTAAGCACTGTGTTCTGTTCTAGCTTGACAGCAGCAGCCTACAGCCGTGAGAAGCTTAACAAAAGAGTTTCGGTTTTGACTGAGATTTAATGATGATATTCTGATTTAGTATGCGTTGGATTTGAGTTCATAGAATGTATAAAAGAGTGTATAGAACAGATTCTATACTGTATATAAATCAGTACATGACAGGAGTGAAGCAGCATGTCTTTAGCAGAAATCTATGTAGTTACTTCTTCATTTGCCTCTAATTCTTTTGTGAAATACAGTTGTGTTTGTCCTACAGTTCTTCGTTTTATATGTGAGATGAGACGCCGATTTCTTCATGTAAGAGACAACGACCCTCTTTGTATTTTCACGATGGTATGATATTGACTACTTTGGGCATGGACCTTATGACTTTTTTCTTCATCTAATTTCGTATCCTTAGAGATAGTTGTGTTCTTTCTTAAATATGCACGATCCTTCTATTATCCAGCGAATGTGAGACTTGGGTTGCATTTTCGACTAATGTAGAGTCACTTGAAAAGACACAAAATCACGTATAACTCTTCACCTGGAGCCGAGTAAACCATTTTGTTCATAACCCTAAGCACCCAACCTAATTTCATAAATATCGATCATATCAACTTAATAATAATTAAAAAAATTCAAAATTTTCGTCGATATGTCAAATGTTTTTGTATGTTTATGGGTTCGATACCGACATGGTGGGTGAATCGAAATTTTCATAATTTATAAAAGAAATTAACAAAAGATAACTGTTCTAAACTTAAAATTCATCATGTTATCCCTACATGCTTCTGCAATGATTTCAGTTGATGTCAATATTAATGGGCTTGGCATCTGAGGCCCATAATAAAGTTTAGCCCAGTTTTTAGTCAGGCCCATCCAGACAGCCCAATAGGCTTGCGCGATAGCCCAAACAACTTTGGTTCTTAAAACATAAACCTTAAATAAATTAAATAAAAAAAAAAAGGCAATATAATAATAAATAGTTTTTTTACTTCAATAAATAAACTTTATAAAATTATTCTTATTATAAAATAATGGGAAATTTTTGTCGACAAGTTCGGACTATGCATTTTAACCTCACAAGGGCACACGATTTTCACGTAAAAAAAATATAAATAATGTGAGAAAATGGACTCTTTTTTATTATTATTTATTTAAAAAAGAAAAGAAAAGAAAATTAGGTGTTATGAACTTTAAGAAGTGGCAATGCATCCCAACCCAATAGCCCATTTCCAAGAAACGACACATTTGTATTGGGATTATGATTCGGTTGACAAAACCCTAAATCTAAATAATATCTTTTAAATTAATAAACATTACAATACCATTGGTTATTATTATTATTATTATTATTATTTTACTACAATGTGGATTAATAATCATGATTAATTAGTCTCAAAGTAATTTGAATCAGAGGACATTTGATATGCTTAATCTAAATTTAATCCACCTCTTTTTAAAATTGTTCACACGTGATAAAATCCAATTGGTCAAAAGTTCAAAAGTCAAAGCCCACTGGCGCCAAGTGATCATCCACTAGTCAACGGCGGTTAGGCCCCAAAATTTTCAAATAAATTGACACTGCTCCTCCTCCAACTCATCTCCTCGTGAAACCCTTTTGTCTCTGTTTCATCAATGGGGGGTCTTTGCGAGCTCCCTTTTCTGTGCTTTATTTTTCTTCTCTTCAATGGAGCATTTGGCAGCCTTGAAGACAACCATCACAACAGAGCGGCATTGCTTGCTTTCAAAGATGGGGTTTCCTCTGACCCAAAAAACCATCTTCAAAATTGGAGTTTAGATTCAAAGCTTCACTTGTGTAACTGGACGGGGATTGAGTGCAGCAATCGCACCCACCAAGTTGTTTCCATTATTCTTTCTGCTTCCTCGATTGGAGGCACCATTTCTCCGTTTCTTTCCAATCTTTCTTCCTTGGAGATTCTTGATTTATCTGAGAATTTCTTTGAAGGTCAAATCCCCAAGGAATTGGGTTCTCTGGTTCATCTTCAGCAACTGGCCTTAAAAGGGAATTTACTCACAGGAAAAATCCCCACAGAGCTTCAAAATCTTAACCAATTGCAGTATCTTAATTTGGGTGGCAACAGGCTTGAAGGGGAGATTCCTGAGCTGCTGTTCTGTAATGGGTCGACCTCTCCATTGAGGTATATTGACCTGTCGAACAATTCTTTAAGTGGGAAGATACCTTCGAACGATGGGTGTGAGCTGAAAGATTTGGTGGAGTTTCTGCTATGGTCTAACAAGCTGGAGGGTCGTGTTCCAGCAGCTCTTTTGAACTCAACGAAGTTGAAATGGCTGGATTTGGGGTCAAATAAGCTGAGTGGGGAGTTGCCTGTTATGAATATGCCATCTTTGGTGTATGTTTACTTGTCTGACAATGAATTTGTGAGCCATGATGGGAACTCAAATCTTAAGCGGTTTTTTGCTTCTTTCTCCAATTCTTCAAAGCTTCAAGAGATTAGTTTAGCTAGCAATCATCTTGGTGGAGAAATTCCTTCTACTATTGGTGATCTTCATGTCAATCTCTCAGAGATTCATTTGAATGATAATCTCATCCATGGCTCAATTCCTCCTTCCATTCTAAACCTCACAAACCTTACTGTTTTGAACTTGTCTGGTAATGTTTTGAATGGAACCATTCCTTTTGAGGTTGGAAGATTAAGGAAGCTTGTTAATATTCACCTCTCCAGGAATTTACTCTCTGGTGAAATCCCACTTTCTCTTGGTGAGATTCAGCCTTTGAGTTATATTGATTTTTCAAGCAACGAGCTGTCTGGTTCTGTTCCTGAAACCTTGGCTAATCTTTCACAGTTGAGACAGCTATGGCTTTATGGAAACAAGCTCTCAGGAACAATCCCACCAAGTTTGGGAAAATGTACCAATTTAGATTTCTTAGATCTTTCCAGCAATCAGATTTCTGGTGTTATTCCTAGTGAAATTGCTGTGAGGACCATGAAGTTTTATATGAACCTGTCAAGAAACCATTTACATGGACCATTGCCATGGGAGCTTAGCAAAATGGACATGGTGCTTGCCATTGACTTGTCCTTCAACAATCTCTCTGGCCCAATTCCATCCCAGCTTGGGAACTGCATAGCACTGGAGTACCTCAATTTATCTTTCAACTCCTTTGATGGGTCTTTACCAGTTTCCATTGGCCAAATGCCTTATCTTCAAACGCTTGATGTTTCTTTCAACCAATTGATTGGAAACATTCCCGACAGTATTCAGACATCTTCAACTCTCAAGCAGCTCAACTTGTCTTTTAACAGATTTTCAGGTCGAGTTCCAAACAATGGGGTGTTTTCATGGCTGACATTGTCTTCTTTCCTTGGTAATAATGGTCTTTGTGGCTCAATCAAAGGCTTGCCTAAGTGCAGGGAAGGACATAAGCTCTATAAGTTGTTGCCAATTCTGTTGTGTTCTTTGGCAGTTTTTGTACTTTTCATTACTGGGATTGTCTTCGTATTCCGGTCGAAAACGAGAATGAAACGTTTCGGTTTGAATCGGAGGCGTTCGAAAGAATATGAACAACAAACTACAGATTGGAAGGAGGTGGAATATCCAAGAATCTCGTACAGACAACTGGTGGATGCTACTGATGGTTTCAGCTCTTCCAGCTTGGTTGGGACAGGAAGATTTGGGGAAGTCTACAAAGGAATTCTACCAGATAAGACAATGATTGCTGTCAAAGTTTTGAAGCCAATAAGAACAGCAGGTGATGTCTCAGGAAGCTTTAAAAGAGAATGTCAAGTGCTGAAAAGAACAAGGCATAGAAATTTGATCAGGATTATAACCACTTGTAGCAGACCAGATTTCAATGCTCTTGTTCTTCCATTGATGTCAAATGGGAGCTTGGAAAACTATCTGTATCCTAATGGGTTAGGATTGAGTATTCATAAGCTAGATTTGGTTGAAATGGTGAGGATTTGCAGTGATGTGGCTGAAGGTGTGGCCTATCTGCATCACCACTCACCGGTTAGAGTGGTGCATTGTGATATTAAACCAAGCAACATTCTTCTTGACGATGACATGACTGCTGTGGTCACTGATTTTGGAATTTCAAGACTGATCATTGGGGGAGGAGAAGCTAACAATCTTTCTTCTTATGGAAACGAGTCAACTTCCTTCAGTTCAACTCATGGTTTGTTATGTGGGTCTGTTGGCTACATAGCTCCAGGTGAATAACCCCGTCCATTTCAACTCAACACAAAACTGTCAGATCCCATACTGGTTAGAGAGTGGAACGAAGCATTCCATATAAGGGTATAGAAACTTCTCCCTAGCAGACGTGTTTTGAAATCGTGAGGCTGACGGGATATCTGCTAGCAGTAGGCTTGGGTTGTTACAAATGGTATCAGATCCAGACACCGGGCGGTGGTGTGCCAGCGAGGACGCTGGACCCCCAAGGGGAATGGATTGTGAGATCCCACTTTAGTTAGAGAGGAGAACGAAACATTTCTTACAAGGGTGGAAACCTCTCCCTAGCAGACGCGTTTTAAAACTGTGAGACTGATGGCGATATATAACAGGCTAAAGCAGACAATATCTGCTAGCGGTGGGCTTGGGCTGTTACAAATGGCATCAGAGCCAGACACCGGGCAGTGTGCCAACGAGAACGCTGAATCCCCAAGTGGGGTGGATTGTGAGATCCCACATCGGTTTGAGAGGGGAACGAGGCATTCCTCGTAAGGGTGTGGAAACCTCTCTCTATTAGACGGGTTTTAAAACTATGAAGCTTACGACGATATATATCGGACCAAAGCAGACAATATCTACCATCGGTGGACTTGGTGAACTTGGACAGTTACAAAAACTTTGTTCCATTGGAGGCTATGATGAGAATTAATCTTATTAACATTTTTGTTTGCATTTGGGAATGCAGAATATGGAATAGGAGAACGTCCTTCAACTGAAGGAGACGTGTTTAGTTTTGGAGTTCTTCTATTAGAAGTTGTGACAGGAAAGCGTCCAACTGATCATCATTTCCAACAAGGTTCAGGCCTGCATGAATGGGTAAAAAGCCACTACCCTCACAAGCTTGAAGATATAGCCAACGAAGCAATGGAAAGATATGACCTTCCAACGCCAAACGTTGCAGAACAATCTCCCAAACTGCAATGTCAAATTCTATTCGAGTTGATCGTGCTCGGTATCATGTGCACACAGTACACTCCATCGTCCAGGCCAAGCATGGTCAACGTAGCTCACGAAATGAAACGTTTAAAGGAGCATCTCTCAAACTCTTTATCATTGTGGATTCCAGAACCTGGTCCTGCCAAACATGAAGGTTGCTGATTATACACCAAATGATTTAGCAGTTTGGTAATGTGTTCTTAAGAAAGTCAGCTTAAAACTGATATTAGAACCTAAATAATGTCATCACCAAATTGAAAAGCCACTTTATTTGCAATGAAATCAGGTTATGAACGGATCTTCAACCAATCTGTTGCCCAGACAATATCCAAAAAGCAGCACATGAGAGTATTGCTGCCAACATAATTTAATGTCTCTTTTAACCTACCATTCAGATGGAATTAGCAATATAGATTGTAGATTATGTACTAAGTGGAGAATCATAGAAGTTCTTTGTATCATCTTCCAGCATAATGATTATCTCCACTTTTGAACTTTACACTTAAATTAATTAATCACTTCCACTTGACCAAAAACTCAGTATACCATGTTGTTTGCCTCAGTTAGGTCCAAATCCTGTGGTGAAAGAGTTTAGATCTGCTGTAAGTGTAAAAACAATCTCTAAATTTGATTACAGATACAATGATGAGTCAACGTTTCCTGTTCTTGAGCTTCATGGTCAGTCTGGAATAGTTTCTTAAAGATTGAATCAGAATCTCCCCTTACTCAAAAGCCAGCTGATATTGTCTGTTTTAACCCGTTACGTATCCTGTCAGTCTCACAATTTTAAAATGCGTCTGCTAAGGAGAGGTTTCCATACCCTTATAAGGAATGCTTCGTTTCTCTCTCTAACCGATATAGGATCTCACAATAAAAGTATTTAAAGTCTTTCACACTGCCTTGCAACCAACCTAGCAGAACATAGTCTACCAAGAACGATCCTCTACAGCCACAGGACCGAAGCCCGTTGAGCCATTAATCTCACACTCTAGCCACAGGGTAGTGGCTCATCCTCCAGATTTCGATTCTTGGCTCCATAGAATTCAAAGACACAAATGTATAACCTATTAGAACAAATCTTGTTGAAGTAGTTTGTGGGATCCCACATCGGTTTGAGGGGAACAAAATAATTCTTATAAGGGTGTGAAAATCTCTCCCTAATAATAACCGCGTTTTAAAACAGTGAGACTGACGGCAATACATAATAGGCGAAAGCAAACCATATCATTAGCTTGGACCGTAATATTCTAGTTCTTGTGTTAAGATTTAACATAGAACAAAGTTTGATTAACAAGTTAAGTGTGAATGAGAAGACTTGTAAAGGAAGTCAACTTCTGATGCATATCTGCACTCAACAAACTCTATTCTACCACATTTTCGCTTTGAGCACGAGTTGCATCGTCATTGGTTAATTTCTCATCTCGTCGTAGATTTTGAGTCGTCGTATCGTTGCAATCTTATCTAGCTACAAACTCTTTGAGTTAGGTAAGATTCCACTAGAATACAAATCTATGTTTTAAAAAGTATTGAAGGGAACATTCAAATCACAATCGTTCTGTCATTGAAATGAAGTCTATTACTTGGAGGAACCAACTTTTTCAACAAAAGTACATAAGATATATCCTCTACAACAGCATCCAACACGACCCTATTCATTTGGTTAACTTTTTTATGTCATTATTTTGACTTTTTGACAAGGTTAGTCAACCAATATATCTTTAGCTCATTGGCCTAATTTATCTCTGTGTTGCAATTATGTGGTAACCAATTAAGTTTTTTGAGGAAAATTTTGTGCAACCGTTTAAACCCAAGCTCACCGTTAGCAGATATTGTTCTCTTTAGACTTTTACTTTCGGGCTTCCTCTCAAAGTTTTTAAAACGTGTATGCTAGGGAGAGGTTTTCACACCCTTAAAAAGAATGTTTCGTTCTCCTCTCCAACCAATTGTGAAATCTCAAGTCGATTGGAGAGAAGAGTTATTGCCAGCGAGAACGCGGGGCCTTGAAGTAGATGGATTGTGATCTCACATAGATTGGTGTGGAAATCTCTCTCTACCAGACACGTTTTAAAAACTTTGAGGAAAAATCCGAAAGGAAAAGTCTAAAAACGACAATATCTGTCAACGGTGGACTTAAGTTGTTTACAGGTGAGTTGACTTCGTGCACGAGTTCTTACACATACTCTAGATGAGAATCAACACCAGAATAGACATGATCATATAGATTCAAACTTCATCATTGCACTCTTTCCAACTTGAAATGGGGCATGTCTGGTGATCTTTCTGGAGATAATGGTGGAAGGTTCTTACATAATGAACCTTTAAGCAAAAGACAATTGGTTGAGAAATAGAAGATGATGAGTACTGGAAAAATAGATATAATCCAGTAGAGCTTTAAAGTAGGTGCAAATGATATCAAATTTTGCACAATGCTCATTCCACTGACAATAAGAAAGGCTACCCATTATAGATTTGTGTAGCAAACCCAAAGAGGTAGGTAGAACTGTCATGTCTCTCCATGATAGCAACCTCATGGATGACATTTACTTCAATATCTCCATCATAACTCAGTTTACACTTCTAAAGTTGAGAATTTCTTTTTATCTTTGAAATTTGTTGTATTATCACAGTGACATGGGCCTCGATATCTTGGATTGTTCATCAAAATTTAGGGATAAACCAAAAGGGATCTTGAGTCTGAAGTTGTTGACCTAACCAAGGAGAGTTATCTATTTATGATATGAAAGCCCATCAAAATTCAAAATTTGCACTCCAACTTGGGTTGGCTAAATTCCACTATTCCTCCTTAACTACACACACGTGGATTATTGTTGTTATTTTGCATTTGTATTCTTTTTTTTTTTTTTTTTTTTTTTTTTTTTTTTTTTTTTTTTTTTTTTTTTTTTTTTTTTTTTTTTTTTTTTTTTTTTTACTTAATATTAGTTTAGGAACACAAAGTGAATAATTACTCCGAGATTTCAATTTTGAATTTTGTATCTGACGTATCTTCATTGCCTTCAATATTTTAAAAGTAGGGGTATATTTATATGATTATGAGAATTCAGTCAATCATGATATTATTGGTTGAGTTATATTTTCTTTTCTTGATTTGAGTTGGGTTGAATTTTTTAAAAATGGAAATTTTTTGTCCCGACATTTTTTAATTTGGTGAACTTGACCAACTAAAAATAAAGTTACAACTCAATCCAACCCTATTTATAAATTATTATGAAAATTAAGAATATCTAACTTTTGTAAATAACATTTATATTACGACTACTTCGTATCATTTTAATTATTAACTTAATATGTATTATAAATTCTATTGTTGTAAATGTTAATGTTGGATGATGAAAGTCCACTTCAGCTAATTTAGAGAATTGATCTTGAGTTATAATCAATTCAATCAAAGAATACTATATTTATTAGTATATGAGACATTTTGGAGAAGCTAGTTGATCCAAAATATTCCCTATGAAAGGCACCCAAGAACAACACAAAAATTACATAAAGGAAAAATGTATTCCCATATACATCTTAAATTACAAGATAACAAACAAATCTAATAACGAAACGAATTAGTTTGAGTTGATGACACCATATTTGAAAACAATGGATCAGCAACCTTCATTTACAGATGAGAGGAACCGCCATGGATGTAGTCCACCACCACCACCATGCTCCGCCTCATTGCCGTCACCGTCTCGTATACAGAGAGGACAAGGAATGCGAGAGATATTCCTTCAAACGCGTCATTTCTTGAGCCACATCCACCATGGTCGGCCTCATTGCGGGGCTGAACTGAGTACACATCAGCCCCATTTCTATAACCTCCACTATCACTTCTCGCCATAGCCGCTTGCAAGGCCTTGCCCCTCCTTCCGCCGCCGCTGCCGCCCTGCAGTATCTGTCCATTGCGTCGTCCACTATGGGGTCCAGCCTATCTGGGTATTGGCTTTTGACCCATCCCTGCAGCCCTGCTCCTTGCGCGAAAAAGTGATCTGTTGGACGCTTCCCTGTTATGAGTTCTAACAGAAGCACCCCGTAACTGAACACGTCCCCCTCTGTTGACGCCCGTTTTCCTAGTCCGTACTCTACGTTCAAATTTAGAGAAGTACTATCAGTTTTGGACTACTTATCAAAAAAATAACTGACTCATTTTAAAACTTTGATGGGAAGGGAAAAATCAAAGAGACAATAACTACTAGTGGTGTAAAAATTCAAGGAGAACAATATCGACTAGTTGTAGGCTTGGACGGTTACAAGTGGTACCAGAGCCAAATACCAGATGATGTGTCAGCGAGGAAGGTGGACTCTGAAGGGAGGTGGACACTAGACGATGTGCCAGCGAAGACGCTGGATCCCGAAGAGGGTGGATTGAGGGGTCTCACGTTGATTGGAGAAGAAACAATTGGAGAAGAAACAAGTGTCCGCACAGACGCTGGGCTCTGAAGTGAGTGGATTGTGAAAACGCGTTTTAAAAGTTTGAGAAGAAGCTCAAAAGAAAAAATTCAACTCAAAGGAACAGGCTAACGAAGACAATATCTGCTCGTCATGCAACCGCACAAAAGAACACAATATCAACTGGGTTTGTTTGCAGTGGATTTAGTAAGCTTACCCGGAGCTATGTAACCGACAGACCCACAAAGCAAGCCATGAGTCGAACTGAAGGAAGCTGAATCTTGTTGAGAAGCAGCACCATGATTGTCATTATCATGATTGTCGTCTCCACCGCTCACTAATCTGGCAATGCCAAAATCAGTGACCAAAGCAGTCATGTCCTCATCAAGAAGAATATTACTAGGTTTAAGGTCACAATGCACCACTCTAACCGGCGAATGGTGGTGCAAATACGCCACTCCTTCAGCCACATCGCTGCAAATGCTCACCACTTGAACCAAATCAATCTTATACCAACTGGGTCCTTCCCCCTGCCTTGGATACAGGTGACTTTCCAAGCTCCCATTCGACATCAATGGAAGAACAAGAGCCTTAAAATCCGGCCGGCTGCAAGTCGTTATAATCTTCATCAAATTCCTATGCCTTGTTCTTCTCAAAACTTGACATTCTCTTTTAAAACTCCCTGAAATTTCCCCTGCTGTTCTTAATGGATTCAAAACTTTGACAGCGATTTTGGTGTTGTCTGGCAGAGTTCCCTTGTACACATCTCCAAATCTCCCCGACCCAATTAGGCTGGAGGAGCTGAATCCGCCGGTGGCTTCCACTAGCTGCCCGTATGAGATTCTTGGGTACTTCGTTTCTTTTCTCTCTGTTTCTTGTTCTTCATAAGCTTCTTCTAAATCCCTTTTGTTGAAAACTGCAAATCGTTCTCTCATTTTTGTTCTCACAGCTGCAAACGAGATCCCAATCATGCAGAACACAAAAGCTGCTGAAGAAGACATGAGAATCGACAGTATACGGCGCTTGTGTTTCTCCCTGCATTTTGGTAGCCCATTGATCGACCCACATAGACCATTATTCCCTTGGAAAGATGATATTGTCAGCCATGAAAACACCCCCTTGTTTGGGACTTTCCCTGAAAGCTTATTGAAAGAAACATCGAGCGTTCGGAGATATTGAAGTTGGCTGATTGAAACAGGCAAAGGCCCATCAAAGGAGTTATCAGAAAGATTGAGGCTTTCAAGCGCAACGCAGCTTCCAAGCTGCGATGGAATTGGGCCTGAGAGATTGTTGGAGGACAAGTCAATAGCAAGGACCATGTCCATTTTGCTAAGCTCCAATGGCAAAGGCCCATGTAAATGGTTGCTTGAAAGATTCAAATAGAGTTTCAAGCTTCTCAATCCTGCAACTTCAATGGGAAGAACCCCTGAAATTTGATTGCTCGAAAGGTCCAAAATCTCCAAGTTGGTGCATTTTCCGAGGCTTGATGGGATGGTGCCGGAGAGATTGTTGGCATAAAGAAGCAATTTTCTCAACTGGGAAAGATTCGCCAAAGCCTCTGGAATAGAACCAGAGAGGTTATTTCTAGACAAATCAAGAAGACCCAAACGGGGGATTTCGCCGAGAGAAGATGGGATTTCACCGGAAAGTGAATTGTTTGACAAATAAAACCTCTCGAGATTGGTCAATCTGGAAAGCTCTGGAGGAATGGTTCCATTTAGAAGGTTACTTGAGAGGTTCAAAAGGGTTAGATTTCTAAGATTTGAAATGGAAGGAGGAATTTCGCCATAGATACGATTATCATCCAAATGAAGCTGTGAAAGATTGCGATGAAGATCGCCAATAATGGAAGGAATCTCTCCACCGAGACGGTTTCCAGCTAACTGAAGCTCTTGAAGATTTGAAGAATTCACTAAAGAAGCGAAAAAGGGTTGGAGATTTGAGTTATGATCATGGCTAATGAACCCATTATCAGGCAAGTAAAGGTACTGCAACAATGGCATTTTCAGAACAATCTCAGAAGGCAGCTCCCCTGAAAGCTTATTAGAACCCAAATCCAGCCATTTCAATTTGGTTGAATTTGATAGCGCCAGAGGAATCTCCCCCTCCAATTTGTTTGACCAAAGCAAAAGACACATCAAATCCGTCAAAGGGCATTCATTCCTTAAAGGGATTTCGCCGCTCAATGAATTGTTGGAGAAATCTATGTATTTCAAGGACAAATTAGAACCATTGCAAAACAGAGGAATTTCCCCTTCGAGTTTGTTGCTACCCAGATCGAGAAACTCCAATTTCTGGAGAAACCCGAGCTCTGTGGGTATATTTCCTGTCAGGTGATTCCATGATAAGCTAAGTTGTTGAAGATTAACGAGAAAACCTAACTCCATTGGGATTGAACCTTCGAATGAGTTTCTTGAGAGGTCGAGAATTGTTAAGGAAGAGAGGTTCGACAGAGATGGAGAAATGGTGCCTTTGAGCGACATATCGCTTAGATCAAGCTTTTGAATTTGTTGGGTTGAATTGTTGCATTGGATACCAACCCAGTTGCAGAAATGAAGCGTGGAAGACGATTTCCAATCCTTGAGATAGTTCTGTGGATCGGAAACAATCCCATTTCTGAAGGAAAGCAATGCTGCTATCTGAGGAACGCCATTAACAGAGGCTTCTTCTTCTCCAGAAGCTCTGTTTTGTAAAAGAATTGCCAAGAACTGAAAGAATAAGACGCAGAATTTGCAGAGCTTCATGACTGAGTATGGAGTTTGAGTTGGAACAGGGAAGAGAGAGAAGGGGATGGGGGCGTTGATGAAGCAGGGGATTTAAGAAGGGTAGCAAAGGAATGTAAATGGCTAATAAAATAGTAGAGATCATATTTGACTCTAAAATTACTTTTTGTAACCAGTTGGAATTTTTATTTTCTATATAATTTTAAAATTTTAAAATTAAAAAGAATATATCAATATTTCTTATATGCGTTGGTTTTAAAAAGAAAAAAAAAATAAAAATAAAATACTATTACTGTGCCTAACAGCCGTTGAGGTAAGGGAAACAGGAGGCTTCGTTTCATATGGCGCTTGTGATGTTTGACTTTGACATGGATGAATGGGCGATGACCACGTGTGCAAATTACACACGCCGCGTAGGATAAGTTTAGGGTTTGAATAAATGTGGTGGCAAACACGTCATCACGAGCAGAACATGCCTAACCCTATTTTATTAAATAAATAAAAGAAAAGAAATTAAAAGAACAGCGAGTTAAATAATTATTTAAAAGAAAAAGGGAGAAATGGTGGAAATGTGGGGGATGGGATTAGTGGATTATGTGCTGTTAAGAAAAGATAATACGATTTTGTACTTTATAAAAAATATAATACTAAATTTAATTTTGGCTTAAAATTGGGCCGGCTTGGTTTGTTTGCATTTTGGTATGTTTGAAAAATGCAAACCAAGCCTAATAACTTTCATCGTTACAGCCCGACCAAAGATCTAACTGCCATATCGATGATTAGAGTAATTGTTTTGGTTATGCTACCTGAGTTATTCACAAACCCTCTCACACTCTTACTCAAACTAGCATATGAACACACATTCAAAATCATTCTCTTTATCCTTGAAATAATTAACAACAAAATAACATTCATTGTGAACGAAAATAAATATTGAGTATTAGTGTAATAGCTCAAGCCCATCGTTAGTAGGTATTGTCTGTTTTGCTCTATTACGTTTTGCCATCAACCTCACGGTTTTACAACATGTTTGTTCGGGAGAGGTTTCCACACCTTTATAAGAAATGCTTTGTTCCCCTCTCCAACCGAGATGGGATCTCACAATCCACTCCTCTTAGTGGAGAGGAGAACGAACCATTTCTTATAAGGGTGTGAAAACCTCTCCCTAATAGACGTGTTTTAAAACCGTGAAGCCGATGCGTAACGGGTCAAAGTAAACAATATCTGTTAGCGGTGGGGTTTGACTTATTACAAATAGAAATCTATCATATGTAGTAGATTTGGCCGAAATGAGCTGATAGACATAAATAAGACCTAATACTGGTAGTTTAAATTCCTTAAACTAAGAGATGAGGAGGTAATGGGTCGGATAAGTAGCAACTGAGAAGAATAAGAAATAAAAAAAAAAGAAAGAAAAAAAAAGCCACCACAATAAAATAGATAAAGGAAGGCCTATAAATAATAAGCATGAAGAAAAACTCAGTCCTTATTGTCGTCCCAAATGATCATTCACATTTAGTTAAGAAATTGAAAAGGAAAAAGGTAAGCTTGGAAGGATGGGTTCATCAAATGTAGCTTCCATTTTGAAAAGCAATCATAGTTCACACCTGTTCTTTTCAACATAATTATACAATAATAATTCGTACCTTCTTTTTCAAACCTCCCTAATGCACCAACTAATGTCAACTCAATTGGTCAATTTTGTGATTTTTAGACTCTTTTGGTGCATATAATTGAGTGTTTTGCTTTAATCTCTGTACTTTCGTAATTAAATTCCAACAAGTTTTGATATTTCTAAATAATTGTGCAAGCATGTGAGCTCATATAAATTGTACTGTACCTTTATTGATTATATATAACCTTAGAAACAAGTGTGAACGGCGGAGAGAGCAGTTTTTTGCTGCTTTGAAGGCAATTTTGTCTGCCAAATCCCAACCTGCCAAAGCAATGAGAAACAACATCAGGAAAGCAGCATTAAACCAATGGTATATTCAGCATTTTCTTTAGCTTCTTCCTTACAATTGTTAAACTAAAAAGGATTGAGCTAACCTTGAAGAAGTTTATGATTCTACCATATGATATGACACTTGTTTAAGAGGAAAAATATCAATAATAAGAATATTACATATTATGAGCTAAACAGTGCATGAAGACTATTACTTATCACACCTTTGTTAGTGGGAAAACTTGGGGAAGTTCAGTAATTATATTTTGTTATGTGAATCAAAACAAAAGGAGGCAGATATGAAATATAAAGGAAAAGAAATAACATTTGATAAGTGGCAGGGAATAACAAACGCTTACCAGTATATGTTTTGAGCAAGAGTTGGGACAGGAAGATCGGTTATATCTGGGGGCTGACGTCGAGGGAGGGCGAACACCTGTTTCATTGTTTTGGCATTTCTGAACTTCAATAGTTCATCTGCTTCATCCACAATGACCACTTGATCGCCTCTAAATACTGATCGTTTCTTTGTAGTGCAGTGATCATGCTAAGAAAAGTAACCTTATCCGGTTCTATCCTCTTTTCTCTCATTTCTTTCACCAACTGAGCGGCTTCTTCAACCATCCCTGCTATTCCATATGCCTTGATCAATGCGTTGTAGCTATACAGATCGGGTTCGAGTCCACATGCTTTCAGTTCTGTCAGCACTTCCTCGACATCATCAATCCATCCTTGTTTTCCATAGATGTTGATCATGATGTTATAAGTGTATCGGTCGCGTTCAGAATTCGAGTCCTTTAATAGCTGTAAGACTTGTCTGAAATTATCCATTCGGCCTTCTTTGCCATAAGCATCCAACAGAGAATTGTATGCTTCAAGGGAAAGCGAAAAGCCATTAAATTCCATTGTTCTAACTGTGGACGACATGTTTGCGAAGTCCTTACTCTTTCCATATGCAGATATCATAGTATTATAAGAGATTACATCAACCAAACCTTTTTTCTGAGCCAGGAATAACAGTTTTCTGGCCTTGGAAAAATGCTTGGACTTCCCATAAACGTCAAGCATGACATTCAAGGTCACGGTATTTGGAGCAAACCCACGTTGAAGCATTTCATCAAAAAGGCTGGAAAGCTCATCAACAAGCAGAGCACGAGAACAGCAATTTATGACACAATTATACATTTCCTGATCCCAAGAGACGTCACTATTCAGTATCCTATAGTACAGATCTTGTAGCTTATCCACCATGCCACAACGTTGATAAATACGAAGCATGTCCCGGAACAGATATATGTCTGGAACAATGTCCTGCTGTTTATCCATCAAGTCAAGAACTGAGCATGCATCTTCCAATGATCCAGCTTTAACATACATTCTCACAACAACACTGAAGGCAATCAAATCCAAACGAATGCCTGAAGATTTCAGGCTTAGATAAAGTTTCTCCCCATCAGAGAACCTACCCATGATGCTGTAGATATCAATCATTGTGCTCGTGATATGCAAGTTCGGTTTGTTTTCACGTTTGGGTAGTTGAGTGTATATCTTGATTGCATTCTCGAGATGGTCTAACTCTTTACATGAACAAATTAGCAAATGATATAAATTCTCCTCAAAACGAAGATCATTCCACTCTTTTTCCCTCAACACTTTCAAAGCATCATCCACTAAACCGTGCTTCACATAAGCCATTACCAGAATCGAGCAAGATGTCTGGCTGGCCAGAACTTTCCGATAGAACGATCCTGTCAAGAGGAGAGGCACACTTTTTATTCTTCTAGCCTTTTCATAAGCTTGTAAAACATTTCCAACAATGGAAGAAAGCCGGCATCCAATCTTCAGCATATCATTAAGAGTTTTAAGTGCACCTGCGTCATCCTCATGTTTGGCTTGAAGATTCATGAGGGTGAACAAGTTAGAGGCATTCGGCATATATCCTTTCCGCTTGAGCTCCTTAAAGTACCATTCTGCCATTTTATAATTACCAGCTCGTCCCCAACCTTCAATCATGGAGCGATAAGTCGTTTCATCAGGTTCTACACCAGAGTTCTTGATGCTCGAGAACAGGCGTTGAGCAGCATCCATATTCGATGCTTTTCCATACCCAGTAATCAAGGTATTATACGCAATGATATTAGACGAAAACCCACGTTCTTCCATCGAGGCAAACACAAGTTCAGCGTCCTCCATTTTACCTTGCTGACAATAAGCATTAAGCATGACTAACCAGTTCTCTACATTCGGTATTACCTTATCTTCTTGCATTAATCGAATCACCTCTTCTGCTTTATCGTACAAACTCAAACGCGTGTATATAGTAATCATAGATGCATATGCCGTTTCGCAGACAATCCCAAAGTTTCTCATCTGATTAAAAGCGAACTCTGCCTCCTTGAGGTTACAACTCTTCTGATAGAGACCCATAAGCATTCCAAACGTTGCAACATTGGGCAGCACTTGCCATTCCAACATCATTTGAAACCATTTAGCACCCTGCTCTACAAGCCCCGACTTATAACAAGCATAAATAAGGGTGTTAAAGACCTGAAAGTCCAATTGATCACTCAACTCAGCTCTAACTTCTCTAATTAGCTTCTCTGCAGCATCCCAATCTTGTTGCCTGCCGAACACTCGAAGAATCAAATTATACGCACTCACATTGTGTTCTAATTTCCGGTTGATTCTCATCCACTCATAGAAACCTAGTGCTTTTCGATCATTACACTTCTCTAACCTTTTTAAAATGGCATTGCAATCCTCTAAACTCAAATCGGACGATATAGTGGAGTAATTGACATCCAATTCGCCACCATGAAAAATAATACTATCGAAAACTTTCTCACTCCAATCCTTACTGAAATTAAAATACGAACCTGGCGCTCTCTTTGATGGCTTCTTGCCTCCAAAATACTTCTTCCTGGTGTCAATTTCATCCACGGCACATTTCGATTCGTAAACGCCGGATGTCTCCGGCTCGACCTTAGAAGGCTTGTGAGCCCTAACCAGAGAGTAAAGTACGCAGGACTTATTGAGATGAATATAGCCAGTGATAGAGAAAACAGAGCAGCAATCAGAGAGCAGAGATGAATTAACCGGAAAATCGAATTTCTTAGAATGGAAAGAATCTAGAGAGAATGAGAGTTTCAGGGAGGCCATGGCTGAAGATTGAGCTCGCAAGTCAGAGGTCAGCACAACGCATGGTGAAAACAAACGAAATGCAAAATTCAGATAATCGAAAGTATTGCGAAACGAGGGATTATGAAAATGATAATCACCATAGCTTTTGGGATGGAGGAGATAACGGAGATTGAAGCAGTGGAGGAAACTAAGCGATCAAAGGATTGTCTGTTTCCCCGACCTCAAACATATATCAGCGGGGATTCAACAACTGTACATACAAACCCCACCAACCCAATCCAATCCAATCCAATCCAATCTTATCCAACCCAACAGTCATTCTGAATTTATTCCGGTTCGGCTTGAAGTGAATTTTCGCGAAGTATTGGTGTTGGAATCAGAAAATTTTAAAAATAATTTCAACTTCTGCGGTTCAAAATTTATTTCAATTTATATATATATATATATATATATATATATATTAAATATATTTCAATATATATATATTTTTTAAATATATTTCAATATATATATATTTTAAATAAATTTCAATTTAAAGTTTATGAAAATATGAGAAAATTTTAAATTTCGGGTATTATAAAAAAAAAAAATAATACAACACATGTCTACATTTCAATACCGAATATCTTCCACTTCCAAGAAGAGGGTGGACTTTCGAGCGACTCTTTCAACTGCCGCCTAATTTCCCAACAAGTTGCTTAGTTTAGTTTAGCTGCTCTTCGGCTTTTAAGAAGAGCAAAGGCTAAAGAACCTACTAAAAAGATAAGAGTCCCACACGGAATCGGACTTAAACAAGCCAACTAGAACTTAATTAGACCAAATTTGTAATTTAACCCACTTGAATGTAAAATCAAATCATTCTGTGTACAATGGCAGTGTTCTGTGGTCAATTGTAGGCTGTGATGTGAACCTAATAAACGAACTTTTACACACAGAGGGGTTCCTCCATCCGGAACCCCCATACTATCCAAACACCATGGAAATTAGCTTGCAACTAATTAATCTTGACCTTCATCACCATTTGAAATGTCAAAAAAGAACTTGGGGAGCGATGCAATTCGAGGAAGATGCAAAAACAAATCACCAAATGAATCTTTCCTTGACATAGCTGAGGCTTGTATGCTTCCAGGAACATTCTTGTTAACTTCTGGATGAATGTTGATATGGTCTCCAGTATCCCAACCATCCCTCCACTCTGTAGCATCCTTGAGTCGAACTTCCTCTTCGTGATTGTCAACACAGTTTTCGCCACTGGTTTGGGAACTTTGAACGGCAGCAGGTTCTTTCTGCAAAAGGCAACAGAGAGAATTGACTCTTGACATGACTGATACCTCAGCAGGAGCTGCTGATGACAATTGATCGTCACTCAGCAAGTAATGTGCAATTTCATTCAGCATAGATTGGTATTCCTCCGAGCCATCATCAACAAAAGGCGTCTTTGTAGAAGCCATTTGTTCTGTAATATGATGTCCAATGTGGCTTACAAGGTCACCCATCGACATGGATGGATGAAGCCCCCGAACCTTTATCTGCTCCCAGTTTCTCGGCTTCCTGCTAACTTCAGTACTTCTATTCTCTTCAATCTCATGAGCGTCCATCACTAACGTACAAATGGTGACATTGATCAGAGAAGAACATTGGGAAGCAAGCTATAGAGAACAAAGACATTATGTAAAAAGAAAGAAAAAGACTGGAAGGTACTCCCAAAGAAAATTCAATCGAGACAGTCACATTCACAAATACTAGATGATTAATGCAAAGCACGTCTAGGATGCTATTGTCGCGTACATGCTTTTGAAAATCCAAGGCTAGTATAATTGACTAGTCAGGGAAGTCTGATAAATTTAAAAGAAATCGAGCATGCTATGACATTGATCTACCTGGCACCCATCAATATCATATCTTCCAAAGATTAAATGTAAGGTAATTAGCTAATGAAAATGATCATTTTTCAAGCCCAGACCAACTTGCAAGTTTATTGTACCTGAACTGGGGGAAGGCACCTCCACAGTGAAAGGTTTGAACACCATTTGAGGGGAAGACTGTTCTATCTCCAATGATGACGTAACAGATGATGAAACTACGTCCTGGAAAGTAGAAAGTAGAGATTGATCGTCATTCTCTGCTTGCTCCACGGTCGTAAAAGTAGAGGCTGATTCAAAATATGGAGATCCCAACACGATCTCTGGTTGTCGGCTTAAGAAGTTCAGGTGTGAATCGCACTGGATGAGCTTTTCGAAATGCTTGTTTAGAACCCCATGTGGACATTGCAGAAAATGCTGCCTATACACCACAGGTCCAATTTACATTAAATATAATCCCTTAACCAGTCCTAGCTAACTATCCTACTAAGATGAAGCTATGCTCGAAAAATTACAAAATATACTTCTCATACATGTTTGCCATTTTCTTCCGTCAAGTCTCATTTAAAATAATCTGTGCAATGAGAGTCTCAAGAACATAACTAGGCAACTTTCTAATCGGACAAAAAAAAATCGTTGAATTAAAAAAAATGCAAGACATGATCCAGCAATTGAGATGCAACAATCTTCTAATATAAATTGCACGTATCCATAGCAAAGAAGTAATGGGGAAAAAATGCCATGGTCAACAGGAGAAATACAATAAATTCTAAACCTGCAAACCCAATTATCATCTACCAAGATTATAAGTAGTGAAGTGCTTCCAAACAATTTGGACCCCAACGCTGAGGAAAATGAAGATTTACCTCTGTATGCTGGCCTCACCGTCAGTAAAATCAGCTGCTGCTTGCCACAAGGTGTGCTTCCTCGGTTGAGGGTTGGTCTCCCTGAAAAACAGAGGCCGTCTAGCCAACTGCACTAACCAAGCACACCAAGATTCAAGTAAATCATCAAACACAAACTAGAACGGAAAATCCAAAACTGATGTTTATAAATAATCATGAAGTCAATACCACAACATTTAGTATAGCAGGTCCATCATCAGGAAAATTCGCTTTTAAAGCCATAATGTCTGACCATTGTATCTCAATTTTACTTTTGAGTCCACCCTCGAGGATTTCCCAGACGATCTTATGCTTAGCATAATAACACTTCGCCACTAAATCACCTTCGTGTCTTGATTTATACTGCAACATAAAATGAGTCAGCTAGAGACATGCTTTACAAACCCAAAAATAATAAGGCATTAGTATCTAATAATTTAATAAAGACCTCCCAACGTCCAATCTTTAAAAATGAAGCTGGGAAGTTTGAAGCCTTTAGTTTCTCAATGGCACCCGGCAGGGTAGCCTCCTGGTTGTCTTTTTTAACCACAAACTCAAAAGTTTCACTGTTTGAAGCTCCAGTCACTGTAGACGCACTCTCCTGAGAAAGCTTCATTTGAATAAGATCCAACAGGGACGGGCTCTTCCTTAGCATCAAACCGAGAGGACTAGGCTCATCGAGTGGATTATTGTGTGAAGAGGATGCATGTAATGTGTCAGGTCCCCAAACAGACTGCTAATCCACAGACAACATCAATTGCTCATTAAGTAACTTCTATTCAGAAAGAACAGAACAGACATTTCGTTATCGCTCACTCAAACAAAATTTTGCAACAGTTATTAAAGCGGATTAAGATTAACTAAAACTTATGCAACTGTTCACTTCTCGTCCAAATCCCAAAAACAAACCGAATAGACACAAATGCATTCAGCTCAAGTAGTTTGACTATAACCTACAAATGTTCAAATGAAAAGTCGTTTCACCAAATTGGCGTACTAATTTGGAAACAAACGGCCATGAAAATTTTCCATTTCTTTTCAAATCCGCACCATTCATCGAAACCAGATAGAAGCGAAACAGATTAAGAAAAAAACCTTATGAAAATCGGGCTTAAGCCGCTTGTCCAAGTGATCATGCTCCTCTTGAAAGTAATCAGCACACTCCCGCTTCGCCGCAAATTTCTCGGGATACAACGTCATCTTGGAATTCACGAATTGCACCATTGATATTCGAAAACGCAACAGATTATACGACAGAAAGGAGAAGAAATGCAAGAAGGAGAGGATCACGAACCCTAGAATTAATAAGGAGGAAATTAAATTTAGAGCAGAAGTTGTCGTCGGCACTTGGCGGCGAAGGAGACTGCTTATATCAACACGTGCCGAGTTGAAATTCCCATGTAACTCGATCTTCGATCAAGATAAAAGGAGGGGAAATTACGGAAGTAGAGTTGGTGCAATGGCAGAGAGATGGGGGAAGGAGGGGTAGAGTTGTAAACTCGATTGACACGTCAGACAAAATGGGAATATACGTGGGAAAACGATGGATTGCGTAAACAAAAAAAGACGGCGACGGCGACGGCGAGTGGATGGTTTTTGAAGGATACGTGGCAGACAACCGAGAGGAAGCTTAGTTGTTAGGTATGGCCATGGGTGTTGCCTTTTTTACGTAATCGGCTGACACGACATGGCTGTTCCATGAGTAATAATATAATGTCCCACTTCAACCTTTTTATATTCTAAGAAAATTAAATAAATAAATAAATGAGGGTAAAGTATTAAAGATATATATAAATAGTACAATTTTATACTAATTAACGTGTATTATTTTTCTCCAACGTGGAATTTCAGGTCTTTATAATATATATATATATTTTTTAAATAACATTTATCGAACAAGATTCAAACATATCCATTTTAACTTCATAAACTTTATTTGATCGAGAATTTAATATCTTAAATATGGAGATTTAAGTGAACACTTGTCAATTTGTAACGCTCCACTCACCAAAGAGCTTGATTTAATAGTTGCTAGCGGTTACGGACACATTATATTTTTACATAAAAGTCAGTTAACAAAAAAAAATATATATATATAATATTTACAATAAAGTCATGTGCATAGTTTCAAAATATGATAAAGTAAATAACACAAACGGTGAGATCTCACATTGGTTAAAGAGTAGAACGAAACATTCATCATAAGTACGTTTATAAGAGTGTGGAAACCTCTCCTTAGTAGACACGGTTTAAAATCGAGAGGTTGATGGTTATACGTAACGAGTCAAAACAGACAATATCTGCTAGCGATGGATTTGAGCTATTACACAAACAAACTCGGTCTAGGTAGGATCTCTGATGTCTCCAACTCGGAACAGATGCAACTTTTACGAGATTAAAAAACAAGTTTAAGCACAACAAATGCTAGTATATAAACTAAAAACAATCATATCCCTTAATGTGAATGTCTTCAAAGGGACGCAAACACAAGATGGGGCTGGACTTGAGCACAAGAAGGTGACAACACCTCACAACTTTAGCCTAAAACAGAAGCTTCCACTTTGAGTCAAAAAGAATGGTTTAAGCATGGCCAACTTGCCTATCCATCCCATAATTGACAAATGAGATAGCTCAACCACCACATCAGTTTAGTATCATTTTATATTAACCCATCTCTATCTATCTACATAATAGGCTCATCTGGATATACATTACTTCCTATATTATCTTCTTACACTTCATGGATTAAATTCCTTTTCATATAAGAAATGGATGCATCTAATGAGTAAAAAGCATTGAACACACATGAACAAAAGCTAGAGAGATCAGAATAACTACAGTAAGATAATGACTTCATCTGTTCTCTTGGAGTGATGATTTTGATTCTTCTTTGAGGAAGTAGATGAAAGAAGAAATCAAATTTGTTTATTGTATAAGTAGAAATTAGATATGATTACTTTGTTTATGAGATGAAACAGAGCAAACAGGGCAGACTTCCCAGATCCTCATAATTTATAGAAGAAATAAAGCTCCATCTTTGTAGCCTATCAAGTTAGCAAAAAGAAAGAGAGGAAGGGAATTAAAAGAACGCGTACCATTATCAACTGATGAAATAAATTAGAGATAATATCTTTAAGCAATCGAATTTTTCCATTTGGTGAGTTCTGGAAAGTTGAAAATCGTTTGATTACACATGAAGTGAGTAGAGGCAGGTGTAGTGGGGCGGGGTGATGGCCTCTACTTGGCCTGCCTATTCACCTTCAGGTACGGCAAAGCACCAATCACATTATCGTAGTCACTCCGGCTCACTGGGTGCTGTGTTAAGACGGAAGCCAATCAAAGAAAACACTCGGTAACATAACCAGATATACAAATGCGGAGAACTAGCCAATTTTCCTTGCACTACAAGAGCAACTCACCACACTTTTTTGGTATTATAAAAGGCACTTTGTTCATATAACAAAATCTTAGGCATGAATATTGTTGGTAAAAGAGTTCATTAACCATAAGATCTATATGCCCACAGGGGAAATCAGAGGACTCGACCAGTTGGTAACAATCTAGATCGAATCAAATTTGAACAAAAGGCTAAAGGAACTGCCTTTGTTGCTCTCAGACGCAACCAATAAATCAATAAAAACTAGGCTGTGTACAACATTCTGAAAATTCAAAACCAAAGCTATTTTCTTGTCAAATAACTTGTTGCATAGAGATTGAAAATGGTGGCTGCATTGGCTAAGTTTTGATCCATTTATATAAACCCTCTCCCAGAAAAACTCTCAAGGGTACAAGTTTAGAAATTTCGCATTACAGATACAGAATCATAAAATAAAAACAAGTAAAGATGACATACCATTTTGGAAAGCCGTAATTTCCTCTTTGTGTTCTTCTTGTACAGCAAATGCTGCTTTCCAGCTCTCCTCCGAACGATTTTCCCTCGACCCGTTACTCTGAATCGCTTTGCTGAAGCCTATCCAGTCACACCAAACAATCCAATCAAAAGGAAAAAAAATTACACTACAATACAAAGAAAGAGAAAGAGAATACAAGGTTAGGAATCACTACTATTCACCCTCTACAATTATACGATATTGTCCACTTTGAACATAGTTTTACTTTTAGTTTCCCATAAGGCCTCATATCAGTAGAGATGTATTCCTACTTATAAACTCATGATCAACTCTTTAATTATCCGACGTGAGACTTTTCCCCTAACAATCCTCAACAATTCTCCTCTCGAACGATGTACTTCATAGAGCCTTCCCTGAGACGTATGGAGCTCTTGAACAACCTCCCCTTAATTGAGACTCGACTACTTCTCTAGAGCCCTCGAATAAAAACTTGAGCCACTTTTGACTACAAGTTCGAGGCTCACAACTTCTTTGTTCGACATTTGAGGATTCTATTGACATGGCTAAGTTAAGGGCGTGACTCTGATACCATGTTAGGAATCATGACCCTCCACAATGGTATGATATTGTCCACTTTGAATATACATTCTCATACTTTACTTTTGGTTTACCCGTCATGCTTCCATATTAATAGAGATGTATTTCTTACTTATAAATCCATGATCCACCCGTTAATTAGTCGAGGTAGGACTCTTCTCCCAACCATTCTCAACAAAAATAATAATGACACTAGCCCCTTCAGTAAGTGTCTAGAATTGGTACTTAAAATTCAATCTGCCGTTCTCGAATCATAATACAAATTCGATTAAAACAAAAAATAAACATATCCGACTATCTAGAAGACTGGAATTAACTTCAATTAATCAGAATCCAACCAGAATTGAACCATACAAAAATATCCCAAAAATACACAGAGAATTGAGGGAAATAGAGACCTTGTGGGTTTTCATTTTGTACCCTTTGGCAGCGACAACAGTGAAGGGAGTATGAATTCGAGAACTCGGAGCAATGTGAAATGGCTTCTGAAGTAAAGCGACTCCAAAGCTGGAAACGTTGTGGGAAGAACTAAGCCTCAACGAGTACGCCTTGTTCGACGACGGAAGCCGGACGGAAATACGAGAGACGCGAACTGATGAGCGAGAGCACAGTGGGGAAAACCTAAGACCAAAGGACACCGACGCCGAAGCAGATGCCATGGCTCCTGATACTTGGAAGCGTCTCGTCTTTCTTCTTCTTGCCAATCTATACGAACCTCAAACTCGGCCTGCTGTGCGGATAAAGTGAATAGCTTTTATTTCATTTATCGATTTCTTAATTTTGAAAAAATAAAAATATTTATAGGGCCAAAATGGGACATGCACATTGGCCATCCTCATATTTATTATATGTTACAATTTTTCATTTTAAATTAAAAAAAAATTATACTTTAACATAGTTTTTAATATAATCAAATTAAATATATGATTTAGAAAAATGTTAATTTTTACAGATATTTTTTTATGACCAGAAGAGAAGCTGCCCTGAGCTGGTTGGATATCAAGCTTCATAATCTCAATGTCCTTTCAATCACTGGTTTTTATTAGTTTATTTCTACCGTTAATCAATGAGCCAATATATTAAGATACTGATTTTAATTCCTTCTTTTTTTATTAATATACCATTTTTATTTGGTGGTGAAGAATTTGAGCTCGGCTAAAAAAAATAGTGATTGATCTAAAAGTTGTGTAGTCGCTGAGATAAATGGATGATAAATTGAACTCAAGACCGATGAAAAATATAAAAATGACAAACAAATATCAGCGATCAGTTCAAGAAGGATAACACTTTATTGAAGATTCAATAAAATATACTCCATTTGAAGAAATATATGGTGCAAATAAGTTTTGTTTATACCAAAATTTTGGATTATGAATTTAGTTTAGAGGTAGTTTTTTTTTTACACAAAATACAAAATATTTTTATTGATTTAGCAAATTTTAATATATATATACTATCTTATCGGACAAGATTTATGCAAGTTGACCCAAATTGTTATGAATATAATTAGTATGATATGGAAATATTAATCATTTTATATATGGCTATAAATAAAATTGGATGTAAAATTATGAAATATTAAATGTAGACTAGCAATCAAATTAGTAAAAGTGAAATTATTCCGTCATTTGGTGGGGAAGAAAACAATATAAAATCCCGTTGTTTGGAAGAGCGGTGGAAAGTGATAGCGGAAGAGGGAAGCTTCCAGGCAATGAAACCGATGAAAGACGGCACAAATGGAGAAAGAACAACCGTCATGGCCGGCTCCAATTTTACCATGAACACTTCTAAAATGGAAGGTTAAAGACAAGGTAGAAGAAGCCATCCACTAAAAAACCGATTGATGAAGCATTAGCAAAATAAGAAGAAAAGGATAAGGTCCATGGCCGGTTACCTTACAGCTAGCTCTATATTCAATTGAACGCCAGCCCTAACTCCACTCATCATCGCCTCCGATCTCGAGATTATATAACCTATTTCCTTCCTTCATAACTTTTATCGTCAATTTTAAACTTCTTGGAAATTTCACAATGGCGAAATCCACATCGCAACAACTTCAGATTAGAGAATCGAACAACAATGTAAATAAAAATATTGTAATGAAGACCAAAACAAAGCGAACTCGGAGGAGCGTACCGAGAGATTCGCCTCCTCAACGAAGCTCCATTTACCGCGGCGTTACTAGGTTTTATTCATCGCCCTTGCTTGCTTCTCTACAAGCTTCTTCTTCTTCTTCGTCTCTCTCTGTCTCTGTCGACTGATTCTGACTTCGATTGCGCTTCTGTAAACCCTAGGCATCGATGGACGGGCAGATATGAGGCTCATCTGTGGGATAAGAATTGCTGGAATGAATCGCAGAACAAGAAAGGAAGACAAGGTAATTGTATATTTTTTAAAAAAATTAAATTACAAGTAAAAATAAATAACCCGGCTCACTCGGTTTCGTTGTCTCGGCTTGGCATCTCGGCTTGGCGTTCGCTCAGTTTATCTTGGTAAGCTATTTATTTATCGTAATTACAATTAATAAAAGCCATTTAAGTATTTTTTTTTTTTTTTTAGCTATTGAATATATTTATTAATGAGTTTTTTACTGTTTTTTTTGGGGGTAATTTTGGAAAGGTGCATACGATGACGAGGAAGCGGCAGCCCATGCGTACGACCTTGCAGCACTAAAATACTGGGGTCAAGAAACCATTCTTAATTTTCCGGTGATTTTTTTTCTCGGCTACTTAAAAGTAATTATAATAATAATAAATTATATTTATAGTTGAATTTTTATATGTTATTTTGGTAATTTCAGCTATCGACATACCAAAAAGAGCTGAAGGAAATGGAGGGACAGTCGAGGGAAGAATACATTGGGTCGTTGAGAAGGTTTGGATTGCTTATTCCATAAGATTATTAAGAAAATAATATTATTTTGAGTCAGACCTCCGAAAAAAATCTTATACTAATGTCGCTAATTAACTGTAATCATTCAACTTTCAGAAAAAGTAGTGGGTTTTCTCGTGGGGTTTCCAAATACAGAGGCGTTGCCAGGTGATTCATTTCTATAATTACATTTAAAGTATACGAAATATAATTAAGCTTTATTTTATTATTATTATTATTATTTTTTTTTTAATAATTTAGCTTATTTTGAATGTGCAGGCACCATCACAATGGTAGATGGGAAGCTCGAATTGGCAGGGTGTTTGGCAATAAGTATCTCTATCTTGGAACATATGGTGTGCTCTTTCTTCCATTTTTCTTTTCTAATGAAACCAATGTAATAACGCTACAAATATTTTTAATTAATTAGAGATTATTTGTTTTTTAAAAGAAAATTAATATTTTTTTATATGTACATTATACACATTTAAATTTGAATATGGTAGTTTATAAATTATAATATTCATAAAATGCAATGGATGAATTATACTACTAAAAATTCATGCATTATTAATTTGATTTCTATTATTGTAATTTAAAAAAGTACAGGGAATTAAATAATTAGAAACTAATGGGTTCATACCTAAATCTTCGTAGCGACGCAAGAAGAAGCAGCCACGGCGTACGATATCGCAGCCATAGAATACCGTGGACTCAACGCCGTAACCAATTTCGACCTGAGCCGTTACATTAAGTGGCTAAAACCCTGCAACGACGTCGTTTACGCCAGCGACCACACCCTCAACATTGACTCTATCCTCCCAAGCCCTAAACAAGAACTGGACCTAGGGCTCTTCCCGTCGGACCAAAACCAAAGCAGCACCGATTCGGCGACGGCGGAACCAATTGCCTTACCTCCATCCCACAGATCGACCACCACCACGTCAGCTCTCGGCCTCCTGCTCCAATCTTCAAAGTTCAAGGAAATGATGGAGATGAATTCGGCAACGGAGTGCCCGTCGACGCCGTCGTCATCGGAGAAGCTCGAACGGCGACGGTGCTTGTTTCCCGATGATGTTCAGACTTTCTTTGCCTGCGATAGCTCGGGATCTTACTGTTATGGAGAAGCGGATGATGCAATTTTTAGCGACTTCAACTGTTTCGTACCGCCGCCGCCGTCGCATTACGATTTTGACGATTAGAAGAAGGATAGAAGGATCGAGGAGAATAATTAATTAAGCATCTGCAATATTGATTTTAGATTTAGTAAGAGGACCTTTTAACATTTGCTGATTAAAAATAATTCTTTTATTTTGACTAAAGATTCGAATACCCATAAAAATTTAGTTACGAATTTTTAATACATTTTTGCGTTGTTGAAGATTGTTGGGAAGAAATCTAATTAAGGAGATTATAAATAAATAAAAAGGTTTATAGGGGCCTTGGGATGCTGACGTGGCACAAAATTTGTCGGTATCTGCATCAATCAGCAATAGTACTCATTTGGTTGGAACTTGGAACGAGCTGGCAAATTTTAAAAATTCCCGCGTACTCCATTTTTCTCCCCCCCCCGCCCCACCAACATTAGTGATTGTTTGGTGGCAATTTCGTAAATCCACTCAAGCAGTTGGGTCTTAATCGTAATTTCAAGAGGCCTCTCCTCCGTGAATATATATAATTTCAGTTTTCCCGCCCAATTTAGTCTCATCTACTTCCCTCCTCTGCTACTTTTTTTGTTCGCTGATTTTTCCACGAGCAAAATGCCAGACTTGGGTAATCTTTCACTCTCTGCAGCTCTTACGCTCACTCGGTGCCCTAATATCAAACCTGTTATTGATCCTACTGATATTACATCTTCCCTCCTCTGCGACGATTCTGTTAAATCTCTGCCTACTGCTAGTATTTGGGGGCAGGGGTTTCAATGTTCATTTCCCAACGATGATGAGGTCGGCAGAGGTTGTGGGAGTAGGGTTTCGAGCCAGAGCGGAGACGCGTTGGACAGATCTAAAAGGCATTATGGAGGGAAGAATTTGGAAGACCATGTGAAATCTTGGGTTCGTAGAAAGCAAGAGTCCGGCGTTCCCGAGTCTCGTTGTTCATTTCCATTTCTCGAAGGCGCTCGGAAAATGGTTATTTATCTTCCTGTTTTATTTTTGAGTTTTACATGCTACAGTATTGGAGCTGGTAGATTGGTAGTGTTTAGCATGTCTTTCTTTGATGGAGTTTCGTTCTTCTTGTTTCTAGACAAGGAACTTTGTTTTTATTTAAATTCATAAGGGTTGAAGTTCTAGATGACATTTCTGAAGCTGAATCAAATGTTTTCGTGGAAGTATATATTGAAGTAGTTCATACACCTTTGAGAAATGCTTGAGGAAATAATTTGGATGTAGAGCGTAGCACTTTTAGTTTGAGTAGCTTATGATGAAAATTCTTCCCCCACCGATGTTGATTTTAACTGCAAGTTAGTTTCTTTTTCTTTAATTTGTTGTAAGTGGACGTGTAACTGATAATTGAAAAGTAAACACGGCGCTTGAACTTCCTTCTTAAATTTTATGTCAATTAAATTGTTCCTTCTACTGGCTGCTCCAGGTAGAAAAAGAATGTTTGTGTTGCCGGAGATATATATTTCCCGGAGAGGAGGTCGAATGCAGTATTCGTGGCTGTGGAGGAGTTTACCATGCAATATGTGCCAAGGAAAGCTTGGGATTCTCAGGTCACAGGAAGTTCAAGTGCCCTCAACATGTAATCACATTCTATCATCTGTCAAACTACATATTTTCTTTTCGTAGTAAAACACAGACACAAACATCCTCTTTAACCATACAAGGGGCCCTTCTGTCTTCATTACAACACAGCCCTCAATTAGCTTAAGCTGTATATTGACAATTCACTTGCCTTTTTCATTTTCCTCAAAATTTCAATACCTTCTGATAAGATGACCACTAGGATCATCTAATGCACCAGTAGGGGCTTCATTCATCTTAGCTTGAGTCAGTCGATTGCATTTTCTTGAACTTTCCCCTCTTTCCTCTTCTTAAGGAACTAAATCCAAATTTCTTCTAAAACAACTACTCCGTATATTTGTTTTGTCTATTTATTAACTATTATTACCTTTGTTGTTATCATTATTTTTTAGCTGAAGTTTTGTCTTTTGAGATTGAGTTTTTTAGATTTTACATTGAAAAATACTTATATTATCATAATATTTAGAATAATCGAACTCTATTGATTAGAATTAATCTAAACTATAGTTAGCTAAATATTCGTTGAGAAGATACTGATCATTGAAGTAGTCAGTGTGTATTTATGAATATGGTCGAGTTTGGTTGTTTATATGATTGTAGCTTACGAATATGATTTTATCTTTCTCTTGCGGTAGATAAATGGTTCTATAATTTTCGATAATCTTGCTGCATAATATGGCATTGGGACTCGTCTATGATATTTTTATAATTGAATGTAGAATTATTGTGAGTGCACTTCAACACAGTTTTTATCAAATAGTTGTAAACATCAGCTGATATGTGTGTAAATATATGCTTTTTTGGGAAACAGGAATGCTTTATATGCAAACAAAGATTACATTGGAAGTGCATACGCTGCACTATAGCATCGCATGATAAATGTGCACCATGGCCAGATAAAGTGATGCATTTAAATAATCAACCTGGAAAAGCCATCTGCTGGAGGCATCCAACCGACTGGCGAGTGGACTTAAAGGTCAATTTTCTTCTATCCTTTACCTCCAAAATTGTATTTGCTTTTCTCTTTGAAGATGCCATCTCATGCTCAATGTCTTTGGTAAATCTGAACCTTCTGACTTGAGTATGCTATATGATAGTCAGATGTGTGCCCGTATTTGAAATTATAACTTCTCTGTGGTCACTACCAATTGGAAAATGAAATGATCACTTTTTTCTTTTGAATTTAAACTTCTTATACTATAGTAGCCTGCCTATATGGATGTTGCTCTTTACAAAGTGCTTGTAAAATAATGTTGAATAGGTGATTTCTTGTCTTTTGCTGTATTATGCAACTCAATCACGCGTGACTGTTAATTTCTGAAAGTTACGTGCCTATGATGATATTAGCTTTGTGATACCGTACGCCATTCAGGCTTATAATGCCTTTTCGGTTATTCATTTTGAAGATGCCTTGTTTTAATGCTTGTTTATCTGGCTAGTTAATCTTGTCTTTGACCTCTCTCTCTTTTTTTTTCTTGTTGAAGTTTTACTTCTGCATCTGTATCTTTATTCTTTAGGCTGGCTGACAGGACTATTATATTTGTTGAATGGGCAGCATGCAGTGACAACAAATGACATAGAGGTTCGATTCACAAGCAATTTACTTTGTTAGATTCTCTTACTCCCTACCTGGTGAATATGTCAATTATTCGTGCTACATTTTGAATTTTCAAAGTATGGAGATCATACACTTTGGGATTCTAACATTTTTATTTGCTTTCGAGATGTTTAGATTAACATTTTATCTTGATTAAAACTAGCACCTTGTGCGTGGAAGACTGATGCAATTTATGTGCCTTTGAGTGTACACTCTCATTTTTTATTTGAACTTTCTAGCCGTGTCATTTTTTTTCTTTCTCATTTGAATTTTCACTTGAAGTTATGGTAATTTATTGATCTGAACTAAAATATGCAACTACTTCTCATGTCACTTTTCCCTGTTCTTGGTCTAACGTGGTTTTATTCTAAGAAGATATGCCTAAAATCGACAGAGAACATTAAAATATGGAATAGGCTTGCGTTTGAATCTAAATTTATATTGCTTGATGTTCTCACTCGCCAAGCATTCGGAGAAGAAAAGGGGTTCAGTGATACATCACGTCATAAGTCACTTGCTCTATTCCTTTCTTTACATTGTGTCTCATGAAGTTTCGTTTACTTCAAATTTAGGAAGTATTTTGTCGCTTGCCTCTTCCCTATGTTGATGAGGAATTCAAGATTGACATAACATGGAAAGATATGGAGAAAAAGATGGAGCCACCGCCATACACCCACATAAGGCGCAGTATCCTTTTTGTATTGTTGGTTATATTTGAACTGTTATAGAAGTAAATAACAGTCGGATGATTCATAACTAAACGTGGAAAGGCATTCTTATAATGATGTATAAAAGTTTCTTTCAAGCTTCTCCGTCTTTGTATTCATAGAAGTTATATCTTCTACGGTCGGGCCTCATTTATAGGTTTTGAATAGGTTTTTAAAACTTTTTTAGATTGGCAGTTTATTATTGATGAGTAGGTTTAATTAAAATTTCATTTACAGTAATCGTGCCATTTTTCTTAACTGAATTAAGATATTTATCTAGTAAAGAAAAAGCGGGATAGTGGTGTTGCTGATGGCATTGGATGCACAAACTGTAAATCTGAATGCTCTGATGACTGTGTGTGCAGGTTAGACTACTTTTATCCAAAAATGTTAGTGATTGATGTCCACCATATTGTTTTTCTATGTTTGCTATTTTCTTTAAATAAGACAGGAAGCTTGTAATGACAGATATTAAAGAATATGCAAGAGCATGCACTTGCCCAACAAGTTACCAGAAAAAACTCCAACCCAAAAGATAAGACCTGCCTGATAATTATAAAATACCCTAGGTATTGAGGTCCAAATAGAGACATTGAACCTGATAACCTCGCATATCTCCCTCACAAAACTCCCTTTATCTCAAAATACTATGATTCCCCTCTAACCTAATCTTCCACACCCCTTAATAAAAGCAAGCCTACCAAAGGACTTCGCCCTTCTTTCTTAAAAGGGGAAAAGGGGACATCAAAACCTTCTCCATCATAGCCTTACCATTAATGATAGCTGTACAATTTTAATGATAGCTGTACTGGTAGCTCCAAAGAATATGGGTTTGGTGTTCTTTTACAGACCTCCACTTCCTAGTAAAACGGAACTCTTCCATCCAACCCCACTTCCAAACTCCACCAAAAAATAAAAAGAGGATTTAAAGGAATACACGTTTGATGTAAAAGGGTCAGGGCCCCACCTTCCAGAGACCATATTCCAAAGAAATCAATGATCGGAGCCCGAAGGAAATTCAAGCACCCAGAGACTGTCTAGAGTCAAGGATCCAATTCAACCAGCCCCTGGAGAGGATTCTTATATGACACATAATAAATGCATTCTGCACAAGTGTCTACAAGACATCCTCAAAATTTGTTTGATACGCTTTATTTCTTAAAGTTGGAGTTATTTTGGATTAATAAGTGATTTTTTTCTAATTCCTTACAACAACCCATCCATCATCTGATAACGTTAGTATGTTTGTAATTTGTACCTTCTTTTTTGTATAGATTCATTATTTTCAATGATAGCTGTACAATTTTTGATCCAGTCTCTTGAGTTGTCACCGCATTTCCATCTCTGCTTAATTGTATAAGCACTGAATTAGCTGTCATTATGGCTTATTAGGGTTCAATGCATAAGCTGTTCAAAAGCTTGCCATTGCAGAGACACCTGTACGAATAGACCATTCCGTAAGGAGAAGAAGATCAAAATTGTCAAGGTAAGTTGGATAAATATATCAAATTCTTGATTTTTTAGGTATGGTTGGATAACCATTTAGTTTTTGGTTTTTGATATTTGATTTTTTTAATCTACTTTTTTTTTTTTTTACAAATATTTTTAAAATCCAAATTATGTTTTGAAAATTTAAGAGTAGTTTTAAAAATTTTAGTTTTTGTTTTTTAAATTTAGCTATAAATTCAAATGTTTCCTCTTAACAGTGATGAAAACATTGTATATAAAATGTGAGAAAACAGAAAAAAATTTCCTAAATGGTTATGAGAAATAATCTTTCAATTTTTGTTAGTATTATATCTAGCAAGTTGAATTTTATTTATTTTTCTTTTCTGAAGTCCACCTTTTAAGTAGTTATTTATTGATAAACCAATTTCAGACTGAATATTGTGGCTGGGGTGTGGAGGCAGCAGAGTCTATTGGTAAAGGTGAATTTGTCATCGAGTATATTGGGGAAGGTAGTTCTCGTTTTTCTTTGCATACAACATAATCAATCTATTGGTGCTACATAAATCTCTACTTTTTTTTATATATTCGTCAAATTAGGGAATCTTTATCAAAATACAAAACTTTCCCAACCTTTTCCATATCCAAGTATTTTAACATTCTTGAATAATATTTTACCTCTCAAGGGAACGTTGGTACTAAATACAAAATTTAGCAGCTAAATATTTGAGATAAACTAGTGTATAATTAAATTTAGAGATAATTTAGATTAGTGACAATTTCAGTCAAAAATAGGATATAATAAAGAAAGTTCCAATTGGACGCGAATAATTATCAGAATCGACGAAGGTAGAACATCACAGAAACACCAGAAAAATATAATTTCAAACTTCGCCCTCTCCCTTGTCTGGTCAGAGTATGTCTCATTCTTTGTTGGCATGCTAGCAAATGATAACTCTAAACTGCACTGAATCTATGCGTGGCTTTTCCTTTGAAATGAACGACATAAGAGAATGGGAAGGTCTTGCTGCACTGACTTAAGAGTCTATCTAATGGTTGAGGTCTGAATATGTAATAGCCCAAACCACCGCTAATACATATTGTCCGTTTTCACCCATCTCTCCCTTCTCTTAGGAGCCATAATCCATCATAGACAACAAGCTCAGGTTACTTATTATCCTAGCACGTCATTCAGTCAAGGGAAATAAATAGTAATTGTAATAAACATGTTTCATGACTTACATCACCATAAGACTTATATTTTCTGAGGTTCTAGAGAACTTTCAGAGAATTTCTCTCTTCTACCTTATTTCTAAATTCGACCTTTAAGGTCTTCAATAAAATCTTGGAAGTTTGATCCAATCGAGAAAATTAATTCTCAAGCTTCCACCAACTTTGCTGGTGAAAGGTCACTGAAGCAAGAAGTGGTTTCTAGACTTGAAGTGGAGATCTAACTTTTTTTTTCTTATTGCGTCTTTAGTTTGACTTTGATCTGGATTTTAAATTTATGAGCAGAGAACATGCTCTTTTAGCTTCCTAGGAGAGTAGGGCATTGGAGTTCGATGAGACCGAATGTTTTCTTTTTTGCTTTCTTGAACATCATGATTATACGCTGCATTGTCTTGTTCTCAGTTATTGATGATGCTCTATGTGAACAAAGGCTTTGGGACATGAAATATAAGGGCATGAAGAATTTCTATATGTGTGAAATTCGGAAAGACTTCACAATTGATGCAACTTTCAAGGGCAATGCATCTCGTTTTCTAAACCACAGCTGTGATCCCAACTGTAGTCTTGAGAAGTGGTTAGTTGGCTTCCCCTCTGTTTAATTTTTTTTTTTCTTTTTTTGCTTTTAATTGTTTTTCCGTCTGAGTTCTTTTACCTCTTGTTGCAGGGATTGTAAACTAGTTTTCATGTTTTGTTTGTAGGAATATACTCTGTTAACAATTATATATAAAATTACACAAAATGATGTTTGACATAATAGTTTTCTGCTGATGCTACCTTTACAATAACCATTTAAGATAACTGCGTTGTTGACGTACTTTGGTCTGTCACGTCAATGATGTTTATTGCGTAGTCATTGATTCTTTCCCCTTATATGTGACGGGAGGCGCAATGGTAGAGGCAAGTCACAATGCAGGCATATCTTAAAACCATCCAATTTTTCGGCAGGCGTGAATAGTAGGTCACTGCCGACTCATCTTCCAAGTGTTTATCAGTTGGGAAATCGTTTTAATTGAATATCTTTACCTTCCTCTTTGTTGCCTCTTGCAATTTATTGTTTCATGCATTTAGGTTTTGAATTGCAATGGTTTATTATGAAGTTGATTCTTTTTAAGGAACAAGCTGTGCATATCAGACAAGTACTGCCTCAATGATTGCATCATTGTACAAATCCAAGATTCTCTGACTAATAATATTGGTTTTGAATAGGCAAGTTGAGGGGGAAACACGTGTTGGTGTGTTTGCTGCTCGATCAATTGAGGTTGGAGAGCCGTTAACATATGACTACAGGTACGTTTTAGTACCGTCTAAAAGTTAATCATTTGTTTTTCTATTACGTATGACAACTCTCTAATTTGTTTGGTTGAAGCAAACGCATGCATGAATATGAATGTTTCCATGTATTTAATGTGAACCTGTGATATTCGGGATGTTTTGCGATTGTCTTTCAGTGATCATTATTTCTAAGAAGAAAACTGGTAAACACCGTCCTCCCCACCTGCCCTGCGTTTTCTTAAATATATTTTATTTTAAGTTCTTCACGAGCATGAGGAGATTTGAAACCCAAAATGTAATGTGCATTTTCCTGCCGTGAACTTACTACTAATTTGTAGCGAAAATTCAGGCTTTTGTCTCTATTGATATGCTATATACCTTTATGCTGGACCATCATCCTCGTTTTCTGTAGTAGAGGACAGGGAGGTTATTTGCTTTTTTGGCCGGACAATACCCATGTTTGCCATAGTAAAACATATTTGGAATGGTAAAATACCAAGGAAATCGGTTGTCAGTTGTGCTTCTGTATGGAAAATTTAAAATAATGGGGGACATTTTAGAATCAGAACTGTGATTGGTCAGCTTGCTTATCAGCTAGGCTTAGTTGAATCTCGTACTTTTTTAATCTTATGAAACTTGTTGAGCCTTTACATTTTTGGGGTGTGGATGAATGTATATGTTGTATTTGATATTGAACAAAGACTTTTCATCATGAAGATTTGTGCAATTTGGACCTGAGGTGAAATGCCATTGTGGTGCTTCAAACTGTCAACGCTTTCTTGGAAGCAAAAAAAGGATAACTGCCATGGACCTCTTCTGGGGTACAAAACGCAGGAGAACGTCAGCAGCTCGCATAACTGGTACAACTGTATGATTCATATTAACATGTTTGGTTGGGTCAATATCACTGTACATTAATACTCTTGATATAAAATGGGCCAAGACGCTAGAAGAAAAGAAGCAAAATAAATTTGCAATGCTATTAAATTCTTTGAATTTCAACAAACCATTGTGAAGTTCTCCAGAATTTTCTTGTTGGAGAACGCTGAAATTGAGGAATACGTGTAATTGATTTTATCCGATTTGTCTAAAGAAATCAAGGGATTCTTATTTAGTATTAAATGTTTCCATTGTTCTGACTCATTACAGATGATTTAGAGAGTGATATTCAATCCGAGGATTTATTTGATAGCCTTTATGCATGTAATTTCTCTAGTCGAAAAGGGTTCACTTATTTGCTAAAAGTTGACTTAAATCTTAACCCCACTTGGATCTGCTATAATAATATGATTATAATAATGTGGCATAATCTACTACGTGTATGTATCCTATGTTTGGAGTCGTTCCTACTTTAACTAGTTAAAACTTGCCTGTCATGTGGTTTAAACAAATGATTCATGCTAATCAGCAAATTTTATTTTGAGCAGATTCCATTAGTCTTCCTTTGCATCTGATTCTGCCGCCTGTATTGCTAACTTTGCATCTTCAGCTAATTCCCTCTTCAAAAGTTCATAAACTCCAATCAGATATTCCAAGGTAATGATGAAATTATAAAAATTTGCTGCTAAGTTAGTATTAGGCAAGTAGAATAGTGACCTGCAGTGATGTCGCTCTTGACGAGGCGACCCACAAGTTTGTAAAAAAAAATGTCATTTAGAATACTCAGGGTGGCCTTGAACTACTAAAATATGGTCGCTCTAATAGCAAATGTTTGAACACCTTTCTTGTCTGAGAAACCTACGACTAGAGCCCCAAAATTCGTATTGGGGGTCTCAATTATGAACAGACCGCTTGGGATTTCCACAATTCTCACCCCAATATCCCACCCACCCTGTGTCAGCCTTCCTGACTTACCCACCCAATGCCCTACACAGCACATGTCATGACCACACAAAAGAACACTTTTCAATACAATATTGAAGTATATTTTCAACACGCAACAGTCTCTAATTTTAATGTTAATTTGCTTCATAGACGCCAAGCGTGTCGATAAGAGCCAAAAATTGTAGGGTAAAATTCTCTAGTCATCATTATAGAATTGTGATTTCTAATTTGCCTCCAAACTATCCTTTTGTACGATATAAAAGACTAATATTAGCCTGAATTTCATCTTTAAAAAAGAATAAAGAAAAAGGAAAAGAAAGGGAAAACGTAGCACAGGAATCTGGGTTTGAACCTAAAAACAGCCCCTCTTTCCAATCCTCTTTGAAAAAAAGTAGAGTTTTTGCTTTCTTTCTTTTCTTCTTCTGACCCTTAGTTCTCGAGCTTCGTAAATTGCGAAGGAAATATATTGTATAATACATATATGTGTGTGTGTGTATGTAAATTAAGCAGGCAGACAGAAAACAGGTGGGTTTAAAAACAAGGATATAGTGTTTTTTTCTTTTTTTTCTTGGGAATTTAATGATATGTGCGTTTGTGGGGGGAAAGTCGAAGAATGTGGGGTGGGTGGTTTCTCATAGAAAGCACCTAAAGGATAAAACCTTACCTCTTCACTCCTTTTCAATCATTTTCATTAGACTCCACATTCACACCAACTTTGTTGCTTAGACTAAATAAAATGGGGGCTATGTTGTTTAGGTGGTAGCCAAGCTTTTAAAGACTCTAGTCTACAGTTCCTTCACTCAACTGTGTCCTCTCTTCGCTTCTCTGTTGCTCTGTTTGTAGGGTTTTGGTGTCGGTCTCCATGTCTTCATACTAATCCTCGGCCTTGCCGCTTCCTGCTTCTTTCATCAAATTCACTACTTTTCCCTTTTGAACTCCAATTTTTTGCTTCCCAATTTAAATGCTTCTTCTTGGGTTCAACCGTGGTTTCTCCCTCCCAACAAGGGTAGGCATGGAAATGGTAAATAACATACGGTGCTTGCGCAAATCTAGCTAGCCTGGCTCTTCTGATGCGAAAGCAAACGCAGAAGGGAAAAATAGGAAAAGGGAGTTTCTTTTGGGCATAAATACTGTCATTACCATTGCCATTACCCTCTCAACTCACTCACTCACTCACTCACTTGAACACCTCTTTCTTCAAACCGTACAATTTTCTTACACACAAAAAACTTTCCCTTGCGTTCAGACAGATAGATAGTTACTTGGCTTCCTTATATTTGGACAGACACAAAACACTCTCATCCACCATAATCTTACCCATTCCTTTTACTCCTTCGCTTCTTCCTAACACTCTCTTCTTTTTTAACCATTGTTTCCCCAATTTCCTTGCTTCTCTCTTTACAATGGTGGAAACTCACAAACCCCCCTCATTATAAGGGGGCCATTAGAAGAAGGAGAAGGAGAAGGAGAAGAAGAAGAAGAAGAATACAAATCCGGCCACACCCACGTTCCCTTTTTCGTGTTTTTGGTTTCTTTCTCCAATATGAGCCCACCAACCCATAAAGTTGCCTCCTTTTTCCGTTTTCATGAAGACCCTGTTTCGCCCATGCCTCATATGCGCGTCTCTGTAGTATTCAGGGCTGCGGCGGAGCTGACGGAGGCGTCCGAGGCGGAGGAAGGGTGGGAGTTTCGTTCCATAGAGAATGGCGATGAAGAAG
Organism: Cucurbita maxima; assembly: GCF_002738345.1. Lineage (NCBI taxonomy): Eukaryota > Viridiplantae > Streptophyta > Magnoliopsida > Cucurbitales > Cucurbitaceae > Cucurbita > Cucurbita maxima. The sequence goes on from NW_019272026.1 coordinate 4,316,916, forward strand.
GTAATGGGGTTTTGCTAAGGTAGAAATTTGGTGTGAAAGATCAGATCAGATCAGATCATTAGCGGTGGTGGTATTGGCGGAGACGGCTCAATCTCTGGTTTTAATTTATGAATTTTGAACTCTCTAGAAACACATTTGGAAAGAATAATTATTCTTATGTTGTTGATACAAGGAATAGTTGTGTAAATTTTCCCAAGAAATAGGTCGGGATTTTCTTGTTTCTTCACTCCTCTCTTTGTAGCGGTACCAAATAGGTTGTTTCAGGGTTTCTTAATTTAATTTTGGTGAATGTGATTACATTAGGGCAGCCACTTCAATGACTTCCTTGTCTTCTCTTCTCTTACTGCAATAACCATTTGAAAAGAACGAAAGAAAATGTCAGAAAATTGGGGCTGCCTCTCTGTGCCTGCCGCTGTCTGCTGCATAGATTAATGATGTTTCCTCGAGAAAAGTGTAAGGATTTGACCAATCATATTGAAATTGTGCATCAAAAAATGAAGAAAATAAGGGGTTGAAGAAATTGTAATAAGCTTAAAAGGAGATGTAGTTTACAACATTTCTTCAGGAAAAAGGGGGAAGTTGAAGATTGAATGATGATGATGAGGATGATGAGGCATTGAGTGCGTCCACCATGGAAGTGTCTTATCAGTTGCGTGTCACCTGCGACGCCCTCTTCGTGCCTTTTCTCGAATTTTCCTTTTTCTTTTTTGGCATTTCCCCAAGTATTGGCCATAATCCCATTGTCATTGGTGGGTTGTCATATTCTCAACCCTTTTTCTTTTTTTTTTTTTTCTTTCGAAAATTCCTTGCATTATTTATTTTGTCGAATTTATAATAAATTAAATTCGATGTTCAAACAAAAATTTAAAAATTTAACATAGTTTTATTTTCGACATTATTTATATAATTTACTTTAATTGTTTTTACTACTTATGTAGTATCAAAACGTGTGATTTTATCCTTATTTAGTTTTAACATATATGAGAGAGAATTGAAAATGGAATTATATTTCGAATTAAATTGAGAATCCAGATTGGATTCAGTGAGGTCTCCCATTTCATGGGCTTGGCCCACAGTTCTCCACATTTAAAAACAATGGGCCTGAATATGGCCCACTAAGCCACTATATTTGGTCTGAATGGCGAGCCCAACCAGTAGTTAAAAATAATAATAGTTATGGCACAATTACCATGTAATATCCTTTGGTAATTGTATTTTTTTTTTTTTTTTTTGTAAATTATAATAATAATAGTAATAATAATAATAATAATTAAATAAGAAGCAAAAAGTAGTATAGTAGGCAGATATTGGGGGCCCAAAAGCTGAGCAAGGGTAAGGCACGGGTGCGTCACTTTAACTTTATCTCTCTCTAACTTTGTGTGGGGAAAGAGAGAAAAATAAAAAATAAAACAAATGAAATTATGTAATGTAGCGCTAATGCTGGCTTTTGTGTTCGCAACTTTAGAAAAAGAAATTCAAAGAAAAGCGACCAAACGTGGAAGCATCAATTCCAACCGCACCAAACACACAAATAAACGCAATCCAAGCAAGATTATGGTCACTCCCATTCCCCCAAGCACCAATCCAATTAATATGGGTTGGTTTGTAGTGAGATGTTTTGGTCCCCAAAAGGCACTATACCCTGGAAATAGTTTGTGTGATATACAGTGTTGTTGTGCGCTGCGCTTTCCGATGCTTACTTAGAAGAAGAGAATGGGGTTGGCGTTGTTGTGGGAGAGAGAAGCAAAGGCAAGGGCATGGAAATTGTGCAGAAGGGGAGTGTGAAATTATGGAGTAGTAGCCACCAGCAGCAGCAGAGCGAACCAGGGTGTTGTTGACACAGACACTTTGTTCGCTTTGCCAGTTGGAGTGTGAGAACATAGGAAATGACTTGATGTGACCCATTACAATTCATACCTCCTTTCTTTTCTTTCATTTCCTATCACTGTTTTGTCTTCCACAATTTCTTTCTTCTTTTCTTTATCAAAACAAACTAATCTCCTGTATTCATTTTCTAAAAACACCCCCCTAAAGTCAGCTACTTGTTTGTTTGATACCAAATTTTAGCTCAAATTAAGTCGGAACTGCCTATGATGTTTCAAGGTAGTATCGAGTTTATGAATAGACTAGATATATGAAAACGTATTGTATTTTCAACATATTCTTGGACAATCTCTCTCACATAATCATCTCCACTTTTATTATAGAAACTTCAAAGTATAATATAAGCGGAGGTTTTTTGACATCTAACTAAGAACCTCGCTAGAATTCTTAAGATAGTAACAAAATACAAGAAGATAATGCATATGATTCAGCCAACTAAGCCTTGACCGACTCCTTTAGAGATAGACCTTTTGGGTTTTGGTTAATCCTTACGGGTCGGCCTAAATGTTAGATTCATCCTTCTAATCTCTAGGCTGCTAGAGCGAACTACTTGCCTTTTAAGTTAGGTTGAAAAATAGAAAAGGGATGGGATTCAAATAATAAAGTGTATGGTGGAGAAGAAGGTATGCCATAAATATATTTAAAAAAAAAAAGAAATAGAATATTTTTTGGTGATTGCAGCCTTTTTTCGGCGTTGGTAATTGGAAAGTGTTTCTAAATCCTTCTTCTTCTTGGTCTTCTTTAAATATCATTGTATTCTCTGCTTTTGCATTCTAATTATTGCATTACCCTTTACCCTTTACCCTTTACCTTTCTTTTCGAAACCCCAACCCAAGATGCCTCCTTCCAAGTTTGAATGAATTATGTTGATTCTAGTCTAGATTAGAGTATTATGATAATTAATAATGAAACTCTCAAATCCTTCCTAACTTTTTTTTTTTTTTGTTAAAATGCTCGATAGCCCTACTCTAATACTCGAATCTAGGATCAAATGGTGTATATTAATGAAAATTATGGAGGAAGTAAGAAAGTCAACTGATAATCAAATCCCTTCAATAATGTCGTTTTGTTTTGATAATACACGCAGCCCCACATGCCCCAATTCTATTTAGAAATATAATTAAAAATCAGTAAAAGAGACCAAAAAAATAAAAAAAAAACATTCGAAGCATAATAATGTAGAGAAATAACAATTGCAACGTGATGAAAAAGGGCATCATAAAAATTGTACTAAAAGTAAAAACTGTGGAGAAGAAGTGCATGAATCCAGAAGCTCAATTAGTGGAGTGTTTGAAATGGGAGGAAGCTAAAGGGGTGGCGTTTTTGGGTGTTGGTTCTGAATAAAAAATGGAGGCTGGCCCTCTCCCTCACCATGCGTTACCCTGAAACAAGCATAATAAAGATTGTATTTTGTTCGTCCGGCCAAACCAGTACAATCTCTCTCAAATTCTGCACTGACAACTCGTATCACCCACAACTGATACGCATCTCTTTCTCTCTCTACCTACATAAAAAGATACAAAAAGGAGTTTGTTTCTCTCTCCTTCCCGCCCCTGTCTTTCACTCCGTATTGTATTCTTTTTGAGCTTTTGTTAAGGTTGGTGTGAGTGAGCGAGTAATATGGGTTGTGGGGCGTGCAGTGGGTGACTGAAAAGGGAGAACCCAGAGAAATGAAAAAAGAGCGAATGAGAGAGGTGTGTAATTGTTGTAGGGAGACATAGAAAAAAGAGAGTGGATGTATTCAAATGGCTTTTGCATTTTCACGCTCTTCAGGCAATATGGTCTGCTGCTGCTTTTTCTTTTTTCTGCATTTCTTCGCAGCCATGGTTCCTAAACTCTTCTGTTTGATCATTCTCTCTTCTGCCTTTCTCTGCCTTGCTTATGAACCTCGGAACCCTGAAGGTAAAACAAACTTAACTATTAATTTCCATTCTGAGAGTTTCCTAGTTTATGTCTCTGTCCCTTGGGGCTTATTCCTTTTCTGCAGTGCAAGCTCTGATCAATTTGAAGACGGCATTGAATGATCCGCACGGCGTGCTCAGCAATTGGGATGAGGACTCTGTGGACCCTTGTAGTTGGGCAATGATCACCTGCTCCCCGGAGAACCTCGTTATAGGACTGTGAGTATTTTTTTTTTTTTTCTTCCAGTTTTGAGGAGTGTTCAGGTCTAAGGACTTGATTTCCCAGAGGGGGAATAAGAACTGAAGCGTTCAACTTCTGGGTTTTGTTTTGACAGGGGAGCTCCGAGCCAGTCTCTTTCCGGAAGCTTATCTGGAGGGATTGGGAACCTCACTAATCTTCGCCAAGTGTAAGAGATCCTAGTTGAAACGCACCGAAGTCGTCTTGTCGTTTAAGCTGTGTTCTTAAAGGAAGCAAATTGAAATCTTCTGTGATTCTCTTCGCCCTGTTTAATCGAAAATCATAACTAAGAGTTCTGTTTTTTTTTTGTATCTTTCACATCTATAATGTTATCCCAACAAAATCAGGTTATCTGGAAGAATATGATAACTACTCCAAAAACATAGCTTACCATGGATTTTCCATGTTTCGTTTTGTCTTCTGACTCTTATTTCTTGTCCAACTTCGAAGGCTGCTGCAGAACAACAACATTTCCGGTCCAATTCCCATTGAACTTGGAGCTCTCCCGTTGCTGCAAACACTAGATCTCTCTAACAATCGGTTCTCGGGCCCAATACCAGCATCTTTTGCTCAGCTGAATGGTCTACGCTATCTGTAAGTGTTCAAAACATTTTCCCTCCTATATTTTCTGTTTGGTTTCTTGGAAATCATGGAGGAATAAATCTCTGAATTTTCACTCTACAGCGATTTCATCATTTTAGATGTACGACTTTTATGAAATGTTAATTTTTGAAGGTGGACTTCCTTATTTTCCAATTTTCTTGGAAATCACATATTTGAAGCATAAGTTTCGAGCTGTCTTAATGCTTCTTTCTCTTATTGATGAAAATAACTTAGCACTTTGATATTTTTTGTCTTATAATGAGTAGGAGGGTGAACAATAATAGCTTGTCCGGGCCTTTTCCCTCGTCTTTGGCCAAAATTCCCCAGCTTGCTTTCTTGTGAGTATTCATTATTTTGTTTGTTTTCATTCGCCTGTCTTCTTTGTCTTGGCCATAAGAATCCTGCCTTCTCTTCATGGCTTTTCTGAAGTTCAAACATTTGTTTTCAATATTTGAATCTGGGGTTCCGTTTATATTATTACTTGGATCTTGCAGGGATTTGTCTTTTAACAATCTCAGTGGACCAGTGCCTGTGTTTCCAGCCAGAACATTCAAGTATGACTCACAGCCACGCCTCTCTATCTCACCCCGTCTACTCTTCGATGAATAATCTGTTCTAGTTTAAGTTTTGGTTTCTGTTGATACTCCAGTGTGGTGGGAAATCCAATGATATGTGGAAATAGTCCTAATGAAGGTTGCTCTGGCTCAGCCAACGCCGTTCCTCTTTCTTTCTCTCTAGAATCAGCCCCTGGTAACTGTTGTTACTTATTCTCCCTTCCAAAATCAAATATCGTTTCCTTCTCGGGTGCGGCTTGTGACGAGACTTTTATGTTCTCTTAATTCATGATCATTAGGAAGACTCAGGTCCAAAAGAATTGGAGTGGCACTTGGGGTCAGCCTCAGCTGTGCGTTTCTGACAATCCTAGCCCTTGGAATTCTGTGGCGCAGAAAAACTCAGAAGACTAAAACCATCCTAGACTTCAATGGTCAGTGTTATCAAGCCTCAATTTTATAGATTCCTTAAATTTTCTATAAGCAGATCCTTAAAATAGAACTTGAATTTTGTAGTAAACAATCAAGAAGTTGGCCTTGTGCGCTTCGGCAACCTCAGAAACTTCACTTTCAAGGAACTCCAGTTAGCAACAGACCATTTTAGTTCCAAAAATATACTTGGGGCTGGAGGCTTTGGTAATGTGTATAAGGGAAAGCTAGGAGACGGGACTATGGTGGCAGTCAAACGGCTAAAAGATATAACGGGTACTACTGGAGAGTCCCAGTTCCGCACAGAATTGGAGATGATTAGCCTTGCAGTTCATCGCAATTTGCTTCGCTTAATTGGTTATTGTGCCACTTCTCACGAGAGGCTCTTGGTGTACCCATACATGTCAAATGGCAGTGTAGCTTCCAGGCTCAGAGGTTTGTCTCTGTTTACTTTGCAGCGATTACTTTCACTGTTAATATATGGTTTAGAGGGGAAAAAGGTAAACAACTCCATCTCTCTTGTGAATATACTGCATTTTCTGGCATAGTTTGGTCTTGATGGCCCCCACAAGTAATGAGTGGGTCATTACAAAATCTGAATCTTTGCAGAATGTAACCATCCTTAGGATAAGGTTGACTGTGTATTTACCTTTTTCTTTAACCAAAGTAGTTTCTCTTTGGACATAGCCAAACGACAATATCATTTTCTCCAACTCAAACATCTCTATCGAGAAAATCTCAAGACCACTTTCTGGGTCAACTTTATTTTTTGCTCTCCCTACTGAATATATAGAAAGAACTATCAAGTTGAGGAACAAGATATCACCAAACAAAAGATCCTTTTAACTTGAAAATATGCTATGCTTTGTTGGAAAATGCCTACAAATGTTTAAACTGCCCTTAATGAAGAAAGATGCTCGTTTTGGATAATATCTTTATGGACAATATCCTCATCTCGGAAAAAACAGTAACATGCACATTTGAATAATACAGGAAAACCAGCCTTAGACTGGAACACGAGGAAGAGAATAGCAATTGGAGCAGCCAGGGGTCTGCTGTACCTCCACGAGCAATGTGATCCTAAGATAATCCATAGAGATGTGAAGGCCGCCAATGTGCTTCTAGATGACTACTGCGAAGCCGTAGTTGGTGATTTTGGACTTGCAAAGCTTCTTGACCATGCCGACTCTCATGTGACCACTGCTGTTCGTGGCACTGTTGGGCACATCGCTCCAGAGTATCTTTCAACTGGCCAATCTTCTGAGAAGACAGATGTGTTTGGGTTTGGCATTCTTTTGATAGAGCTAATTACTGGAATGCGAGCTCATGAACATGGGAAAACATCTAACCAAAAAGGCGCCATGCTTGAGTGGGTAAGTCTTACTAAACTATAGTCTAAAAGCTATCTTAGCTAATTTAGCTTTATCAATGATTGAAGCTATCTATGGTTGCTGCTTTTGATACTATAATGATTTCCTACTGGTAATGGAGCATGGAAAATATTCCATTACGATGTTTAATTTGGCTGTTGTTCCACACGGATGGGGTTGTAAGTGAAAGCTCTTGGTGTCAGGTGAAAAAGATACAACAGGAAAAGAAAGTGGAATTGCTTGTGGACAGAGAGCTAGGCAACAACTATGATCAGATTGAAGTTGGGGAAATGTTGCAAGTGGCTCTTCTTTGCACTCAGTATTTACCTGCTCACCGTCCCAAGATGTCGGAGGTGGTCCGAATGCTTGAAGGGGATGGCCTTGTTGAGAAATGGGCTGCTTCCCACACCCATAATGACTTAAATATCGACCTCTTTCATTCACGGAACAGCTGCAAAAGTTCATACAATCCCACAAATGCATTGAAGAGTAACGGCAATGATCATTCAAGCATGTTAAGTTTGACATTGGACGACGACGACGAGGAGCGATCTTTAGACTCCTATGCCATGGAACTCTCCGGTCCAAGATAGTAATGAAACTCAGAGCAAAGGGAAGGTTATAATTCATTGCTTCAATTCTTTACAAAGCCCGTAATCAACTAATCGTCATGGGGAAAAGATGGGTTTCAATGTTGGTTTCATAAACTTCGTGTACCCTTTTTTTGCAATCTTTTTTTCGTTGTCAATATTCTGGGTTTGGACATGTAAATATATGATATCCGCTTGGTCTTCTTGGAATGGTGCATTTTATTATAACAGTAGAAGGGACGGAAAGAAAAGGCAAAGCTTGTATAGGGGGAGAGGCTTAGATAAACCGAACAGAGTAAGACTATTTAAATGAATGAATTTGACTATCTTCTTCTAATTGTTAGAAATGGATTTGGTTTCATGGCATTAGCCAGAGCTGTTCTCTAAATTTGTGGGGGGTGGATGAATGAGTGGGGTCGATGTTATGAGTTCTGAGCTTTGAGAGGTCAATTCTTCACGGGGTAAACGCGTTCCCCTTTTCAGTTTCTTCTTTTATCGTTTCCAACCTTTTACTGGCTGTCTATCCACACTACCGCCACTTCTGAGAATCTGTGACTGTAAAATACTAAAGAAAAGGGGTCTTATTCAACTTTGACCAACGTACGTTTCTTCTCGGAAGGAAACTGTCGGCAAGGTCTCGTCATCTTGAACCCTCCATGAACTCCATAAAGTTATTTTCTTTCTCCTAATCTCTCTAATTGTCTATGTATATGGATACAGAAACCTATGTTATCCTTACCTGTAAGGAACTTAGATAAGCCATGTTTTTTATGTCACTGTCATGGGTGTAGTCTGCAGCCCACAGATCCACCATCCACCAGGGCCTCCTAATGGCGGCCCCTCCCGGCCGATGAGACCATTGAAAGTCGAGCCAAGAAGGAGCAACAAATGCATGGTGAGATTCCATACCGGTTGGAGAGGGGAACAAACCATTCCTTATAAGTATGTAGAAACTTCTCCCTACCAGACGCGTTTTAAAACTGTGAGGCTGACAGCGATACGTAATGGGCTTATACACCGGGCGGTGTGTCAGCGAGAACGCTGGACCTTCGAGAGAGGTGGATTGTGAAATCCCACATTAGTTGGAGAGGAGATGAAAGCATTCCTCATAAGAGTATAGAAATTTCTCCCTAACAGACGCGTCTTAAAAACCTCGAGGGAAAGTTTGAAAAGGAAAGCCCAAAGAGGACAATATCTACTAGCCGTGAGCTTGGACGGTTACATACATACATAGATACAACTGACCAGCTTGAGCATAACTAAGTCGAATCACATGTCTCTTAACTTGCAGTCCTCCCATCTTCTAGACCATCTTAACCTTAAGAAAAAGCATAAGCCCACACAAGGAGGAGAGTGCAGAAGCTATATCTACGAAGTACTGTAAAAGCGTCTGCCTCTAAATCTAAAGACTGAAACTCCTCAATGCAATCAAAGGCGTGATCCAAATACAACCAAAAAACATATCATAAAAAGCAGGCACTGCAATTACATCACATATAGACAGTTTCATTCAGTGCTGCCAAACATTGCATCAAATCTCAAATATCGATCAAAAAGCAGACCGACATAAGCAAAATGTAGAGGACGGATGGAAGTGGCATGCAAATATATTCGAAAAAAAAAAAAAAAAAAAAAAAAAAAAAAACAAATCGTCGAAGATCAAAATACATAAACAGTATTATACCATAACTTTTCAGCTGACAGAACCTGTGATAGTAGAGCTTCCAAATACGAGCAATAACCGACCGTGCTCCCCATGAACAGCCGCCATTAACATTTTGGGCAAGTCGAAGACGGGGAAGTAATTGAAATATCACCACTGATATTACTAATAAAGAAGGCCCATCTTTTAATACTAAATTTATGGACCGGCCCATTGGGCTCAACTCCAAAATTGATTTGTCAAGCCCAATATGCAAATAGTAAGCCCATTATAAATGAATTTGGGTCGGCCTTAAAAGAAAAAGTAATGGGATGATTCCATTGAGGCCCAATTAGCCGACCATTTTGCGCGTGCTTATCGATGCTCTACGTTGGAGGTTGATTTGTTTATTTATTTATTTATTTATTTATCGAATTTAGAGAGCATTTTGGATCCATGTTAGTGGGAGACTTGGAGTTGTGAATAATAATCATATGATTACTTTATATAATGTCAGTCTCCATGTGCATTTTTTAATATTATACTTTCTGCTCTCACCAACATTTTCATCATTAATTTTATGTTAATGTTTTTTAATAAAATATATATACCTTGAATTATATTTACGTTAATTTTTTAATTTTAAAAAATTAATTATATTTTAAAAAGATTTTAAAATCGTGAGAACGATGACGATACAGAATGGGCTAAAATGGATAATATTTACAAGAGTGGGTTTAAATTGTTACAAATGATATCATCGACCTCCTTATGGGTTCAGATATTGTTCAAATTGGTATCCGACTCGATGGACGAATGCAAATGCATTGCATGCCCACCAAACTTGTTAAGTTGCCTTTTTTGCTTTTTCATCACTAACCAACAACGTGTCTTTTTCTTACAAATAAACTATTATTTTTAAAAAAATTATTCTTTACGAATTTTGAAGCAACCTTGCAACCCATGCGCTATAACTATAGTTGGTCAGATATACCCTCCTTTGTATTTGAATTTACTTTTGGGTATAAATTAATGAAGACGGAGCAGGAAAAGAATGGGAGGGACAGAAGCGGAATTGTGATTGGGCCTCCACGTCGGCGTATGTCAGCTTGGCCGTCACAGACAAATGACTGTGTTATTCTCATTTTACCAGCACCGTAAAATTTGTAGAACTACCGTACTCCATTCGTAAATAAATTAACTAAAAATGGTAAAAAAATTAAATAAAGAAACAGTAACATGATTTTACCCGTGTAATATAAAATGCCAAATCACCCAAAAAGTAAAAACCTCATAGAAACTTGGAGTTTTTCTTTCTCTCTCTCTCTCTCTATTCTTCTTTCTATGAAACTTTTGTAAGCTCCGAGTTTCATCCTGCGTGGATTACAGGTTTCTGCAAATTTGTAGGCTACATCGCGGAATCGCCATTAAAGGGCTAAAGCTTGCATTCCTCAGCCTTTTCCCGCAGCTTAAGGTTACAATTCTTGTCCTGAACCATTGGTTTCTATCTCACGGTCAGCCGAGATTTCCGGGTTTTCCGAATCCAGGTTCTTCTTAACACCCCTACGCAACTGATTTCTTCTCACCTCATATGTTTTAAGCTTCAATTTGTGTTCTGCATGTTTTTGGAAGGGGTTTCAATGAATTGAGATCTATCCAATAAAGCTTTATCTCTGTATTTGATTCCGTGGACATATGTACTTTCGTTTCGTTTTTTTTTTTAGTTAAAATGGTGACTCCTTTTCCGTTCGTTCTACTGTTTGGTCTACTTTTGGCAAAGTGATTGGCGTGTTTTGGTTACTGCCTCTTAATTGATCTGAATTCTTCAATTTCTGTTTTATCCACGAATTTGCAAGCATATTCTTCTTCGACTTGTCAAGTGTTGTGGATTCTTCGTGGTTAAAAGGCTTTGATTTTGGAAACACTCTGTGCCTCTCTTCGTTTTTGCACGGCTGTTTATTGGGTTGTGGTCTTTCAGGGTCCTATAAAAAAAATGAGAGGCGTAAATCGGTATGTTCGTCATCTACGATCAGCCTTTTCTCAAAAAACACACAATCAAACGGATGTTCTTCGACGAGGGCAAAGACAAAAGCAATTGGTTCATACCAATTCCGAGTCCTTTTTTATTGTCAAATCAGATAAATTCCGAAGCCCAAAATATTTGAACTTAAGAGCTCTGTCAGTTGACGCAGCTAAACTTTGTAATGGAGGTATCTCTCTCCCCCACTGTCCTTTTCCGTTAAGATTTAAGTTTTATGAGCGAAACTGGATACTTTTGTTTTTAATTTGGACTTTGGGGGTTCAAATGCAGATTATAACGTGGCAGGGCCACTCGTCGAGTATGAACGAAGAATAGCTGCTGGTGAGCTTGTGGATGGTGATAGCTGTCAGGTAAAGGCCAGCAGTTCCCCCTGCATTTTCATCGTTTATATTTAGGGATGAAAGTGGAACAGTCCATGATAAGTCGCTTTTGGAAGGTTATTTTCAAATTTCTACCTTCTCCCTCTGCCTGCTTTTTTAATAGAATCAAAATGGCTGATCAACCAAAACGGGAAAAAAATAAAAATGATATAATTTTAACATTACATCTTTGTAAAGCTACTGCTGGCTTAATATTAATGTTATTTGATTTTGATTTGAAAATATGTTTCTGTTGATAGATTACATGTCTATTCATTTGTTTTGAACCTGTTGAAATTAATTCTCATATTCTCCTGCCAGGTGGGCACCCTGAGGGAACTTCAGAGACTCTATGATGAACTTGTTAATTCAGCTGAAGCGTGCCGGTTGGATAGATATGCGGTATCAGAAAAATCAGGAAGGTTGTTCTTTCATCATTTAGTTATAGAGCTTGTAGTCGGATTATTCGAGCTGATTTAATCTTTTAGTTTCTTATTTGGCACTAGATTGTTCTTATTAATCTTCTTTTTCTGGTCTATAACAGGAGTAGGTGGTTGTGGTCTCGCTTCATTCCTCAGTCATCCTACTCTCCAGTTAAAGGTCTATATCTCTATGGAGGAGTAGGCACTGGAAAAACTATGTTAATGGACTTGTTTTTTGATCAGTTGTAAGTTCGTTGAATTCAAGAATCAACTCTTGTGTTTCTTCAGCCTTTTATTTGCTTTCCTGCCTTTATGTTGACAAATGGTTCCACGAATTCAAATGATAGCCAAGTATTATGAGTTCTTTTTGGGATTTAGTTTATTCCACATATGCTATCCATTGTCTGTTTTCTCTTATTGCGTTCTTATCTTAGACTTTTCTCCTTATAGACCCAGCAATTGGAGGAAAAAGAGGATACATTTTCATGACTTCATGTTGAACGTTCATAGTCGTTTGCAGGTGGGACTTACTATTTTCTTCATTAATAGTGAATGTTTCTTTTAATGAAATCTTCAGTGCCAATGTGAGTGTAGTTCAATTGATATAAAATATTTAGCATCGACCAAAAGGATAGAAGTTTGAATCCCTTGCACGTATTGCTAAACTCTCCAGAATTGGCACAGAGATTATGATGTGTAGTTGAAGTGGAATGGTCTTATTTTCTCTGAAATCTCATAGTTAAGAATTCCCTGTTTTTTTTCTTTTTTTGATCCTCCAGTCGAAACATATTGCTTAGTTTGTGCATCTTATAAAAAAATGCCTTGTTTGTGTTACTTATGATGGAAAAACCATTTAAACTAGAGCTGTTGAGATGTCTGAGTTTTACAACTTGGAAACCAAATAAATTTTTGTGTAATCTACTTTTCTGCTGACTCTGTATTCTGGTATAGGGTAATCATATCAATTTTAACGTGTCATCATATATTATCTGTTGATAAACTAATAGTTTTCCTGATCGTGTGGAGTGTGAATATACTAAATAAACACCTGTCTTGAATGCATATTTTGACAGCGGCACAAGGGTGTTGCTGATCCACTTGAAGTCGTTGCAGGAGAGATTTCAGATGAGGCCATTTTATTATGCCTAGATGAATTTATGGTACTCTTTCAATTCAACTGCCTTTCTTTTGTTTATATATGATATCTTTTGACCCTGCACTTTGGTATCATTAGTAAATTTTCTTAGTCTTCTGTCTTCCATAGGTGACAGATGTGGCTGATGCATTGATATTAAATCGTCTGTTTGGACATCTTTTTAGCAATGGCGTTGTAAGTATTTACTTCTAAATTCCAACCAGCAGAAGATATCATGTTTTGTTTCAGATAACTTAGAGATTGTTTGTATCTGATTGTGGGAAGTGTAGATCCTCGTTGCAACATCAAATCGTGCTCCAGATAATCTGTATGAAGGTGGATTACAGAGAGATCTTTTCCTGCCCTTCATTTCCACATTGAAGGTATGTGGACAGTAATATTCCCGTCAGTGCCACACTTGAATTAACCCACCCATTCTAACAATTATAATCTAAATCTAGTGCCAATTTAATTGATTTTAGCTCGATCTGTCATGACTTTTCCACTCATTTAATTGGAAGGTCTCATGATGTAGGAAAGGTGTGTGACTCATGAAATTGGTTCAGCAACTGACTATCGGAAAATGACTTCGGTAATGATTCTAATTCAATACAAAAGTAGCTATTTGATTAAGAAATTCTGAATGGTAATGTACTTTATACCTACTCTTGACTCCAGGCAGAGCGAGGTTTCTACTTTGTTGGAAATGGCGCATCTACCTTTCTTAAGCAGAAGTTTCAACAATTGATCGGTAAAAGTACAGCTCGCCCCCACGAGGTGGAGGTAGTGATGGGCAGGGTTCTGCAAGTAAGCACCCAATTTCATTGTAGAATGATCTGAGTAACATATTTCCTTCAATATTGTTGTTTAGCAATTTCAAATACTTTTAGGTTCCATCAGGAGCAAATGGATGTGCGTACTTCCCTTTTGAGGAACTCTGTAACAAACCGCTAGGAGCTGCAGATTACTTCGGGTTGTTTAGTAAGTCATTCAAGATGACATTTGAGTTCAAATTGGGTAGTAATATTAGGCAGGCATCGCTGACAGAGAATGCATGTTAGGCTTTCAGGAATTATCAACTTTTACTCGCGCAGATATTTTGGATTGGAACTCCTTTAGATGGTCAAATTCCAAGTGTTGTCATTTACCTTTATTGTGCCAAATTTTTAATCGAACTTTCATGTTGGATTTATTTTTAAGAATTTGTTGTCTCCTTGTACAGAAAAATTTCACACCCTGGCATTGGAAGGTATCCCAATATTTGGACTCCACAACAGAACATCAGCATATCGCTTTGTCACTTTGGTTGATGTACGTATGACTTCATATTTGGATACACCAATAAGAACTTATTCTCATGATTGGTTGACCTCATAAAATGCATGCTCTTCATTAAAGAGGGGTTAGGATTTGACATAATAGTTTCAGAAAATAGGGCAATGGGGAAAAAGAATCGTCATGTTTAGCTTTCAGGAAAACAAACTCCACCCGCCCCCTTGAATGGAAAAGATTCAACTTGGTTTATTGAATTCATGCTCTCTTTGTGTGATGATAGGTGATGTATGAAAATAAAGCCAGATTACTGTGTACAGCCGAAGGAAGTCCTCATGAACTTTTCGAAAAGGTTGTAACCATCTCTGATGCTCAACAAATTGCGCCTAGAACCTCGGCACGGTCGCAGAAAAATGATATTTCCGATCTCTGTGTTGACAATGAATTGGGTTTCGCCAAAGACCGTACGATTAGTAGGTAACACACTTCACTAATTATATTTGGCTGATGCTTGTAAACGTAGACGTACTGTGCTTAATATTTGCATTATAATTATTTTTGAAAAACAAGCATACAACATCTCAAGTATTTGGATTTGAATCCCTTGTCTGCTATCACAGTTTGGTTTAGTATTTCTACGCTATGTTTTTTAAGCACTTAGAAAGTTATTCGGAACATGTCATTATTACATATGTTTTTTTCATGGTTGATGGGAGAACGGAACGCCTATGGAAATGGCGTGTATGTACAATTCTTTCTAGTACCCACATGTGTATTCATTTTAGCTGCTAATATTGATGTGATTTTGCAGATTAACAGAGATTAACAGCAAAGAATACCTGGAACAACATGCTCAACTTGTAGCAGAGAAGCGAAAATGGCAAGAAGATGACAACCAGGATGCTTTGCAGTCATGATTTGTGCTTCTGCATCTTCGCGAATAAGCATATATCATTTTTGTTACTGTACTTCACTACTTTAACTTGCTAAAATTATATATTTACTGATGAGAAATAATGATATACAAATTGAAACTTTTCTTTTTATACAAACTAAGAAGATTGTTACCCACATATTAGGATGCAGATTGAAGAATTGGAAATTTTATTATAAAGGGGAATTGTGTAAATATGAAGTTTGGTATATGTAGGATAATTGTCGACCAACTTGATGGAATATTGTCATACGAACATGTTTTTTTTTATCATGAGTTAGATTTGAAAATTTCTATTTTAAAATTAATATATAACGCCATAATCAGTAGCTAGCATACTAACATGTCATTATCTTATTGAAGAAGATTGAGGCATGCAATATAGTTTTCTTATGACAACAATGCAATGTATTTGTTTGTCAAGATGCTTTTTTCCGTGCGTGCTTGGTGTCAGCACAGTTCAAATATGTTAGTAAAACACACGAATGACTTAGTCTAGGGTAGAGGTAAGTCGGTTGTATCGTGACGATTGAACATGCACGCATAGATGACGTGGTTTGCGGCCGAACAAGCTTGAATTCTACACAAATGATGTTTGGTTGGTGAAAACATATTTTGCCTAAGGTCTGACGAAACCACAAAATTGAGCGAAAAATAAATATGGGGCTTGAGTTCCCCTTAAGACTTATCATGAACTAGTCAAGATCACGACGTTGTATGGTTGAAAAAGTACGAGAGTGACACTTGGTCTCTCTTCCATATATATCATCTTCAAAATTTGGCGAAAAATGAATATGGGACTTGAGTTCCCCTCGAGACTTATCGGGAGAGTGTCAAGATCATGACGCGATACTTGAATCTTATCTACTATTATAAATTTTTTTACCATAAAACACGAATAATTCAACTGAAAAAGAAAACGAACAAAAGGAAAACGTAACTTGAATGAGAACTTCTCATCTTAGATTATTGAAAACTTACAAGGAAAATGAAAAATGAAATGGGCAGTAGGGACTGAAATTGCCCCCACCCCCATTTTTTCATTTAACTATCAACTTTTTAAGATACATAAGATATGTTTCATGTAAACTTCAAGTACTAAGCGGTGCCCTCGACCAGTTTGTGCAATCTTCTGGTTCTGAGTCTCTCAGCAAAAGCTTCCCTTCCTTGGACTTCGTACCTGCGCTCACCAACCAGTAAACTAACGCAATTTGAGTTTCAACTAACAATGACATGCTGTGTTTGTTGTTCAAAAGGCTAAAGCTTTTACCTTTGTGGAAGGGATATCAATGGCCTCAAAATATTCGCAAGTTTGAGAGTTTCTTCCTCACTGTTCACTATCTGATCGAAGCAGAAATATCGACCACCCGTGGACGAATCTTCCATTGCTCGGATATGGACATCCACCAAGAATTTCACATCAACCACCGCCAGCACCCCATTTTCATACATCTGAGCAGCTCCTGTTTGCCGCAAATTTTCTTAGCCAAAGCAAAAACTCCCGTAGTTTTCTAAAGAACTTTCTCCTACCTTTAAGATAAGAGATTGTTGACCCTGAATTTTGTTCTGCAACAGCGGGTCCAAGAACAAGTCCTGCGTTAATAGATACCATTTTGAGCCTACGGTCCATTGCTAGAGCCCACGCAGCTTGTTCAGAGAGTGTCTTTGCTAGAGGGTACCACAACTTGGAGAAGATAAAAAGAGAGTCGTTATATAATATTGCCTTGTAATGAAAAAAGCTTGATTTTCAATCAAATTGATCGATGAAGAGGCTTTGAAATTCCCAACCTTCATTTTCCTGCAAAATTCTTTATCACTCCAACACCTTTCATCCACATCCTTCTCGGAGAGGATATTCTCCCTCCACACAGCAGCAGTTAAGGAGGAGGTAAAAACAGTCTTATGAACAGTATCAGTCCGAGCACAAGCCTCCACAACATTAATTGTCCCTCTCACCTCCAATTCCACCATTTTTTCCTGCACAAATTCCAGATTAGTCCTTTGTTTTATCTTATTTCTATATTGATTTTTCTCTGGGGACTTACATCATACACGTGAGGGGTGTCCATACAGCAGAACAAACCAGAGCACCCTTTCAATGCAATAAGAATGCTATGGTAATCCATGATATCCACAGGAAAAACCACCAGCCCATTCTCCACTTTACCCATCTCTCTAATAGCCTTCTCAATCTCTGGGTTTCCTGCAGAAGATTAGACCCACAGTTTCAAATGCCAAGAACAGAGAATAAGAAAGTGAAAAAGAACAACAGAGGATAAACGACTTGCCAGTCTTCCGGACGGCTGCATGGACTGGGTATCCTCTGTTAAGCAATCCTTTGGTGATCCAAAAGCCCACGTAAGATGAAGCGTCGAGAACGCAAAGAGTAAGCTTCCTATGTTCCATTTTTGTTGGTGTCTCTGTGTTCGTGTACTCCTCTGTGTTGGTGTGGTATGGGGCTGATTTTATAGCGATGGAGGAAGGCGAGTAAGGCAGGTGTTTGGCGAACTATTTCTGCAAATCTCTCGCATGAGATAGATGATGGTGAAACATGGAAAAATGAGAGAGATGCAATTTGTCTATTCCTCATACATGCTTTCAAGAAGGGGAAGTTTATAATTACGGATATTGGTGGAAAATGGGTTTTAATTCAGATTTATATATATATATATATATATATATATATAAGCATTTTATATATTTTTAAAAGTAATATATGTTCAAGATTAATTAAAAATAGTGTTGGTCAAGTGTAGGCCCTCTACAAAAACAAAAAGTAATATGGACGTTTCAAATTGTTCATTGAATGGAAAGAAAAGGCTAAATGAACGAAGGAATGAAGTAGAGTAGGGATGAAATTAAGCGAATGAAGAGAACACAGATGTAAAGTGGCGGTGCATGAAGGGAAGCTGGTAGAATTTAGGAGGAGATCCAAACAACAACAGCGTTGGACTTCGATCCATGCTTATCCCCAACAACAACGTTTTTCTGCCCACATATGGCAGTTTAACTAATTGAACACTCTGGAGCACGCACCATTTTTTTTTCATCTTATTCAAACCATTTATGCTACAATATATGTATATCAGGACGAATTAAGGGTGAAAAGAATGTGGCTAGCAGTTACTTATGGATAAGAAGCGATGGCTACAGAAATGAACCAAAAGAATGGAGATGGCGACGAAGGAAACGTCGTCAAGAATTAAATGATGGGGTGGCCTGAAAGTGCCAGTAAAAGAATGAAATGAACATCGACCAAAGTCAAGTGTACTTGGGCATCCACTGAGGCTACTCATTATTGTGTCTTAACTGTGGAAAATTCTTATAGGCAGCCTATCCAGCTATTGGTTTCTGAAAAGACCTGAGGGGACCTGCATTAAGCCATACATTTGTAATTATGTTAGGTTTGAAATTCAACTATGGAGATGAATATATATCAAAGCAGGACGGCAGATAGAATCGCAATCAATACAATCTTGCCTCCCTCCAAAAAAGCTATATTATAATTTGACACCTATGTATGTTTGTATGTATTTTGTTGGCTAATTTCCTTTCGGCCTAAACGTTTTCTCGATCTCACTACATAGATTTCATTTTTTCCCTACCAATATTATACTTCATGGATTGGAAAGTGAAATGGTACACATTTTTCAAGGAAAGATCTACTTACCTTGACATGATGTGGCATGATCTTGATATCAAAGGGTACGTGAAGCCATGCCTCAGGTGGATGGTATAAAAAATTTTCTGCCTTGCTAGTATAAACATCTGCATATTGATGTATGTGATATGCGAAGGCAGATTCTTGACCCGTATCCGTGAGAAAGGTCGCACCAAATGAACTATTAAACATTTTCTTCATTGTATCTCGTGCATTCTGTCTCTCCTGACTCAGTTCTTTCAACAGAGATTTATACACATCACTTTTTCGGCCATTACCCACAATAGCATGCAATTTACCCAGAAGTTCTTGGATTATATGAAACTTTGCCTGACATATGGAATGAAGAAAATAGAAAAGGTTTTAAAACATGAACAAGACAAAAGATGATTAAAACGTCAATAACATCAATTCTTGGTTGGAATAAAAACGTCAAAGAATAGAATATATATCAAAGCTTAAGACAGTCATAAGACAGGACATGAATTCTTGACGCAACTGCTGAAACTGTAAAGAAAAATCTTAGCGTAACATGCACATGTACCACAGCCAAGAATTGATGAAATTGAAGGGCCTCAATTGAAGAATATACCTGTTCGAAACGGTAGGAATCCTCATTTTGTATGCGTATTTCATTCTGCGATATAAACAAAAGATCAAATTTCTATCCCTTCATTTGTTGTAAAAAAAGGGTCTAATAAGTCGAACAAAACAAAAGCTCAAGACCTATTAGATTTAATATAAAATTAGAGGTTGAGTTAGATGCCTTTTAAAATTTATGAACATATTGGACACAATCGGAAAATTTAATAACTAAACTTAAACTTAAAGTTATAATTTAACCAATAGAGTCAATCATAGAAACTAAAAGAAAATATCTTTCTAATACCACCATAATAATTAATTAAAAAAACAATGGCATAGATCAACTTGTTAACACATGCATCCTCGACCAAACAGTCAGGTGCTTGAAGCTTTGCCCTTTGTTTAACTCAAAAATAATTAAAAAAAAGAAAAGATATAAAACAAGTAATTAAAAAAAACATACTTCCAACTCATAAATGATTGCAGCAGTGCGCCAACCAGCTTTGGAAGGCCCCCTCAGATCACTAAAAAGGTGATCCCCAAAGTATATAACCTAGTTGAAAGAAACAGTCATGCTCAGACGCTCACAGACTACAGCATATGGAAAGCAATGTCCTCAAATAACAAAAGAACATTGGCATTGCTTTTCATCAAAGTACCTCAGGACCATTCCACTTGGAAATCTGAAGGAAAGACTTCAGGCAACCATGGTAATAAATTTTATTTGGAAGGAACGCATCCACCTTTGTAAAAGTCAAATTGTCTTTTTCTGTGTCATAACAACTAATGTTGAAGAGAATAAGTAGAAAGAAATAGTCAGTACCATATCTTCCATTTCTCTCTGGAAATATATGGAGGTAAAACTCGTATGTAGACTGAAGAAAATATAATAATAATTGGCTATGTTAGCACAAAGAGAAAATTCAGTAATAGTATGACACTGCAATCGTATATCAATAAGCTTAAAGTACTTCTTGTACTTGTGGAAGAGTAAATTTGATACATTTTTTTATCTTAGGTTCACTATTAATATGTTTCATCAATAATGTGACATAAACACACGAACATGGCAAGAATTATTCATTCAGTCTTGAAGACGTTTTACATTCAAGATAATATAGATTGGTTATCAAAATGAAATGTATTTCTGACTGGCACTTCATTTGTGCAGGAGACTTATGATAGAACAAATGTACTAACCGAAATGGATGCTCAGATGTGTAAAATTCTGGCTTATTTGCCTTAGCTATCACAACATCAAAGATTTCTCTCCAAGAATCCTTGTAACCCATAGAAGCCTGATAACACACCACAACATTTTAAGCTCAAGATGATTAAATCAAAGAAATATTATCATCTTTTCAAAACAGAAACTTCATTGAAATAGTAAAAGCTCAAGAAAATTCTCTAGACTAAATCCATTGAATGAAGGTTCTCCTCCCAAATTAAATGCAATAATCTAGAACCATTAGTAGCAATTAAGCCAATTGTCCAGACTATTTCAGAAGACTCCTCCCAAACGCATTTCCATCCTTAAAAACCCAGCCACTCCTGCCTAATCAAATTTTCCAAAAAATTGCTTTCGACCAAATCTTTAACCGACCATTAGATTTTCCTGTGAGTATATTGCCAGTTAGCTACTGAACTAATTATTCTGGCACCCTTGAATCAAAGACCCAACAAGTACTGAATAATTTGAGTACATTATACAAGTGTGAAATATCACGAATTTGGTCCAAA
Organism: Cucurbita maxima; assembly: GCF_002738345.1. NCBI lineage: Eukaryota > Viridiplantae > Streptophyta > Magnoliopsida > Cucurbitales > Cucurbitaceae > Cucurbita > Cucurbita maxima. Next base: position 4,338,273 of record NW_019272026.1, read on the forward strand.
TGGGCTTGTAGAAATAAGAGTATATTTTTTTCTAGATTAATCTTCAGAGAGAATTAAAGCTCCCGAATGTTTCATAACCCTTTGTTTTCTTACAATATTCGCAAATCCAAAAACAAATTTATGTGGCTTCCCTTACAATATCAGATTACCATCATATAGTTTAGGCTGTTTGGAAGTTGAGAAGTCCCTACATACAACGTAAGATACTCAAAAATTAGTTACCTCCAACATATAACGCATCCCACCATCCACAAAGTAAAATGGGGAGTTAGTCAGTAAAAAAAGTTTCTTCCCCTTCTCCTTCAGCATTGTGAGTAAGCGCAATAATCGCCCCTGTAAGGTTCAGTCATCACACTTAAGAACAAAGGACTCTTAGAAACAGTATAGGAGCATGCAATCAAAAACTGTGCTTGAAAACATTTTCTTTTCAACTAGAATTGATTGAGAAGTCAAAATTAACAATGGGAATAAAACCTAGATCCAAAGCCAACCAGACTAACATTGTTGACTAGGTAGGCATGAGGGTCAGCTATTATTTCTTTATGGGCCAGGCCACTTCGATGAACATACTAAATTGCCCGGTTCACATCTTGATAGATGTAGCAAGCATCAAATTCAAGCTTCTCATCAACAAAATGTTGCACAACATCCGCAATAAGGCATGCCTATTAATCACAAGGAAAAAAAAATTATATAAAAATATGACTTGACAGGAGAAAAGAAATCTTGACGAAAAACTTAAAAGCTAAGGAAGACAAAACAAACTTATGTAAAATTGTCAAGTGATATGCAAAACTCTATAAGAAATTAGGAAGGAAAAAGTTAACACTTTGATACACTACAAACTCTTGAAGGGAATGGAAATAGAGGAAAAAAAGAAACAAACTAAATTAGGAGGACGTAGCTTTCCAATACAGATAACATCTTGCACATAGAAATCTACCAATGATTCCCTAAGCCAATATAGGCCTCAACTCTAAATCACAGATTGTAATTGGAACTCTAAGAATTTTTTGTTAAGGTAGAAATGTGGAGGAATGCGCAACCATTGATCCTACCAAACAATCCCCAGGAAGGTTGAAATAGTAAATATTTCATTCAATTCTCAGAGTCGATGTAAGTGTTTATGAAGCCCCATGGTGAAAACATTAAAATCAAAGCACGATAAACTTTTTTCAATAGCAAACCAACAGCTAACATTCATTACCCTTGTTTTCTTCACCAGTATATTTCCCACTTGTTCAGTTCATGAATGACATAACATAGAACTGGAGGGGGGGGGGGGGGGGGGGGNGGGGCGGGAGAAGCTGACAAACCTCACTGAAGCAAAAGAAATCCATCAGGCCAACAAGCCCACGAGCTTGGTCACGCCCAATATGTCGTGTGCCATATATCTCTTTGATTTCATTCGGGCTTAGCTGCATTGTGGGATTGAAAATAAAAAACTCAGTACAGAGAAAAATGACCAACTTTCATTGACAAAAAAATGATCGAATACAAGACATCCAAAAGGCCCATAAAAGGGAGCATCCATACATAAAGGGGCTCCAACTATTTCCTCTGGAACTTATTCTTTCATGTCGAGCTAGCGTCGTGCCAATCTCAGTTTATATAGTTATAAACTAAATAATTAAGCATACAAGTGACGAAAAGGTTCCAGTTCTATCAACTATCTTGATATACAAGACAAAATTTTCAATGAAAGAAGTAGAAACATATTTTTAAAAAGAACATAAATTAACAAAACAAGAAATGGATTATTACTGACTAATTCGATTCATAAACTGGATCGGAGGAAATAACTTTTAAAGAAAGAACGGGCATGATTCAACCTAAATCTTACTAATACAATGGGAATGACCTTGAATGATACACTTGATACTTTAAATTTTTAAATCATATGTTTCTTTCGAAATTTTCTCCTAGGTGCAAATATTCTTTCTGATCTATTCTTCCTTTTACACTGTACTTTCTATTTCATTCTTGTGGCATGATTCTTGTAATAACTCTCCCTCCCATTCACAATATTTAAAGTTTATATAACCAACCAAGGAAATCTTCTCCCTTCAAATCATTAGTATTTCAATATTTTCCTTGATAACAAATCTTCTTAAGAATGTACGCCAATGTTTACTAACAGCTAAGATACAAGTCATAATATGCATCTCGTTTAACCCTCCGCTGTAGAACTTAAGGATATGACAAAGATCCAGCAAAATCAATAATATCCACAAGGTATATATAGGAATTTCTGTTAGAAGAATCAACAACTTCAGATTAATATATCGGCAGTATCAATACTCACCTTACGACGACCAAAGTAGCAACCATCCGGCTCAATAGAACCAAAAAAATCTAACTTCAAGAGGCAACCTTTGAGTTTATCATAGTAAAGGCCTCTAATGGGAAAGGTAGGATCATACTTGAACTTCATGCAAGAATCAGGATATCTGAACTGAAATCGAAAGAACTACAAACAATGAGAAAGAACTGTTCTTGCAAGATAATGCAAGAAATGGAAATAGCACAGACTAACCTCATTAACCAAATGTTCTTTGGCAAGATCATAAATCAAGCACTGTAAATTGGCCGAGTAATGAGCGAGAGTGTAATCGTAGTCAAAACCATACACCTGAATGTTATCTAAGCTCAGATTTTTGTTCACATAGATGCCTAGAGAATTGTGACATTGAGACCAAAAAATAATCAGGAATCATTAGATAAAAGATTTAAATGTCCGAAGCATCAAGAAACGAAGAAGAAAAAACCTTCAGGATTCAACTTCGGCATTGCCCTGAGCGCCTCGGGAATCTTGAGGAAGCTAAGTTTAGCAGCGTCAAATTCCTGACGGATCCTTCGGAGATCCTCATAATCGCGTTCTGCCTCAGCACCCGATGCATAATCCTCCAATTTCAAGATTTTTGGTTCGCAAGAGGAAAGTGAGCTATGGCTTCTAAAACCTCTGCTAAACCCTAAAGAACAGAAAATTCTCAAACGAAATAGTAATCAGTCAGTCTCTCCCCTACATTTAAAGAACACAGCAAGAGATCAAGGGAGAAATGGAGGGTCATTAAAAGAAAGAAGGCATACCATGTCGAGCTCCAGAAGCGAAGTTGGTTGAATACAACTGCGAAAATGTGTTGGTGGAAAAACGAAGTGTACGAAACTTGTGAAAAGAGGCCATGAAAGTAAGTCGGTTGGCCTCAGCCTTGCATATAAGAAATCCAAAGACTCGAATCTATGCTTTGTGTTTCTTTAGCGGAGACCTCCGCCGGTGGAAGCAGATTCTCTTGCAGCTGCTTACAGGGGAGCGGGCAATGTTCAGAGAAGGCCGGGAAAGGCTCCGTGAAGCTATATAAGTAGGGTCCCAATCGATGTAAACCGCCGCCAAATTTACTACCGTGAACCACTAGTTAATATTTATTGTTTAAAAAGATGCTAAATAAAAATAAAAAAAAAATATTCTAATTTCTTTTTTTATTTAAAGAATACTAATAAAAAATTTTGATATTATGATACAGCAAATAATACATTTCCCCCACTTATTACCATCATCCTTCTTTTCCGTACCGCCTTTCACATTTTCTTCCAATGCCATAAATCAAATTAAAAGGAAAAATTAAAAAAAAAAAAAAATAACACCAAAAATATTTTCGGAAATACGGCGTCGCTTAATTTCACGGCTGTTCCGCGTCGTACCCGTAGTACGATAAATACCATCGAACGAACTTCTTCAACCCGGTTCGCAAATCGGTCGTCGGTTTATACCCGAGTTCAACCCGGGCCGAGCTTATATTCGCATGGGTGAAGGGAACGTCGCCGTTTCCAGGCATGTCCAGAATGTTCTTCTTCGCCTTCGTCTTCAGATGTTCCTCCAGAATACGGACCAGCGCCGGCACCGTCACCGGCGACGTGTTCCCCAAATTGAAGATCCGGTAAGCTGCCGGCCCCTTTTTTCTCCCACCCGATCCGGTACTCTTACCAGACGTGTCTAGGGAACCCAAACACCCCTTCACAATGTCATCAATGTAGGTGAAATCCCTGGCCAGATCGACCTTATTTTTCCCGCGATAAACGGTAATCGGTTTTCCCTGAAGAATATTGCGCGTAAACGAAAAATACGCCATGTCGGGTCTTCCCCATGGGCCGTATACGGTGAAGAATCTCAACCCGGTGATGGACAAGCCGTAGATATGATTGTAAGTGTGGGTGATTTCCTCGCCGGCCTTTTTGGTAGCAGCGTAGAGACTCGCCGGCTGATCTGTCCGATCCAATTCGGAGAAAGGGACTTTCTCGTTGAGGCCGTAGACAGAGCTGGAAGAAGCCCAAACAATAGCCGGTTGGGGATTGGCCGATTTGCAAGCCTCGAGAAGGGTAACGAGTCCTGCAATGTTGCTATGAACGTAGGAATTGGGATTCTCCATCGCGTACCTGACGCCGGCTTGGGCCGCTAAATGCATCACGTGGGTGAAAGCGACAATGTCGAGAAGTTTATCGAGTAAACGGGCATCGTTAATATCACCCTCAACGACGAACACGCCGTGACGGTTAACGAGCGCCTTGCGCGCCTTTTTGAGGGAAGGGTCGTAGTAATTGTTGAAATTGTCAAGGCCAACGACGCCATCTCCACGGCGTTTGAGCGCTAGAGAAACATGGGTACCGACAAAACCGGAAGCGCCGGTGACGAGTACGGACATACCACCGGCGCGGTGGATCTCGGCAGAGGTACGGACCTGTTTCTCCCATTGAAGGCCGCCCCAGGAGGCAGAGAGATAGCGAGTACTTGAATCGACGAAGCTTTGGAAGCTGAGATAGGAGACGGTGAGGGCGATTAAAAAGAGAGCCCACAAGAACATGGTGCTGGTGGAGGCGAAGAAGCGGTAGAATTGACGGTTGATTCCATAGCTTCTGTGATCGATTTTGAACTTGCCAGGGGTGGAAGGGAAGAGCTCTTCATCCAATGTTGGCATTTTGTTTGTGTTTGTTCCTCGGGAAATCCGAAAGAAAAGAAGGGGAAAAGAGAAAGAGAAAAGATTATGTGGAATCGGAGAGGCAGAGAGGGAAAATGGTGGAAATGCTATTTATAGGGAGACACGATTGGGGTGGAAATGGAGGAGAGGTATAAAGATATATATATATATAGATATATATATAATAGGGAGGAGAAGAAAAAGGAAGAAGGAAGAAGGGTTTCCTATTTGGTATTGTCTATTATGGTTTCAGGAAGTGTCCGCCATTCAAATTTTGGAGCTCCATGTCGCGTCTTAGTTGACACACAAGGATAAAAACAAAACATGTCTCTTTTATTTTAACATCAACCAAGTATATTTGCCGGTCTTGGACTGCAAGAGACGAGAGATTCTAGGAACTACCAAATGGATTCATCAATTAAAAAACCCACTACAATTTTGCCTATTCCCCCACCTCATCATATCAATTGGGCTCCTAATTACTAATTAATATGCCAAAAGGCCTTCAATTCCTAAGCTTGTTAAATGTGATCGGTCCTCATCATGTTTGTTTATGGTCGTATGTTTGTTTATGATCGGCCTTCAATTCCACGTTAGAAGTGAGTGTTGCATAATCACAAAATGGAGAAGTGGGCTGGAGCCCAAATGAGTGAAATAGAATATGTATTGTTTTGAAAGTTGAGGACATGTGAGAAGTGGTTAGTGGGGGCGGTAATGGGGCTGCGTCTGCTTTACGTAATATTATTGGACACTGCATTCTCCTTAAGTGGAGTGGGTGAATATAGTCTCTCATATTTTATGACAATTTATTCTTTCATAACAGATTTCCTAATAAATTCGTGAAATGCGAATACAATACATAGTAGAAATTAACCTTCATCAACCAAACCATTATAGTAGTAAGTTTACTTATTACATATTAATTCGTGACATAACCACATTTTTAATTATCACCCTCATTTTCCATGCCCGCCTCCATAACCCGACCCGTATCCTCCACCATAGCCCGACCCTCCACCTCCGCTACCACCCGATCCAGAACCCGCTCGAGACCCGGCATACGAGCCTGCTTCAGATCCAGAATCAGAACCCGACCCAGAAGAAGAAGAACTAGAACTCGAACTTGAGCTAGAGCTGGAACTTGATCCAGAGCCAGAGCCAGAGCCGGAGCCGGAACCACTTCCACCAAGCCCAATGCCTATTCCAGCTCCAATCCCAACGCCAACCCCACCCAGGTCAAGGCCCAAATCCTTCCTGGCCACTCGGCTCTCGGATACCACAAGAAGAGACGAAACAAGCATTGCAGCAAGAACTAGAGATTTCAATCTACCCATTATTATTGCTTAATCAAAAGCACTCGAGGAAGTTGAAGCAAATGTTGGAGATGGCAGTTCTGTTTGTGAGGTTAAAGTGAGGAGAAGTATTGGTATTTATAGGGTTATGGGTGCAGAGGAAGGAAGGAAGGAAGGGGCAGGGCGGAGCATGCGCATAGATGGCAACATGCACTAGTGGAGTAGCATGCGCAAGCTGATCTCCAATGCTTTTTCCCCCTCACTATCTTTTGTTTCGTTTGGAATATTCTGGAACAAATATTTAGGTGTAATTCCATATTGTGTGGTGAGGCTATGCTCACATTGCATATCTTTGTTGGGTGGAAATTTCGAGAAGGTGGTGGCTGAGATTTGCATCCACAAAACCACTATACCTATCATCCCGACAGCTCATAATTTGCTTAGGTTTGGTCGGTCTCTCCACTGGTTTTTCATTCATTTTCCACTTCATTATTTATATTACATTATTTGAACTGACTTTTTTTTTTTTATTTATTTAGGGAATTATCGGGTTTATAAATAAAATAGTATATCTCTATTGGTATGAGGCCTTTTAGGGAAACCCAAACTAAAATCATCATGAGAGCTTATGTTCAAAGTGAACAATATCATAGAGAGTCGATTTATAATATGGTATCAGCCTTAAACTTAGGCCATGACGAACAAAGATTGTGAGCCTCAAAAGTGCACTAAAAAGTTTCGAACAAATGATGTACTTTATTCAAGGGCTCTAAAGAAAGGAGTCATGCCTCAATTAAGGGAGTTAATAGTATATTGGATCGTTGGGAGTGAGTCCCACATTGAGTAATTTAGAGAATGTCCATAGGGAAGGATCATAAACTTACAATTAAGTATGAGAGCAGCTGAGTCTATGCTCAAAGTGGATAACATCATCCCGACGAGAGTTGTAATTCCTAACACTATATTATTGGTGTTACGAACTTTCATAATGATATGATATTATTGATTTTGAGTATGAANACACCCTTTTTCTTCTACCAATTATTTGAACGACAGAAAATCATAAGCTGCTTACATAATGACATAAACGATTTATAGTTGCTAATACCATCCGTAGCTGTGGTTTTTATTCGATGTCCTAATTTTGTCTCCGACTCTTTGGTCTCAGTTGTTGCCGCCTTCGCCGTATCCACGTCCCTCGCCATAGCCACGACCCACACCATAACCCTCTCTACCAGAGCCCTCGCCATAGCCACGACCTTCACCATAACCCTCTCCGCCGCCGCCACTACCACCACCGCCATATCCTCTGCCAGAACCCTCGCCGTAGCCCGAACCACCATTCCTGTAATTCCTTCCCGAATCTGAGCCTCCACGTGACCCAGCATAAGAGCCAGCGTAGGAACCAGCTTCTGAGCCTGCACCGGAGCCTCCATAGCTAGAGCTTGACGAGTGTGACGACGAATACGATCCAGAACCAGAACCCGAGCCACTTCCACTGCCACTTCCACTTCCACTTCCACTTCCACTTCCACTTCCACCGCCTAAGCCTAAGCCCAAGCCAACACCAAGGCCAACTCCCAAGCCACCAAGATCAAGACCCAGATCCTTCCTGGCCACACGGCCTTGTGACTCAATCGCAGACATACAGACGACGAAGCAAAGAACAGCAATAGCTCTGATGGAAGTCATTTTGTGAAATATAATTAGATGTGTACATTGCAAAATTGGATGAGGTACTTATAGAATATATTTTGAATGTGAACGTGGTAGAAAACAATGGAGGCATGCGGGTGAGTGTAAATCCTTGCTGTACCATTGTTTTGTCTTTTTGTGGCTGAAAGCGGCCGAGGTTTCGGTTCAAAAGATTTGGATAACCCACTAATCAGTAGGGTGGCAGTATGCTAATCTTTACTACGGGCAAAACCACACAAAATTACATTATTAATTTTCAATTTAAGGTTCAAATTCTCGCATTGTTGATAATGGTTATTGATTGCTAATTAATTAATCATAAGATAACCCTCCATGAACTTAGTGGACGGCTCTGATTCTATTTATTATTATATCATTTTAATAAATTAAACAACTTCCCACGTTTTAAACAATCTCCATACGTCACCCTTACTTTTCATATTTTATCTTATTTTTTTATACTATTCTTTTGAAAATATATTAGAGAATGAAAATTATTATTATTATTCTTTAATCAATTTTTTTTTTTACCAACTAAGTTTAAATTTTTTATATAACTAATATTAAAGATATTTAGTACTAAATTATAGTACCTAAATATAGGTATCTTTTTATATATTGTTTTTTTTATTTTATTTATTACTCTTTTTATATCCTTGTAATTTATTTGATTATAAATAAGATAACTTTCACCCGACAAAACATTCTCAACTAAAATAAATGAAATGAAATCCAAAATTCCCAGGTATGAATATGATATTTTTAAATCACACTATATTTTTCATTCAATTATGAATAGAAATTTAAACTTAATAAATATAGAAATCTAATTATTTGGATCATTAATTTTGTTTGATGGGTGTAGATATCAGATATAGTTACCGTCTATAAAAGTGTTAGAAATATTGTTTATGAGAATTTTATTTGATTAAATAAGTATTTAAGTGGATGTAATTATAAATTAAAATTAGTATTATTTAAGATATGAATATATAAATAAATTCATTATCAATTAAAAAGTAATTATTTTTTCATTAAAGCATGAGTGAAGAGTAATATTAAAAAGTAAATAATTTAATTTAATTACTATGAATAATTCAACTGTAGTGAATATATAGGGTTTAAAAGAGCTCGATTTTGCATATAAATTTGATAAAAGTCTACATCAATATAGTTCGAAACATACAAGAACATGAAAATCTTAGAACAATTTAACGACACTAGACACGAATCATCATATTTTATTTAAATACATAAAACTAAGATGATCTCGATCAGCCATTTGAACCTTAGCTACTACGTTTGATATACGACTTCTTATAACTGGTTGGTTTTCGTTTCATTTTTTTTTAGTTGCCTCCGCCATAACCGCGACCCTCGCCATAGCCATGACCTTCCCCGTATCCTTCACCTCCATTCCTGTTCCGGCCAGAACCTGAGCCCGCCCGAGACCCTGCGTACGAGCCAGCTTCAGACCCAGCTCCGGACCCAGAGCTCGAGCTAGAGGAATAAGATGATGAAGATGAACTGGAGCCAGATCCGGATCCAGAGCCGGAGCCGGAGCCGGAGCCACTGCCACCTAAGCCTAGGCCTATTCCAGTTCCAATTCCAACACCGAGTCCTCCAAGGTCAAGGCCGAGATCCTTCCTGGCCACTCGAGCTTGAGAGACAATGGCGGAGAAAGAGAGTAGAAAGCAAAGAACAAGAAGGGTGTTGAATGAAGCCATTGATTAGAGAATTATGGGTTTGTATTAAAACTTCTGTAGGTTTTGTGGTGGGAATTGGGGAGAGTGGAGAGGGGTATTTATAGTAAATTGTTGAAGCTGAGGTGGCCACTGCAAAAAGCTACCGGCGGCAACTTCTGGGGCTGAGAATGCCCCAAATGGTTTAAAGGTTATGGCGTTTTGACAAGTGTTAAGACTCATTCGCTTGGAGGATTTGGAGAATGGAAAGTGGATATCATTATTCAATAATATTGGTTGCCGACGCCCTCTCCGTCGGTTTGCCCACTAAGTTTAGTGGACTCCAATCCGATAGCCGTTCATGGATGTCGTGTCTATCTAATTAAGAAAAAAAAAAAAAAAAAAGCACGGCAAAAAGTTTAGAGGGAGGGATTTAGTTGAATATATGGTAGCCACTTTCATTCACCTCTTTGGCCCATCTACGCGTTCGAAACGCCAGCGCGATTTGGGGCACTTGTGTTTATCCAAAGAATACACCAACTTCATTGACTTTCCAACCTTGGATAGGTATCAAGCCTCATATATACATGGTCTTACAACTTACCGTTTAAGAATTTCCTTGACATTCAAATATTTTAAGGTTAGTTAGTTTGTTTTTTTAGACTCATTAGATGTTCAATAAATATTTATGGTTCAGTTCATGTGTAACAAGCTTAGCATCTTAGTTGTTAAAATGATAAATTAATAGTAAAAATCTTCTAAAAAAAATTTTAAAACCAAAGATATGCATGTATGATCAATATTACATAAGTTTGGTATTAAAACTATAAGTTCTCATGACTGATGATCATCTCCTTAATTAGCTAATGTACTTGTTCTGGTAAAAAATATGTGTACCAATATAAAGCGGAGGAGAATGCTTTTGGTCCGAGATAATGATATAAAGTAGGGTTGTAGAAATGTCAATATAAATGTCCACGAAAATGACCACAGAGAAAAAAACATGAAGTTGATGAATCCAAATTTTATTAAGTACTGCATACAGAGATACTACATGATTCAAACTGGGTGGAAGAACAAAGCAAGAACATAATCAGGGATTCATCATCATCCATAGCCTTTATTCATCTATCCACACAAATAAGACGATGATTATCCTTATTTCATAACATTTTTTATCTCAGTTTTCGCCGTCATTCCCATAACCATGCCCCTCGCCGTACCCGTGCCCCTCTCCATATCCTTCCCCGCCGCCAGAGCCGCTTCCCCTGCCAGAACCCGCACCATATCCTGACCCCGACCCCGACCCAGATCCAGATCCCCTGTTTCTGTTTCCACCCGACCCAGCGTAAGAGCCGGCGTACGAACCAGCTTCGGACCCAGTGTCAGAGCCAGAGCCAGAGCTGGAGCTTGAGGAGTGCGATGACGAAGCAGAGCTGGACCCAGATCCGGAGCCAGACCCAGACCCAGATCCGGAGCCACTGCCACCCAACCCCAACCCCACGCCGGTGCCAATACCGACGCCAACTCCGCCGAGGTCGAGGCCCAAATCCATCCTTGCGACGCGGCTTTCTGATACAATGACGGACAGAGCAAGCAGCAAAGCGAGAATGGAAACAGCCCTGATGGAAGCCATTTGTGTGCAAGGAAGAATCAGAACTCAGAAGGGAAGGTTCGTACTGAATCAAGCTCTGTTTTTTTGGAGAAGGCAAGAAGGGGGTATCGAAGGTATTTATAGTTTGTTTTCGAATTCTCTGGAAGACAGCGATGATCTGGACAAGTGTTCATAGACAGTGGCCTGGCCACCCCCACCCACTGAGTGTTTAGTGGAATTCCAATACTGGTTTGAAATTTGAATCATATACATTGATGAACAATTGAGTATTTAATGATTAATTTTCATATTCGCCAGCTAAAAAAACAGAGGAACAAAATAAAATGAAACAAAAACCAAAGAATTTAAATTAAGATGGATGAATGAGGAGGTGAAAATATACATTAGGAGGTCAGAAGGATGCTTACGAGAAATCAAAAAGAATGATACAGGCAAAATTCTGCAAAAAGCAATAAAACGAAAGCGCAAAAACTGGCCGGAAATGGGTGTCGGCGCGGCCGTCGTGAGGCTAACTCCGGAACTGTTTGACGACGGAGGAGAGGAACAAGATGAGGTGAGCGAGGAAGAGTAAAAGAGAGGCAAGGATGAGGAAAACGCCGAGCTTCCACCATTTGGCCTGCAGAGTTTTGAGAAACCCTGTTTTGCAGGAGAAGCAATTGTAGCACAAATTTCCTCTGTCATTGTCCCATAAATTGCACTCACTTACGTATGGGCTTGATGGGTTTGGTACCCCTTCCTTCTTCGTCCAGAACGTTGCGTTTACATACTCCATTTCGCAGATTGTTGCCGGCGTGCAGCACCCGGACTAGCACATAAACACGCACGCATACACATCTTAATTCGAAACAGAGTTACAAACACATGGGATTATTGTGGAAAGTATAAGGAGGATTGTTGTTTTACCTCAATGGAGGTCAGCTTCTTGAGACTAAAGTCGTAGGATTTAAGCATCAGAGTTCTGGAGACCAAATCATCACAGGCGCCGGTATCGTAAATACAAGATTTGATGTCCTGCCAATGGGCTTCGTCGAAGACCTTCAATCTGAGCCACTTGGGGGAGGCGGCCACGGAGCGGCTCTCCATTTTATACGCTCCCACAAGCGCAAGCCCAATTATGAAGATCAACAACAATGGCACCATGACGATGAGAAGCCCCAAAACAGGGTGGCGAGACCTGAGGAAAACGACGCCGTTGCTTATCAGAAACAAGAATATGAGGGCAATGCCGATCTCCACCTGGAAACTGGGCAGCTTCAGAATGCTCTCGCAGTCGGAGTATCTGACGTAGAATATCCACACGATGAACCCCAATATTGGGATCGAGAATATCAGCGTCATTGTCGCCAACGCCTTGTCCAAGTTGTTTATTTCAAGAAATGGGTTTTTGTTTTTTGTTGCCGGGACATCGCCGCCGCCGCTGCCCCCGGCTTCTTTGTCTGTGCAGGGCTTGTCTTCAACCGGCACGATTTGTTCCTCTGCAACGACGTTTGCATTGTTATTCTCTGCCATAGTTATTGATTAGAAAGTAAAGATGGCACCTAATCCAGCAATGTAAGTAATGATATATATAGATAAGATGATATGCGTGTGATTAATGTGTAATAATTATGAGTTTTTGTTATAACAAGTCAAAGCTAGGACACGTAATTGGGGATTAAGTTAGTGGAAAGTTCCATGGTTTTGAGGAGATGAGAAATAGTAGGAGTAAGCTTAGAACTAGTTTACTCGACCTAGTTTGACGACTCCAAATAAAAATCTTTATTTATAAATTTATTGACACAGTCCAAAACTTTAACTATATCTACTTTACTTCCCATAAATTAGGAGATTAATGATATTTTGTAATGCAATTACACTCCATTTAATAATTTTTGTTTCAGGGTGAAATAATGGAACATGTTACGTAGATTATTTTCCTGAAATAATGGCCTCTCTGGATTTACCCGTTCGTCATGATCCTCCTCTTCGTCTTCACCATCTTCGCCTTCACACCGTCCCCGCCAACAACAACGGCGCTGGAAAAGTCCTCTCCAACAGAGGCTACGAGTACAGGCTCAGATTACTCCAAATAGCTCCAGAATTCCACTTCTCAGTGATTCAGACATGGTTTTTGTGGACGGTCATACATCCCATGTTGACCTAATATAAAATGGTGAAGGCTTGTCTAGGTTGAAAGCATGTAAAAAGAGTAAAGGGGTGAGTTTGGAAAAAGCCTGTCTAGGTTGAAAGCTGTTGAAAGCAGGTAAAAAGAGTAAATGGGTGAGTTTGGAATAGGCATGCAACTATGAACAAAGAACAGATATCTGTCACAAACTGACAACCGTGACATTTGCAAGAACAATAAGGAGAATCACCACCCGAGATGGAAATGAATTCGTCAGGAGGCCGGGATTCCTTAGGCTACAGTTTTCTTTTCTTTCATTTATGCTCTGTTTTGCTTCTGTTCTTGTTTCGCATGTAGGGATGTATTGCTTTCATTTGGAATATTTTGAATCTATTAAATCGTGTTAAATCATCAATTAGAAAATGGTGATTCCATTTCCAGATTCTTCAAAGAAAATCAAATCCCTCAGTATTCATCAACTGAACAAGTTTAAAACAGGGGAGGAAAAAAGAACACTAGAAAGATCGAAGCTACAATTTGAGTATATTGGATCGAATAACAACCCCCAAGTGTTTTTCAAGGCTTGAAGCATGAAATATCATTCAAATGGAGAGAAAAAAAAAAAAAAAAAAAAAACAGGGGAGGAGGAGTTGACAATCAATCAAGCAGCAGCTGGAGAAGCATTCTTACGCCGAATACCGTCTCCACCCTTAATCATTCTTGAGAGAACATCAGCTTGCTTTGTGTGCCCTTCCTGATTCAGGCTACTGATCAGATCATCGCAGCTGCTCCACTCTTTGGCCCCTCCTTTCTCCATTATCTTGCATAGAATTGAGTATGCGTTCAGCGTCTTCCCCGCTGCCAACAGCGCATCAAGTACTTTCTCATAGCTTGAGACTTCTATGTTGCATTCTCTTTCCAACCCAAAATCTAAAAGCTTGAGAGCAGCAATGGTCTTCCCCTTTTCACAAAGAACAGATAAAAGACTGTCAAAATCAGGTGGGCAACTGCATCTCATTAGCAAATCAACTCGTCCCAATGCCTCTTCTACATGACCTCTCATGAAAAGGGCTTCCAGGATTTTGGCAACCAAGTCCAAGTTCTCTGTTATTCCTTTATCCAACATACTGTTCATCACTCGGCTCGCGGTCTGCACCCTCCCATCTGCAAATAGACTTTCCATCACCGATCGAAACAACGCCGAATCAGGGTAGTGCCCACTTTCAATCATGCTGTCCAAAGCTGTCTTAGCATCAGCTGGTTCACCTTTACTTAAGTAGCTCTTGATTAGCAACTTGTAAGATTCTGCATCCCTAGAAACACTCTTCCTACCCATGATTTTCAACATTTCAAATGCCAATTCAGGATTCCCTTCTTTGGAATGGCCACGGATTAAATTATTGAATGCAATCTCATCCTGGATACCCTTCTTCAACAACTGCCGGAAAAACGTTTCAGCTTTTCCAGTCTGCCCATGGTCGCACAGATACTGAATTATAGGATTATATGCACTAGCCTCCATTTCCAGAGTACTTTGTGGTTTCAAAATGATCTCTTTTTTTACAAGCTTGTCAAGCAACTTAACTGCCCGATCATACACTCCGGCTTTGCAACAGTTCTCGATCAAAATACCGTAGTGCCCAGCCTCTGTTGGAACGCTTAATCGATTCATAGCTTTCAGCACATGCATAGCAGCATCCAAATCACCATGCATGCACTGGCAAGATAACAACCTCATGAAAATTGAGTTGTCCTTAGGAGCAATATACCTATCCACCATTTCTGTCAAAATTTGACCCGCCTCGAACATTTTCTCTGCATCACAGAGACCAGGCAGCAGAGTCGAATAAGTAACGTCATTTGGCTTCACGCCAACAGCCTTCATCTCTTCAAACAATCTCAATCCATCATCTACTCGACCTGAAGAAACGTAACCTTTTATCATAGTAGTATAGCTTATCACTGTTGGCACAATATTCTTCCCCTTCATCTCAGTAAAGAATTGCTCCGCCTCCTCCATCATTTTGAACCGATGATAACCATTAATCATAGTGTTATATGTAACAACGTCAGGGGCAATGCCTCTAGTCTTCATGTCTTCATAAAACCTCTTGGCTGTCTCAAGCCTCAACGACAGAAAGAAACCCCAAAGCATCACATTATAGGTATGGCGAGTTGGTTCTATTCCTTCATTCAACATAGTATTAAAGTACCTCTTCGCCATCATATACCGCCCCCTCCTCAAAATCACCTTAAACAAAGCATCATAAGATTTAATACTCCTTTCAACACCCAATTCCTTCATCTTCTGAAAAATTTTCACGGCCTCCTGAACTATCCCAGCTTTCCCATAACTATCAATCATTATAACGAATAAGTCTTCATCCCATTCAACGCCCTTTTTGGGCATATCAAGAAGAATGCAACGGGCATGATTAAGCTTTGAAGCCCTACCCAAAATCTCAATTATTTTGAAATGTGTTCCACGATCATGCTGGAATAAGCCGGCTCGCTCTACCCATCGGAAGAACTTGAGGGCATGGTCCGAGTTCTTAGCAGCATGTAACACATTCCAAACAAGAGAGTGATCAAATTGGGGTACCAACGACCTAATCGAGTTCTGTAAACGTGTTGTCCATTCACGATTTGCCATCATTCTACAAATAATATCCTCTAATTTTTCAGGGTTACGACGGTTACCTCTAGGGATCGTTCGCTTAACTTGGTCGCCGCCATTAACAGCCACCGGCTCCACGGACTGAGGCACTGCAGCATCTGAACTGACGAAGGGATCATTAGGGCTTTCATTTTGAGTAGGTGTGGAGATTGGATCTTGAGTGGAGCTGAAGAAATGAAGTGAATTGAAGGAGATTAGTTTAGAAATTGAAGAACTGGAAAAAACCTTGAGATGGCTGTAGTGAGGTTTAGATAAAGAAATGTGGGCCATGGATGATAAGATTTCTTCTTCGAATCGTTTTTTCTTAGACCAGTCAAATCTCAATACATTTGAACTTCGTACACACACAGATCTATTGACACAGAGAGAGTGACAGAGCAAAGTCTGTTTAGGGTTTAAGGGAGAAGAAGAAGAAGAAGATAGAAGAAAAAACCCCACGACAGCCCATCCCTATCAACAGAACCGGGTTTAAAATTTGGGCCCAAATCTGCATCAAGCCCACCTGAAGCTTAGAACACAGGTTGGCCCATCTCAATTACTCAGCCAACGATTTTTTTTTTTTTTTAAATTATTAAATTTTTTTAATATAGTATTAAAGCAAAAGGTTTATGTTCCCCATCTTTAAATGTGATTGTTGTCGTGGTTGGATAATGGGTAGGGCGATTGTGGAATGAGGGTAGACTCTCTGCATATATATATGTGGTTAAATCGAACTGAATTTTCGATTATCCAAAAATTCAGCTCAACCCAACTTTTATAATTTAGGTTAAGTAGTTCAGATAATAAGGTCATCGATCTTATGAACACTCATTCATTGTATGAGGTAGGGATGTAGGGGTGGGTTTTGAGTTTGGTAAGCCCATTGTCGGAAACTTGGATATGATACCAACAAACTGAATAAATTGCCTTTTTCTTTCTTTTCTACTTGGTTTGGAGATACCTACCATTCTCTTACTGCCTATGCGCCTTCAAATTACAATCCTTACTAAAGATTTTGAAAATTTTACGCTCATTAACCTCGTGTTTGAAAAGTCTTAATTTGCATTGAAAACGAATACGAAGAAAAGAATGCAAAATATTGGTATACGATAAGTATGATAGATGGTCACACATACTTAAAAGTCGCATGTCATTCGGATGAATGCGACATCGATGCCATAAAAAGAAAGAGGTAGAGATTTCATCGAAAAAGATTCGAAAAGTCATGTGATCGTTATAACGAACGGATGAAATTGAACGTTGAGAGCACGGAGTTGAATTATATAATTCATATTGGTTGCATAAATAAAACGTATGATCAAACTTAGGTGTCCACAAAATGGAGGTGATGGGCAGGTGGTTTGGAGATGGCGTTAGGCGTTGATGTGTGAGTATTGACAAAATTAACAAGTAATTTCATTGTATTTATTGCGATATAATCAGCCAACTTTCACTGCCCCAACTGCCTGCCCGCCCGCCCGCCCGCCTGCCTGCTTCCATGTGTCTTCAATTAATTATGAGTTCATACAATACCAAAACGCATCTTCATAATCATAAACTCCTAACATCCTTAAATTTTAAATATAACAACAATTTCTATCTGCTTTAATTCAAACTATACCTACCCATTCAAACCTATATAGGTTCGTTCATACTATCCATGTGACCCGTGACATTAGCTTATTCAAACCATCCAATGAACTATAACCAAAACGTGTTCCATTAATTTTTTCCAAAACAACCCGTATATCAAATCCAAAAATTCAATAACAAATTTGAAAATAATTCAATTAATTTTGAAATTTGAAAATATTTTTCTTAATTCTTTTTAAAAGGATTAAGATATTAATAAGTGTTTAATGTAATTAATTACATAATTATCAACCTGCATTTCCTTGATCCAAACAGCCTCTTTCAAACCACCTAAAAGGATCGTTACACGTGTGAAAATAGGCAACATGTGTATAGTGGGTTTTTAATGGTCGGTTTGGAAATTCAAACCCTAAAAGGATTTTTTTTTTTTTTTTTTTTTTTTTTTTTTTTTTTTTTTTTTTTTTTTTTTTTTTTTTTTTTTTTTATAAAAAGTTTATAGTTTGAATTTAATTAAAAGGGATATATATTTTTAAATATTTTGTTTTAAAAATATCAAAGTTTTCAGATATAGTTGGGGCATGCATGTTTTAGGGATAAACACAATAAAGTGAAATTAATTAAGGTTGCTAATAAATAAAAGTATTTTCTTTTTAATTATATTTTTTATGGACTAACATTAATGATGTCGGCCACCTTAAGTTGGAGAGTAAAATTTGAACTCTTTTTTTTTTCTTTTTTTTTTTTCTTCAAAGGATATTAATTAAATTAAGTGGAAAATGAAAAATATGAATAAGGCCGCCCTCGTTTAAAAGAGAAATTAGTCAAAGAAGAAAAGTGAGAGGACGGGCAGGACGG
The DNA here is from genome assembly GCF_002738345.1 of Cucurbita maxima. Taxonomy (NCBI): domain Eukaryota; kingdom Viridiplantae; phylum Streptophyta; class Magnoliopsida; order Cucurbitales; family Cucurbitaceae; genus Cucurbita; species Cucurbita maxima. The sequence continues at coordinate 4,356,735 of NW_019272026.1, forward strand.
GCAGGACGGGCAGGACGGGCAGGGCAGAATTTGAATGCCATCTGGATGATTTTAACCCTCATTTTCCTCCTAAATCACAATCAACCAACCAACCAACCACCTCTTATCCTAATTAAACTTTATTTTTTACTCATTTTTTAAAACTAAATATGCTTACGATTAGATTAGGCGGGGTTGGTTCTTTCTTAAACTTTTAAAGCTAAGAAAAGGTTTTCACATCGTGATAAAGAACGTCTCGTTCTTTTTTCCAAACCGACATGGAATCTCACACAATTGCATAAACTACATTACAAAGTTATGACGACAACCAAAATATAAACCAAATGTCCTAACTATAGTTGCATAATCAAATGTGATGTCAGTCCATAGTTGTCCCTCTCCCTCTCGGGAAGTCTTAAGTACCGGACAACTTGTTAGCTCCTCGTAGCACAGCACAATAGAGCCTGTAAGACAAGCAAAAAGAAAGGGCTTTTAAGGGTGTTGGCGTGGACACATGCTCGACGCTTTGAGTAGTAATTTAGTGAGGTTTCAGAGACAACAGCCCCAAGCCAAAAAGGAAAATGTCCAAACTAGCCCCCACTCTCCCAACCATATTACGCATTAAATTGAGGGTAGTATTATGTGCCATCACTACAGCTGTGCCACAATATGGGATTCAACTAGAGAAACGCGTCTATGGGTATGGGTTTTGGCCGCCACCACAACTTAAGCACCCCCTAACCATAACCAAACACTCCTAACATGTATATATATATAGGTATGCGTGTGCATAAGGGAGTGTGTGAATATGAACTTTGGTCTACTTCTTTGCATATCGCCAGTTTGATTCCTTCGCAGCATTTATAAAGGCCACAGCTTTGGGACAATTTGGAAAAGCAAGTGGAAGAAGAAGAAGAAGAAGAAGAAGAAGATTAGAAGATTCCTTGTTTCAGCTAAGCCCAGAGCTTTGTTCTGTCTAATTCTTTGCTCTGTTTTTCATTTCGAGTACAAAATACACATCGTACAAAATTGTTGGTTCCAAAGCAATGGTTGTTGTTGCTCCATTATCATCTTGGCCATGGGAGAACTTGGGGTCGCTCAAGGTATTCAAAATTCATGAAATTACTGTTTAGTTTCGTATTGATGTGCATGTTTTGATATTTTGTTGAATGAATTGGTGCAGTGTTTGCTTTATGGGCCGTTGCTTGCAAATGGGTTCTACTCATTATATCAAGACGGGAACATCTTACAAAATTGGTGCCTCCATATTCTTTTGCTCTCTTTACTCAGAATGGGAATTCATGTCGCTTGGAGCTCTTACAGCAACATGCTTTTCTTGACCAGAAACCGACGGATTATTCAACAAGGTGTTGATTTCAAGCAGATTGATATGGAATGGGAGTGGTAAAGATTCAAATTACACCCACAACTACTTATTTCTATCTGGGTTGGGGGAGAAAAGTTAAAAGATTGAAACTTTTTTCTGTTTTCAGGGATAATTTTTTGATACTTCAAAGTTTAATGGCTTCCATGATGGTTTACCTGTTCCCTTGGCTTGGAAATCTACCCCTTTGGAAAACAAAAGGGTTAATTACAATTCTAATACTTCATGTGGGAATTGCAGAGCCATTGTTTTACGTGTTCCATAGATTCTTCCATACCCATTACCTTTTTACTCATTACCATTCTCTTCACCATTCTTCCCCAGTTCCACAGTCCTTCACAGGTGACCCAACAATTTTTTTAACTTAAATCTCTTCTGGGGTTGCTTTATTTTATGTTTTTTTGTCTTTGATCTCTGAAAGTTCTGTCTTTTTTTGTTTTGTTCTCTTTCCAATAAAGCTGGAAATGCGACATTTCTAGAACATCTTGCGTGGAGTTTAGTAATTGGAGCGCCAATTCTTGGAACAAGTCTTCTGGGTTATGGATCAACGATCATGATCTTCTGCTACGTTTTGGTGTTTGATTTCCTCAGATGCTTAGGGCTTTCCAATGTGGAAATTGTACCACATCGGCTGTTTGAAGCAGTCCCAATTCTTCGATATCTTCTCTACACTCCCACGTGAGTAGGGGTTATTTATTTTTGTTACTTTTGTTTTTAGCATCGGTCAAAGCTGAATGAGTAGTGTTGGTGTTGATGGGGATTGTTTTAGGTACCATACCCTTCACCGTACAGAGAAGGAGACCAATTTCTGCCTCTTCATGCCTCTCTTTGATGCCATTGGGAACACAGTTCATAAGAACTCATGGGAATTGCATAAAGAGATGAGCTCAAAAGCGGGTCCGTTTCCCATCTCCCTTTCTTTTCTGCTCTATTTTTGTTCGACATTACTTTTCTTACCAAAACCCAACTCGATTCGGTCATCCTCATTAATGGGTGCCTTACAACTTTTCATTGAAGTGCTAAAGTTCATAAAGATACGGCTCTCACGTTCGGTTCGTAGTGTGCAGATTCTAGGAGTAAAAGCATTTATGAGGGTGACCCAAGTCTATTGTTAATAGATAGTGTTAGTTTTGCACGTTACGAGTATTCATCAGCCTCACAGTTTTAAAACGCGTCTCTTAGGGAGAGATTTTCACACCAAATGTTTTGTTTCTCTCTCCAACGTCACCTGGTGTCTAGCTTTGATACCATTTGTAACAGTCAAAGTCCACTATTAGCCGCAAATATTGTTCGCTTTGACCCATTACATGTTATCAATCTCAAAGTTTCTGCACTCTTATGCTTTGTTCCCTTCTCCAACTAATGGGATCTCAGACAATAATAAAAATTGATGCTCTCGAGAAAATGAAATATCAACAAGGCTTGGTTGGCCTACTCTCACCGACTTTTGGGAAACTTTTTACCCAATTCAATACATTTGAATTATAGATTGATAGAAAGTGTAGAACTTGTTGAAGCAAATTAGTAGATGAAATTTGGGTTTTACAATAAATGCAGGAAAGAATGGGAAGGTGCCTGACTTCGTATTTCTAGCCCATGTGGTGGATATTACTTCATCAATGCATGCGCCATTTGTGTCAAGATTTTTCGCTTCACGTCCCTTTGTTACAAAGCTGTCCTTGATTCCATTATGGCCCATTACCTTCATAGTGATGCTTGTCATGTGGGGACGCTCAAAACCCTTCCTTTATAGCTTCTACAATCTTAGAGATTGGCTTCATCAGACATGGGTTGTTCCAAGATTTGGATTTCAGGTAACTAAGTTTCAGTCTTTTAGTATAATTAATCTCTCATTTACTAGGAAAACATAGAGCTAATTTGGTGGGGTGGGGTTATTGTTGTTTATGGCAGTATTTCTTGCCATTTGCAAGAGAAGGCATCAACAATCACATAGAAGAAGCAATTCTGAGAGCTGACAAGCTGGGGGTTAAGGTCATCAGCCTTGCTGCACTAAATAAGGTAGGCCTCTGCCTTTATTTCTCTTCCAAAAAAGTTCAATGTAACTCTGATCATCTCTGAATAGGGTTGGTGGAGGACATTAATTCCTTTCAATGGATTTCATCTCATGTCTTGTGACGACATGAATCATGTTCTTTCATTTAAGACTACTGCTCTTAATTAATTGTTTACCATACATTCAATTTATTATACTTTTTTTAATAAAATATTGGCCCATAATGTTTAGGATATTGGTTAATTGAGTCTGAATATCATGGATTTATAGGCGAGGAATATATTTTCATTAGTATGAGGTCTTTTGAGGAAGTTCAAAGTAAAACCACGAGAGCTTTATGCTCAAAATGGACATTATTATTTAATGGTATCAGAGTCATGCTCTAAACTAGCCATGACAATAGAAATACTGCCATAGTCAAAAAATGGTTAAAGTGTCGAACAAAGGGTGTAATTTGTTCGAGGGCTCCAGAGAAGGAGTCGAGCCTCGATTAAGGGGAGACTATTCGGGGGCTACATAGACCTCAAGGGAGGCTCTATGTTATATTTTATTCGAGGGGAGGATTGTTGGCAAGCCCAAAGCAAAACCACGAAAGCTTATGTTCAAAGTGGACAATATCATATCATTGTAGAGAGTCGTGATTTCTAGCACATAATCTTGGTAATAAGATTAGTCAGCAGTGAAAGCAATTAAATTAGAGAGTGAGTGGTTAATTTTGTGGACAGAATGAAGCTTTGAACGGTGGAGGAACACTTTTTGTGGAGAAGCATCCAAATCTTAGGGTAAGAGTTGTGCATGGAAATACCCTAACAGCTGCAGTGATTCTTAATGAAATTCCAAAGGATGCTAAGGAAGTTTTTCTAACCGGCGCAACTTCCAAGCTTGGACGAGCCATTGCTCTCTACCTTTGTCGAAGGAAAGTTCGAGTCCTTGTAAGTCTCTCTTTACTCGAGAAATTATTCAATAAAACTGTTACAATGTAATAAACGAAGGTTTAAATTTGTTATAGATGCTTACACTTGCGACCGAGAGATTTGAGAAAATACAAAAGGAAGCCCCCACGGAGTGTCAAAGCTACTTGGTTCAGGTAACCAAGTACCAAGCTGCCCGCAACTGCAAGGTAATAGGTTGCCATGAAATCTTTATTTATGGCTATTTCATGTCAACTGATGGTGATGTGTTGTGAAAATGAAACAGACATGGATCGTGGGGAAGTGGATCACTCCAAGGGAGCAGAGTTGGGCCCCAAGTGGTACTCACTTTCATCAATTTGTAGTCCCTCCCATATTGGCTTTTAGAAGAGATTGCACATACGGCGACCTGGCTGCCATGCAATTGCCCAACGATGTGCAAGGCCTGGGCTATTGCGAGGTAAGAATCAATTATTGAGGATGGTTGGGAGAGGGTCCCACATTGACTAATTTAAGAAATGATCATAAGTTTAATAAGTAAGAAATACATCTGCATTGGTATAAGACCGAGTTTATACTTAAAGTGAACAAAGAGTCACTAATAAATGTTAAATGATTAGTTGAGGTTGTTTGGGCAGTATACGATGAGCCGAGGAGTGGTACATGCATGTCATGCAGGCGGGGTGGTGCACCACTTGGAAGGCTGGACGCACCATGAAGTTGGGGCATTGGACGTGGACAGAATTGACCTGGTTTGGGAGGCAGCTCTAAAACATGGCCTAAAACCAGTCTCCTCCAAATAAAAAATGTTACCCTTTGATCCTCTCACTGCAATGAAGAAAGTAACATCGATGCATTTCACCATATTGCAAAGCCCTTTTTTGTTCTTTGCATCCTGTTACTATATATATATATGTGTGTGCGCGCGCGCGCATGGTTTGTCAACATAATTAAAGAAAGCAGTATCTGATTGCCATCCAATGGCTTAGACTCCAAATCTTGTGAACTCGTAATTTGGATTCATAGTTCGTTGTTTGTCATTAACACCCACTTCTTTCATTGATTTGTAGAGTCTTGTGAAGTCAGAAAAAGAAAAGCATGAAAACATTGAAAAGGTGGCATGTCGTTTGTACGTAGCAAACGTTTGATAACATGGTCCTTTATGTTTGGTTGCTAAAATTGAGGAATAAATCCTTAACATTAGGACAAACACTATCATCACTCGTGACAACAATAATACAAAAAGTCACAAATAACTAGTTTTTATCATGATGGAATAATAAATAAATAAATAAAAATAGGAAAAGGAAAATTCAAACGACTCAATATCAACATTATTTTTATGATTATTAGATGTTTCTAATGGTTAGCAATTATAACGTGAGATCCCATATCTGTGAAAGAGGGAAGCGAAACATTTCTTATAAAATTGTAAAAATTTCTCCATAGTAGACGTGTTTTAAAATTATAAGGCTGACGAAACATACCATATTTGTTAGAAGTGAGTTGTGGGTTGTTACAAATGGTATCAGAACCATGCACCGGGTGGTGTGCCAGTGAAGACGTTGGTCTCTAAGGTGGTGAATTATGATATCCCACATCTGTTGGAGAGGAAAACGAAACATTCCTTGTAAGAATACGAAAACTTCTTTCTAGTAAACACATTTTAAAACTTTGAAGAAAAATCGAGAAGAAAAAACACATTGTCACGATATAAGAAGGATACAAAGCGCCCCACCTTCCTCACTTCACATGGCCACCATTCAATGCTCTCTTGGCAATCAAAGGATCATAATGGGACCCCTCTTGCGCTCTTATCTAATTCACCATACCGTGATTAGTTGAAAAATTAAGGTTTCACGTGGATGTACTTTGACGGTGAGCTATATAAAATATTGAAACATTTTAATTCAATTTAAAATAAGATGACGTTAATCAAAGCATAAACAAATTATAGCTTTGGTGTAATCCCCAATCGAGCAACTGTGTTTGTCCCATAGGTTATGACGTTACATATCGTTTTTAAAACGATTTATTAGAATTTCTAGTATAAGTCACGAGATATTGGTCTCTGGTCTCAATCATTATCCACTAATCGCCAACGACTAGAATCGGAGACTATGACAAGGGATCGTAACTAACGATTAGCAACCGAGACCAAGCAACAATTGAACACTAGACGTGCATGAGAGAGCACACCTAAAAGTGGTTTGAAACATAGTTGGAAACATTTTATCCATATTGAAGAGGACACACATAAACAATGTGGGTGGCATGATACATGGCGAGAAAGCCCAACTGGTTTTGTTTTGAGCTTCACATATTGAGGCCTCGTGTACGATGACAGACACTAGCTCCTAAAGTAGAGCCGCAAATCACGGGCTGCCATTGATTCTACTTCATTTTAAATATTCTTAAAACTTGTCCCAATTAAATGAATTAAGTATAAATACATTGCATTCCAAATCAAATTATTTCTTAATCAGTAATCCGGAGTTCATGAGCATGAATTAAGTTAGAAAGATGGAGGAAAATTCGTGGAAGTTGGTGGAGCAAAATATTGCGAAGTGTTTGTTTGTAGCATCATCACGTGGGCGTTGTTGGACGCATTGGCACAAAATGAGTTACCAAGGTGGGTGGAGGATGGTAAAATTAAGCTTAGTTTGATTGAGGAAGAATTGGGCAGCACGTGGATGTGTTCTTGATGATTTGGGTGCATGAAAAACATCCTTTTTTTTAATCTTTTTTTCTCTTGGCCCCTTCCCACATGCCCTACAATTCCTCATCGCCTAGGACCCATTGCCCCATTTGCATGTTTTCCGGATCCTGCCAAACCCAACCAAAGCCCCTTTTGGACGAGCTTGAGTTGACTTGCTTTCCGCCGCTGCCTTAGCTTCTTCAAAGATTATGTGTTAATTTTATAAACTAGCCCAAGATTCAATTTTGATCTCATATATTTGTTTCCTTCCATTCGATTCCATTCAATTCTTTGTTTTGTTTTTAACCCTTTTAAGATACCTGCTCTAGCTCATTTGGGTGTGATTTGATTTTGAGAAATAGGGAAGAAGGTGATCATATTTGTTCTTATGTCCACGCCAACCTCTTTTCACCTCTCAATTATCATTGCGTTTTCACTCGAATGATACCTTCTTTCAAAAGGAATATAACATCTCGGTTAACAATAAAAGTGTGAGATCATAATCATTTCTTATAAGGGTGTAGAAACATCTTCCTACTAGACGTGTTTTAAAACCATGTGACTAACGGTAATACATAACGAGTCATAGTAGACAATATTTGTTAGAGGTGAGCTTAAACTATTATAAAAAAATATCAAACGAAGCTTTTGGAATGATTTTAAAAACATAACTATGAAGGTTTATACTAATAAAGTAGATGATATCATATCGCAAATTGAGAATGATATCAGTTTGAATGGTGAGTTAGAGAAGGATTAACACAAAAGTAACCAAGTTGAATATTGATGAACTCTTCCATATGGTATGGGTTCGTTGCGTCGTAATGATTTGACAGTTTTGGTGACAAGTTGTTTGATATATCTGTGGTCAGCCCAACTTCCAAACAGTGCCACAGCAGCCTTGGGTTTGACCAACAAGCTTAACCCTGCTGCTCAAGCTTCCGCATCATCTCCACTTACAACCCTTTCGGTTCCTTTTTATGTTACCCTATCTATCTGCCTTTATTCATTTCCATTATCATCACCAACCTTTACTTTAACCTTCTATCCATATTCTTCCATTCAGTTTAACCTCAATCATAAATCATAATCTTATCTTATTCGGTCATTTTTATTGATCGGTAATTAAATGATATACAAATTCATTATTAGCAAATATTGTCCGCTTTAATCCATCACGCATCTCTATCAATCTCACGATTTAAAAACGCATCTATTAAGGAGAAATTTTCACACTGTTGTAAAAAATATTTAGTTTCTCTCTCCAACCAATTTGAATAGTCTTATTAGGGAAATGTAAAAACATATAAACTTTTTAGTTGCAAATGTATTTAAATGAATAGAAATTCAAAAGAGAAAACGAGATAACGACATGAAAAAGAAAAGAAGAAAACGACAGCCTCACGATTTGTATAAATACACTAATTGGAACAGCTTAAGTCTACCGTTAGCGAATATTATTTGTTTTGGCCCGTTACGTATTGTCATCAGTCTTACAGTTTTAAAAACATGTCTAATAAAGAGACGTATTGTCCCACATATTTATAAGAAACGTTTCGTTCCTCTCCCCCAACCATTGTGTGATCCCACACTAATAGCCTTACTAATTAACGACAATATCATCCAAGATACGAACTTTTTAGTTGCAAATGGATTTAAATTAATAGAAATTCAAAAAAGAAAAAAATAAAAAGAGAGAAAACGACAGAAATCTACTTAAGGAGGATATTAAAAGTAATTAAGATTAGATTAATGAATATATACTGTGAGTGAGGAAGAAGAAAGACAAATGCTAATTGAATTAGGAAAAGGTATTAAAGGGTTAATAGAGACCCACCTCCCTTTAATTAATCACAATCTCTTTATTTTTTTACTTTATAATTTATAATTTGTTTATATATATATATATATAGTGTATGCCCTTTAGGGTTTGGTGGTGGGACATTAACTCCATGTGCTTGCATGTGCTGTGTCTCTCTCTAAATGGCCCACCAATCCCCTCCTTTAACCACATAAATTGGTTTCTGCACATTCTTCTATTTCCCATGCTTCTCTCTCTTGGATCTCTAAATCTTCCCAACTAATAATCCTTTCTCTCATTAAACCACATATTTCCCAGGTATGTTCTTTCTTTTTTTCTCATTTTTTCATCAACTTTTCCATAATCTTCTATCTTTGATCCAATTTCCCCTGATAATTCTTTGTTTTTTTGTTTTTAAATATCAGAATGCGCAATCCCAGTTCGTTGAAACGAGATTTTTTGAAGAAATGGCTGATGGGTCTTCAAATATACACAACCACCAACCGAAACATGACCGTCGCCGACAGAAAAAGGGCAATAAAGTTATCCGCCGATATTGCTTTGGCGTCCTCCAGAAACTGTGCCACTCGTTGGAGCCGAGCTGTCATCGCTGGCACCTCCGTCCATGATGGCAGCTTCTTGGTGGCTAACGGCTTACTGGGTCGTGCCGTATGCGAGAGAATCAAGCAAAGCAGTTCAAAAATCACGCGAAGTTCGTGGAGTAGTGGGAAGATTCTCAAACGGAGCCGCCGTGTGGGGCGGAGGAAAAAATGTAGGAAGCCGGCTGCTGAGTGGATTGCAAGAAGGTTGGTGCAAAAAAGAACGAGAACGCTTCGTGGGTTGGTTCCCGGAGGTGAATTTATGGATGAAGTGTCGTTAATTGAAGAAACCCTAGATTACATTTTGGCTCTTCAAACACAGGTTGATGTCATGCGGTGTCTTGCAACAACTGCATACGTAGCGCCACCATCATTATGAGTATCCAAATTTCTATTTCTTCTTTGGCCAACATTGGTATGATGAATGGATGGTGAAAGTTATGGGCTTTTTTTTTTTTGTTCTTTAAACATATGTATAGCTAATTGGGAGTTAAATGTAGTGATAATTTGAAAACATTATGTTGTACATATTAAATTTTATGTAAGTTAAGACATATATTATTACCCTTTTTAGAATTGGGTTTGTTTAAAAGTTTAAACTCATTTAATTTATACATATTATTGGATTGGGTATTCATTGGTGTGAGTGAAATATTTAGCATTGCGTGTATGAAGAAAGATGGTGAGAGTCGAAAATTGAATATTGTGTGTGTGTGGGGGGGTTTCCTATTGAAGGCATTTACTTGGGAAAGAGGGGTGTTGAGTGTGTGAAGGTTTTTCCCCAAATCCAAAGTTGATGGATGAGAGGGGGGGGGNTAAACTTCCCACCCGATTGATCGATGATATAGACATGGTAGAAACATTGCTACGCTATTTCTAGTTTGGTCGTGTCGTTGTTACTAACCCACTTACCCATTATCTCTCTCTCCCAATGGTACCTTCTAGTATCATGAAGTATCACATGATGCCATTCCAATTGATGTGTATGGGTAGAAGAATTAAATTTCAAATGGGTTTTTGTTGATTTCAGTGATGATGTGAGGTCACATGCAACAAGTACCAACGAGGATACTGGGTCTCGAAGAGTGTAGATTGTGAGATCTCACATCGACTGGAGAGGGGAACGAACGCCAACCAGGATGTTGGGCCCTGAAGAGAGTGAATTGTGAAATCCCACATTAGAACATTTTTATAAGGGTGTGAAAACCTTAAAAACTTTGAAGGAAAGCTCGAGTAGTGTTTATTCGTTAATGATATTTAGTTTGAAATAATGAAGCTATGGATTGTAAACACATCACCAAGGAATCCTTTACCTCTAATACTATTACTTACTCAAATGATTAGATTAGTGAAGATGTAATGTCTTTAGGAGATATCGGGAATATAATCATTAACAAAATCTCTTTAAATGTAACCTTTGAAATAAAGTTTTAAAGTACATTATTTTAAATCTAATTAGATAGGTTGATTAGCTAAGAAAATGATCAACAAAAAAAAAAAAAAAAAAAAAAAAAAATTAGGACGTTTGTATATGAAAAAAGTGTTATGTATGATGTTTATGAAAAAGTATTCGAAGTAGAAAAGTGTTATCGTCGAAGATGAAATTGTGGATAATTTTTTTTTAAAAAAAGTTTATTTATAGAAATTGTCTAAGTGAGAATGTCTCTTGGCTCATAAATCCCGATACGAGATTAGAATTCTAACTCTTCTAGAATAGTATCTCAGGATTACTCGGACTCTTTCGGCTCATACACCTTAATAGTCTGTTTCCCTTGTGAGCTTAAAATCACATCATTTAATGGGCTATTTTGGAAGCAACATAGCCCATGTGGTTGATTTGGCATAAAATGGGCCTATGTATATAACATAGTATGCTCCATTGATAGACTTCCTTTTATTGATTTACGTTGTTTGAGCTACATTTTAAAGCAATTAACTTACAAATTGACTATATTGTCCTTTAATAATATAACATCATGATTAAGGTTCATGATCCTTAATCACAGCCTTAAAAAAAGTTTAATTTAAAAGAGACTTTTAACATAATGAGATGCTACATCAAAACTTGAGGAGCATAATGATGATTTAGACACACCTTTAACCAATTTGCAAAATCACCCCTCGAAAGTCCACAATTGCCACCAACACCCAAAAGCCGAAGAAAATGAACACCTTAAGAAGATATTATATTGTTTGTTTTGGCCTGTTACTATTGTCGTTAGCCTCAACTCTACTATGAAAAAGTTTACACTTTTATAAAGAGTGGTTCGTTGTCCCGCTCGAATCAATAATATTATATCATTGTGGAGGGGTGTGATTTCTAACGAGTTATGCTTGAGCCATGCGTCCCCATTCCTTTTTGTCAGGATATAAGTTGTCCCAAGAAGCATGCTTTGGTTATTATGGCCAATTTCTTTTATGATCGAGAGTTCCTAAGTGGTGGCCCTTGGACAGCTCTTCCATGGAGACCTACCACTCCATCAGCTTTAGTTTTTTTGATGCTTAGCTCTACAGCTTCTGGTTTATATATGCGCCTGGATGTGACCTTTTCATTGCCCTTTATTTACCCCACGCACACCCCACAACTAAACTTGCTCTAAGCTAGCTCAGTTACTTCATTCTGGACCTCCAAATGGAACCCACAACTCCTTCGCCTGCACATCCTGAGACTATGGACATGCTTTCACGAGCATGGTGTAGTTTTGCTGTTCAAACTCTAAGCCCTGAGCTGCACCCTGACAAATCTCTAGCTCTCTTAGACACCCCCATCAAAGATCGTTCAGATCCTTTTCCAGTGAGTGCAACATTTCTTGTTTTCTGCCATTTGTTATGTTTCAGGAAGATTAAAGTAATCAATTATGGGATTTATTGATAGATTCAGAGAGTGCAGAAAACTGTAAAGATGGAAGCTGAAGATCATGTCAAATCCATACCAACATGGAAATCAAATGATATGAAGGTATCATGATTATAGTCAAATGATATGCTTGTTGAATTCATAAGCATCACTTTTTTTTTTCTTTTTCAGTCGTTTATATGGATGCAACAAGCAATGCATCCGGAGTTGAACTACAGCAGTAATTTCAGAAAGAAATGGGTAAGTTTATAGTTCAATAAGTTTATAAATTCAGTGGCAAATCTAATATAAATCCACTGTCCTTGCAGTTTCAATGGAAAATCGTGCCATTCAAGAACTTGTCAATAAAGAAATGGCTAAGTAACATAAGACAGAGTCGAAAAGATGAAAATAGGCTTCAGAGGGCTGAAATTCATGCAGCTATATCCGTGGCTGGTGTAGCAGCTGCACTTGCAGCCATTGCAGCCGACACCTCAAGATCGAAGGATCACAACTCAGGCTGCGGTAAGGAGGCTGCTGTGGCTTCTGCAGCCGCTTTAGTGGCAGCACAGTGCGAACAAGTGACCCAAGCAATGGGCGCCAAAAGAGAACAGCTTAGCAGTGTGATTGGGTCAGCCTTGAGCAGTACCACTGCCAGGGATATCCTCACGCTCACAGCTGCTGCTGCCACATGTAAAATATACTCATTCTGATATTCCAGCTTTGGAATCTTGTGTTGGGTTCATAATCAATGCCAAATCTTGTTCTTTCTTTTGCAGCCTTGAAAGGAGCAGCCACGCTTAAAGCAAGATCCGACTACAAAAACAAATCAACCGGAGGAGTTGCATCCGTGCTTCCTATAGAAGACAACCATGAGATTGAGATTGATTTCAATCTTGAAAAATCAAGATCCATGCTTGCTAAAGGTGTTCTTCTCAAAGTTGAGTCACCAAATGGTAAGAATATGCAGCTATTTCATTACATCAGAGAAAAATGACAGTCAAATCTTTATTTTCTTTTACTAAAAGATTGTATACCTTTTCTTTTTTCAGGAACGTACAAGAAGAGATCCATCTCCATCGTCCAAAACAACGACACGAAAGTGATTCTGAAGATCAGAAAGCTCAATATGTTGAAGACCAAACAAGAAAGTACGTTCTGTTATAAGATCAATACTTATGAAGGCTTTGATTCTACAAGCTTTGACTAATTAATTGATGTATGCAGGTGTGGTGTTAGATATGTTCGTCGAGTTATATAGGGATGAAGACGCAGGCGCCATTGACGACAACGATGAGGAGATTCATACATGTTATCTCATTGTTTTAACGACAAATAAGGGCACATTCAAGTTAGACATGGCTAATGATTATCAAAAGTATAAGATATGGGCAACCACTATAAATCAAATGCTCATGCTTTCTGCTCATTCTTTTACATGAGTATGAACCTTCGTGTTCTGATGTTATGGTGTTACTTCATGCATCTTACTGTGTTTCCTAAATTCAAAATTTGTAATTTAATCAGTACATACTTTTATCTTAATTTATATGAGAATATTCTTTTAGCATCCACGTTATTACTTTTGTAATGTGGTGCAATCATTCGTTCTGATACTATTTGTAACCGCCAAAGTCCACTGCTAACAGATATTGTCCACTTTGGCCTGTTACATATTGCCGTCAACCTCACATTTTTAAAACGTGTCTGTTAGGGAGAGATTTCCACACTCTTATAAAAAAATGTTTCGTTCTCCTCTCCAACCGATGTGGGATCTCACAATCCGCCCCCCTTCGGGGCTCAGCGTCTTTGCTGACACTCGTTCCCCTCTCCAATCGATGAAGGATCTCGTAACCCACCCCCCTTTGGGGCTTAGCATCTTCGCTGGCACACCACTTAGTGTCCACCCCCTTCGGAGCTAAGCGTCCTCTGCTGACACACTGTTCTATGTCTGCCTTTGATACCATTTGTAACGGCCCAAGCCTCTGCTAGCAAATATTGTCCTCTTTGGGTCTTCCCTTTTGGGCTTCCCCTCAAAGTTTTTAAAACGTGTCTATAAGGTTTCAACCTCCAATCGAGTTGGGATCTCACAATCCACCTCTCTTCGAGACCCAACATCCTCGCTGGCACACCGCTCCTCTAGGGAGAGGTTTCATCTCAATAGAGGTGGGATCTCAATAAAATCTTTCAGAAAGAAGAAAAGTGAACTCCAAGCCACTAAATGATTCTTATGTACATTGCTTCTACACACCACAATGGCTGACCCATATTTACAGCAAATAAAGGTCAAAATCAAACTACTAACAATGAAGTAAGGATTCAATCAAGAAAGATGAAAAGAAACATGAGTAAGGTCCAAACAGTATCAGCATACAGCCTCAGGGATTACATATTGATTAGCTACAGAAGAGAATGACCTGTGATAAGTTGATTATTGGAGCCCTCGCCTTTAATATCTGGCCAAGTGGTTCTGCAAGTTCCGGTTGACACAACGTGGAACTAAAGAGTGACATATATTCGGCGTTTCCCGGCAGAGATTGATTGATGGAAGTCTCTGGCAACAAAAGGAAACTCCCAGAGAAGTGTCGTCAACATGACACAACTCGAGCGATCGAAGCTGGGAGGTTAAGGGGGTAGCTTTTGATGGTGTCTCGTGAGAACGTTGGCCTATTGGAAGTAAAAAACTTTTTCTTGCAACTTCCTTAACGAGTGCTTTTTCAGGAAGCTTAACGAATGACACTATGCCATTGCGACAGAGCGGACAAGAAACTGAACCTGGAGGGCCACGAGAAATGGTTGTCCCCCAATTTGTAGAACAGAGGTATAAGGCACATCTAGTACAGAATTCATGATCACAACCTGCAGGGCATTGGATTTCTTATCAACCCTTCAACAACCCCACATACCAAAAGACGTAATAGCTAGCTGGGCTGACTACAGAATCTAACACTTCAAAGTTCATTACGTTTGTAACATTGAAGTTCAAACTTCTGCTCATACTCAGCAAACTTGTTAAAACTTTAATAGAACAATTTAGCAACAGAAATGATGTTCACATAAATAAGTTGGGTTATGCAAGATGAGGAAATAAGAACATAATTCTCAAGTCAAGTATATGATATTGTTAAGTTAATCATATACCTTCGGCAGCTACCGTGCACTTCCTCTCTAAACAGACAACGCATGGATCCTGGCATCCAGGGGCAGACTTACTATTCCATCCATATTCTCTGCAAATGGATCCAAAAGGGATTCAGATATCAATTTCACTCATCATGGCAGTAGAATGAACTACTACATTCATCATTGTGTGAAGGATAAGCAGTAGAATGAACATAACGAATTCCAGTTACCTAGAAATTTGAACAATACTCATAAGGGGCAGAGATAGGTAGCGAGAAGGAATAAGTTTTGGCCGGCCTACAGGCTCTGTGGAGAGAATGTCCTCGAGCCAACTTTTATGCCATGAGCGAGCGACCATCAAAGGTGTCCAACTGTGTGAGAACAAGAAAAAAAAAAGTTCAGTTTCTACACAACCACTACTGCTATCAATTTTAAGAAATAGTTCGCTAATGAGTGCCCAAGTAATTAAAAGAACCTAAGCTAATTTCTTATGTTCAGGAGGTGACCTGCTGTAACATGATCCAAACATAAAAAAGATTCTAGTTCACATAGTACAAAGAATAAGCCAACTGTATATTACGTACCCATTTTCATTTTCAGTGGTCAGGCTGGCACCCCATGCAATCAAAAGCTACAAGAATAGAAAACAGTAAGTAATATCCTTTCAAAGAGGAAAAAATAATACGTTCATTTGATCCCATTTCCGATTCTTTTCCTTTGAGTGAAGTACGTACTTTACAACATTTTGCATTACCACCGCATGCAGCATAATGAAGAGCTGTACTCCCAGGACCTACGAAAGTTGCAACAGACAGGCTGCTTATATCATCGCAAGGGATAAAAAATCAAACTTCTCAAGCATTCTTCACTTGCCCACAAAATAGAAGGACAAGGAAGCACATTTATAGAGGTAATGCCATAACTTCATAATCATGTTTTGTTGTTGTGAAAAGAAAGAGTTATAAACATGTAAGATGGTGAATTAGGAAGGAAAATAGAGGCTAACTTGGAAAAGAAGGCCTCAAGTTGAATTAGTGAAAGAGAAGACAAAAATTCAAAGGGAGAAACCTATTAGATCAATTACGGTTCCATCGCCTATAGTCACCTCAGAAACAGATGCCCCAAATTCCAGAAGTAACTGCACGCTTTCAGCTTGCGCATTAAGAGCCGCCATGTGTAGGGCGGTAATGCCTCCATCTGCTGATTGGTTGATAAACTGAGACAAGGCCCTGGAACACAAAATTATGATGTTAATGAACCATAGTAAGCATTTCAACCAGGAATTTTTCATGAAGAGGAATTCAACATGTACTTGTGATCAAACTCTGAGATTGGTTCTTCATTATCTCTTATTTGACTCATTATTTCCCTAAAATTCGGTATACTTGGAATATAATCAGCAAGAAGAAGCCTGATGCACCGGGAATGACCATTTGTAGCAGCTAGATGAAGTGCAGTGCCTCCATTCAAGTAATCTGCTTTATGGACCTAAAATGTGCAACAAATTTATGAATGACTAATAAGTTGCTCACATTATGAACGTGGCAGCTAACATGAATGATAAATTACTCACGTTGGCTCCAAAAAGTACTAAAATCAAAACAACTTCCCAGTGACCATGTTGACAAGCTTGCATCAAAGCAGTCTGTGTACCGAAGTGTAAGGCACGCAATGATGAACACAAGATACATAATGAATTTGAAGAAAGTGTTGAAGAAAGTGTAATACCTGACCCCTATAGTTCCTTAAATCAATGTCAACTCCAGACTGAAGCAAAAGATGGACTATCTGCAAACATGTAAGAACAAGCACAATGACAACAGCCTATAAGATTCTCTAATCTTAAAGGATTCTCTAATCTAAGGGAGCGTGTGAGATCCACGTCCATCGGTTGGGGGGAGAACGAAGCATTCTTTATAAGAGTGTGAAAATCTCTCCCTAGTAACGTGTTTTAAAAACCTTTATGGAAGCCCAAAAGGGCAGAGCAATGGCCTTGGGCCATTACAAATGGTATCAAAGTCAGACACCGAGCGATGTGCCAGTGAGGAGGTTGAGTCCCAAAGGGAAGTGGACACGAGCCAATGTGCCAACAAGGACGCTGAGTCGCGAAGGAGGGTGGATTGGAGGGGTCCCACATCAATTGGAAAAGGGAATGAGTGCCAGTGAGGACATTGAGATTCGAAGGGGGTGGATTGTGAGATTCCACATCGATTGGAGAGAGGATCAAAACATCTTTTATAAGAGCGTGGAGACCTCTCTCTAGCAGACGTGTTTTAAAAGTCTGGAGAGAAAGTCCGAAAATGACAATATTTGCTAGTAGTGAGCTTAGGCCGTTTCAAAGTCAGACTAGCAGCTTGAAAGAGAAAACCCAAAGAGAACAATATCTGCTAGCGGTAGGCTTGAGCCGTTACAAAGTGAGACTATCTTCAAAAATATTATGAGTCTGCATTTAAAGAGTGAAGTACCTCGTGATGGCCATGAGCAGCAGAGAAGTGGAGGGGGGAATTTCGAACACCAAAAGTAGAGTAGCGTGCCAACCGAGGATTACACTCCAACAAAGCCTGCGCTTCTTGAAAATCCCCATCTCTTGCAGCTGAAACTAAACGTTCCCCAGATGCAGAACATCCAAAGGAGTTTACCACAGCGCTTAAAAGTTTCATGGCACTCAGATGTTAAGAAACTAACAGCTTCGAAGCTCCAGAAAACTCCTTAAAATGGAACTGAACATCAGAAAATTCCTTAAAGTATGGATGGAAAAGCGACCTATCCATGCACCAAATATATATATATATATATATATTCGTTTCAAGCAAACAAATAACAACCAAATTTGAAATCTCCAGACATCCAAAAGGGTTGGTTGCAACTGCTAGAATTCCACTAACCCAAGATTCACCAACCTAAGATAATGATAGACGAGTAAAAAGAAAGCGGAATATCTAGGCTCGAACCAGCATAACCTGTTTTGGGGCTAATGAATAAGAAATTAACCAAATTTCGTGAACTCCGAGATGTCGGTAAGCAAAAAGTAGCTGATGAAATCAAAGGCAACCCAATTCCAAATACCCGATTTCCATCAATAACAAAAGAATCTCGGAACACGGACACTGATTCGGAGAAAATGTAACGAGCAATTTCGAGACATGCCAACAAGAAGTGTTTCTGAGAAAGCACTTCCACCTGGAAATCTCTGCAACTTCTCAGAGAAGATAGCCTAAGAAGAAAGGAAAGGTACGATGATTATAGAAGAATGTAGCGACATTGAATCATAATTTCCATAAAAGAAAGAAGGGAATGTGAAGAAGAAATCCCAAGTGGGAAATTGTTTTAATGGAGACGATGACCTTTTCCTACACAGCCTGAAAGCGTGTCCCAATGATTAGACATTATGTTCAGTCAACTCGGTAGTTGAATCGTTGTTTTCCTCTCCAGGCGTTGTCCCACCATTTCAGTGCTTGCCTCCATTCATTCTTCCAAATGATTGCTTCCCTCCATTTCTGAGCTTCGCCAGTACTTATTCGTACCTCCAAGCGTTGTTGTCGAATGCCAAATCCAACATTTGGGCGCCAAGTTTTGTTTATACTGCTCGATGATGAGAGCACACGGAAGGATGGCCCGGTCTGCTCCAATTTTTTTTTTTTTTTTTTTCTTTCCTCAAATTCTGACTAATTAATTTTTTTTTAGATTTTCAATATTAGCACGCTATATCATTAATTATAATTTATGATTTGTTAAGTTGAATGGGTGCATGCTTCTTGTTGATATCGTTATAATTTTTAATAATTCAGGCATAATGTTTAAGTCAAGAAAGTATTACCAACAAAAGTTAAGTTTGATTACGGGACAACTCAATTCATATCAAGTTACATTTTATAAACTCTGATTAAACCATTAAAACTAAATTTGTGTTTTAGCTTTAATGGTTAATAAAATAGTGTAGGGTAGTGTGAGATCCCACGTCCGTTGGAGAATAGAGCTAAACATTTTCCTTGCAGACACGTTTTTTAAACCGTGAAGTTGATGACAATACATAATAAGTCAAGCAATGAAAACTTCAACCACATTGGTTGGGGAGGAGAACGAAACAATTGATATAAGCGTGTAGAAACCTCTTCCTAGCATGATAGTGACACGTAACAAACAAAGCAATGGAAACTGGGAACGAAGTATTCTTTATAAGTGTGTAGAAACATCCTCTTAGCAGACGCATATTGAAATTGTAAAGGCTGACACGTAACGAACCAAGCAGTGGGAATTTCTCCCTATTAGATGCGTCTTGAAACAGTGAGGCTGATAGTGATATGTAACGAGCCAAGCAGTGGACACTTCTTCCTAGCAACGTATTTAAAAACTGTAAAGCTGACAACGATACAATATGTAACAAGCCGATATAACGTGAAAACGTGTCCCTTGGTCAAAAAAGATTGTAGTGAGGAGGTTGGGCATATGTGTTTGAATTTTACCAAATCCCTTTGAAATGTTTGATTAGGGAAACAAAGTCAAATTAGAAGGTGAGTTTCAAGTGTACCTGCTACATCGTTTGATGTCACCACATTACATGAGCATCCGACACTTGTGCCACACCCACATGATTTAAATTTTGTTTTGACTCTAGTAGATACTACGTCACACAAAGTCAAAAGAAAGAAGCAGACAACAATGTGGAGGCTCCCTTCTGTGCGCCTGATCTGTCTCTCAAGTCCCAAATACAGCCTACGTTCACACCAAACCCAAGCCTTTAGCCTATGAAACCTCACCAAATCGAGTTGGGTTTTGCTCCATTAACATGGATTCACTGCTTCTGCAACTTAATGGCACTTTCTTCCCTTCACCACCACACCTACACCCTCCTCCTCCTCCTTTGGCCTTCAACTTGGAAAACAAGATCCCTCCAAGTGTTCTTCTCATCATAATCATTCTAGCTATCGTCTTCTTCGTTTCTGGTTTGCTTCATCTCCTTATTAGATTCCTCTGGTCTCCTCCCCCATCACAAACAGACCCTCAAAGTTCAGACGATGTCACTGCCTTTCAAGGCCAATTACAGCACCTCTTTCATCTTCATGACTCTGGGGTTGATCAGTCCTTCATTGATACCCTTCCTGTTTTCCATTATAAAGCCATTATTGGGTCCAAATCCCCATTTGACTGCGCTGTCTGTCTCTCTGAGTTTGAGCCAGAGGATAACCTCAGGCTGTTGCCAAGATGCAGCCATGCTTTTCACACACAATGCATTGACACATGGCTTTTGTCTCACTCAACCTGCCCTCTCTGTAGATCTAGTTTGCTACCTGATCATTTCTCCCCCCACGCCACTCGTGCACCAATTGTTCTTGTCCTTGAATCCGGGAGCGAGAGTTCTGTAAACAGAGAGGGTACATCCGGTAGAACAAATCCGATTTCTGGGTCAAATTCGCAAGTGGGTCTTGGTGGAAATGGTGAATTTGAGGCAGGGGCGAGCGAGATCAGGAAATTAGAGGATTCAAACCCAAGTATAGTGACTGTAAAGCTTGGAAAATACAAAAACATCGATGCAGGGGAAGGTGGAAGTAGCGAGAACAAGAATGTGGATTCTCGTAGGTGCTTTTCAATGGGGGTTTTTGAATATGTAATGGACGAACATTCGTCTCTCAAAGTAGCGATTAGAAGCAAGCCAGTGAAGAAGCATCCAAGCAGGAAGCCAGCTCTGCCGTCGACGCCTGGTTACAGAGCAGCCATGTCCGAATGCGACTGCGAATCCAGAAGAGAGTTCAAAATCAGTGGGATTGAAGGTATTGGGGAAGTGAAAAGGGGAGAGATTACTGATAGAACTAACAACAAAATGGAGAGTTTCTCTGTATCGAAGATTTGGCTGAGAGGAAAAACCCGGAGAGAATCGGCCGCGGATTCTTCAAGAAGGGCAGTTTCATTACGGTTTCCGATTCAGAGCAACCGTGGGGATCTCTCAGAGATGGACGTTTGGAGGTGGGAAAACGACGTCGGAGACGAAGAAAACCAGAGGCGTAACAGCTTCGAATCTGAACTGAATCAATCTTTCGCGAAGAGGACGTTACAATGGCTGATGGGAGGAAGACAAAACAAGGCGACACACTTTGAATCATCATCTTCATCCTCTGTTTCAAATATCTAATTCTCTTCTCTCCATTTTTTTTCTTTAAAATTTATTAAATATCTACGTGGAATATCCTCGAAAGAAAATAGAAATATTTTAGTGGTTTCGAGGCTCTAAAACAATAATCACTGAAATTAATACGGTCACTGCTGATGCGCCGAAACGCAAGGCACTGTCACTTCGATTTTTGTTATTTTTATGTTAAATTCTATGATTTAAATTTAATTTCAACTCAATTTCTATAATTAAAAAAAAAAAAAAAAAAAGAATTCATGATTCAACGATTTTATTTTTTTAAATCTATTATAAATTATCCCCCACTTAAATGATTTAGATATTAAATCATTAAATAAATTATAAAAAAAATTGAAACTTGTATAGTTGAACTAAAAAATATATATTATTATATCAAAAATCTCCGTGGTTGATGTATATTTAATTAAAAAAATAATGAAACTATTTATTTGTTGATTATTATTATTAGTATTCACATGGTTGACTTTATTAGATCGTAGTTTTAATAAAATTTAGGAAATAATATATATATACTGAAAACAGGCCCAAAGGGCTCAGGGGAAGATTGGATTGGGGCTGTTGAAATAAAAATGGGCCTGTTGAATTTAGTCAACGTCTTGTTGGAGAAAAATTGTAGTATCACATGGCGGCTTCAATGATATTTTTCAATGCAAATTACGCCAATATAAAATAGATAGTGTCTGAAAAAGCACGCAACTAGAATTAGATTTTTCATTAAAAAAATAAAAACCCAGAAAAAGAATTAAAGAAGCGAGACTAATGGTCTTTAAGATCTCGCCATTTTGTTTTTTTAATTATCATTCTTAAGATCCGAACTTAACATTTTGTATTCATCTGTCATTTGAAATAATTGTTAAGTAGATGATTACCTTAAATTTAATACTAAAAAGGATTTGTTTAAATAGAGATGATTATGTGTTCTTTGTGTGGGTCATCAAATTAAAAATAGGGAAGCAAGATCCAAGGATATGAGGTAATGATTTGAGCATTGCAGAATGTTTGTTTGGTGACAACGGGCTGATTGAGGAGAACCCACATGACCAAAAAATGACTGAGCGAGCTGCAACAAGTTCAACCAAACGAGTCAAGAGGGGGAGCATAAAAGTCCAAAATAATCACTGTTATGGTGGGAACTGGAGGCGGTGTGGTTCCCTTCTACAGAATGATGGTCTAGTCGAGTCACGTGTTGTTTCGGCGGTATATAATTGAATGGTTCGATTCCTCTTCGGTTGGCTTGCCCATATTTTAATTTCTTCTTCCGATCTTCTCACCGAACAACTTTAATTCCTCGTTGAATTACTGATTGCCTCAATACCAAACAAACCTAGCTCGTTTCTCCTCTTCCTCTCTCTTTTCTTTCTCTGTGCTTCTCCGATATCTTCTGAGGAGATGGAGGGTTCTATTTGACACCATACGGCTGCTTTTTTGATGGGTCATTGAGGATTTTACGTTTCAGCTTCTATCTTTTGTTTATGGGCATGGAATTGAGAAACGACAAGCTTGTTAGGTGATTCTTTCTTCTTCCTTTGTTTCTTAGAATGTACCATATTGATTGCGTTTATTATTGATGAGCTGAATCTGTTAGTCGATTGGAAACATTGGAAATCTTGAATTTTATGGGACCTGTTTTGCTTTCTTGTTGAGAAATGTGGTGGGATCTCAAGTTTTTTTGTTAGAGAACAATAGAACTCTGCAAGATCATCTGGCCTGTAATACTAGGTCTCTTTTTTACTTGCTTAGTTCAATTGGGTAGGAGTGGTAAACGTAGGCTACTTCAACTAGTTCTAGAACTTTGATTGTGTGGCGTAGCTCTAAAACTTTGATTTCTTGTGCTTGGAACCATATAATCACTATGTTCCTATGCAATTATATATAGACAGTCGTATAACTATTATGGCTACAATTTGTGTTCCTGGAATCAACAGCTTTTATTCTGATCACAAAAAGCATAAGGAATCTGCCATTGGAAGCAGCAACAATGAAGCAATGCAACTTGAGAAGTCATCATCAAAATACTATATTCCGTCGTCTACATTCTTAATGCCTGACAATGGACTAGGGGGAATCAAAAGTAAATTCACTGAAACTTTTAAAACTGAGAAGTCTAAGGTGTTTCCGGAGGACCATGAACCATGGAGCAAAAGAATACTAGACCCTGGTAGCAAAATTGTTTTGAAATGGAACCGAGTGTTCATATGTTCGTGCTTATTGGCACTCTTTGTCGACCCGCTATATCTTTACTTGCCTGCTTTTAATGGGAATGGGCAATCCCAATGCGTGAGGACAGACTGGAAATTGCGAATTGTTGTGACCTGTTTCCGGACTGTTGCAGATTTTTTCTATCTTCTGCACATGATTATAAAGTTTAGAACAGCTTATGTTGCTCCTAGCTCTCGAGTTTTTGGGAGAGGTGAGCTTGTGATGGATCCAAAGATGATAGCAAAGAGGTATATTAGATCTGATTTTTGCATCGATCTAATTGCCACCCTGCCTCTCCCTCAGGTACCTCATTCAGACTTCCATTCCTCAACCTTTGACTTTATATTTGGTGCACTGTGTCTTTAATTTTCTTAGGCCATGCTAACCATCACATACTTGTGTCGTTGCCTTAACAAAATGGTAGAACATCCTTCTCAGCCTGCTTCTTAACGATCAGAGTTCCACTTGGTCTAATATTTATCTTCAATCTGGTCTATTGAAGTCTATATAGAATTTTATGTTCAAAGGGTGGATGAACTTGTTTGCACGACTATCGTTCTCTAGGCCTCAAAATTACATCAAATAATTAGCCTTTTTTGTTTTTTTTGGATATTTGTGAGTTCCGAGTTTCGCACTTCAACTATTTTCATGGGATACCTGACCCTACTACATTTGGTTGTCAAGTAACTCGTAGGATATTATATAAGTTAATGGAAAATTAAGTGGGGTTGCCCCTTTAGATGTAGAGATATGTGATTTTAGAATTTTGACAGAGACTTGTAACTGCCTCTTCCATGCAGATTGTCATCTGGTTCATCATACCTGCAACAAGGAGTCGTCTAACGGATCATAAAAACAATGCTCTTGCACTTATTGTTCTGCTTCAATATATTCCGAGATTGTATTTGATTTTCCCATTAAGTTCAGAAATCATCAAAGCAAATGGAGTTGTTACAAAGACAGCTTGGGCAGGAGCTGCTTATAATCTTCTTCTCTATATGTTGGCTAGCCATGTAACTCTCTCATCTCTATCTCTCTGTCCGACCTGAGATATAAATATGTAAACGTCTTTGCGGGGGATTTCCTATTTTTGGAGGGGATTTCCAATTCGTATTCTTTTATTTTGATTTTTGGCAGGTTTTAGGTGCTACATGGTATTTGCTGTCGGTTGATAGATATACGTCATGCTGGAAATCATTTTGTAGGAAGAAAGAATACAATACACTGGAATGCAATCTAACTTTTTTTGATTGCGATACATTTAACCATAATGACCGCGATACATGGGCAAATAGCACACTTGTTTTTGAAAAATGTGGCCCGGATGGAATTTTCAAGTATGGCATTTTTGGGCAAGCAATGTCGAAGAATGTCGTCTCTTCAAGCTTTATTGAAAAGTACTTCTATTGTTTGTGGTGGGGCTTGCAAAACCTGAGGTACAATTTCCTTTTTCTTTATATTTAACTTCTCATTATAGTGTCCGTAGGTGTAGCAGCTAGAACTCTCTTTCCCTTTAGAGGTAGAACCAATAAATATCTCGTTTGAAATTGTTCCCCGGGCTATAGTTTTCTCCCTGTGGTTAGGAAAGCGTTCTTTGGATCAAATGACGTTGCTTGCTATTTACTTCTTCAACTTTTGCTAGTAAAAGCTTGCCCTTCCCTTAGGCTCTTAATATAAGGTATTTCATGAAAAAGATCTCTGGTGATCCAAGAGAAAACTGAAAGTTAGTCGAGTATCTATACGCATGTAAACAATTTTAATCCTGATCTCAAAAGGAGCTATGAACCACTGTTTGGAATATGGAAATTAGAATTTACTCTAGATGCAAAATGAGTTGTCTTCTGCTGAATGAATTCGACTCGTGAATTGATCTTGAACATTTTATGGATTACATGCTTTTTTGTAACACGTGAAAACCTATGGACTTGTTATCAAATTGTTTAGGCGATTGTATAGGACGCTCATCATAGGTTCTGCACTGATTAGTTAGCTGGCAGACTAGCACAACATGTTGTACGGTCCCTTCTTGTCTTATTATAGATGGTTCTTTAATTCTTCACTTTTTTTTCCTGAAAATACTTGAATAACTTCTGGCTTATTTTGTCAGTTCATATGGACAGAATTTGGAAACAACCACTTTTATGGGTGAGACACTGTTTGCTGTGCTCATTGCCATTGTAGGCCTTGTATTATTTGCCCATCTTATCGGAAACATGCAGGTTAGACTAAAAACTCGTATATATATATTTGCTTGCTGATTCTTGTTCTTCTCATATTTGATCGTTGAGTTCATAAAAGGAAGGAAAATGGTTGATTTTATTTCCTTTCCTTGACATGCCCTCTATATGGCCAGAATCCTTTGATTACTTGTCTCACCATATCTTTTGATGTAGACGTATCTGCAATCCCTCACTGTGAGGCGTGAAGAATGGAGACTAAAGCAAAGAGACACTGAAGAGTGGATGAGACATCGTCAACTCCCTGAAGACTTGAAACGACGAGTTCGACGTTTTGTACAATATAAGTGGGTAGCAACCCAAGGAGTTGATGAAGAAGTCATCTTGCAAAGCTTGCCTGCTGATCTTCGACGTGATATTCAGTGCCACCTATGTCTAGATCTTGTCCGACGAGTATGATTCTCTTGCATACTCGTTCTTTATTTTTATACAGAGCCAAAGGCTGAGAAGTTTGAACTAGCTCTTGTTTCTCAGCTGGTGATATTGAGCCACACAATAATCTAGGTTCTTACAAAAAAGGAATCAGAAGTTCTTTCTGGTCGATTATTCGTTAAAAGTGGTTTAAAATACATTAATTGAGTTGCCACCTTCGACTCACTAAGTATATTGAAGCACTTTTCGCCTCCTGTTTTGCAGGTTCCGTTCTTCGCACAGATGGATGATCAGCTACTTGATGCAATATGTGAACGCCTGATCTCCTCCTTGAGCACTGAAGGTACTTATATTGTACGGGAAGGGGACCCAGTGACAGAGATGTTGTTTGTTATACGAGGCAGATTGGAGAGCTCTACCACAAATGGAGGCCGCTCTGGTTTCTTTAACTCGATAACATTACGTCCTGGAGACTTTTGTGGGGAGGAGCTACTTTCTTGGGCCTTGCTTCCAAAATCAACCACCAACTTGCCCTCCTCAACTAGGACAGTCAGAGCGCTCAACGAAGTTGAAGCTTTTGCACTCCGCGCCGAAGATCTTAAATTTGTGGCCAACCAATTTAGACGTCTGCACAGTAAAAAATTGCAGCACACATTCCGCTTTTACTCTCACCATTGGAGAACATGGGCAGCTTGCTTTATTCAAGCTGCTTGGCGTCGCCATAAGAAAAGGATGATGGCAAAAGATCTGTTAATGAAGGAATCATTTACGTTACCAGAAGTGGCAGATGGAACTAGCCAAGGAGGAGAAGGATTCTCTGTTGTTTCACATCCATCTCAGGCTAAAATGTTTCTGGATGTAGCCTTACTAGCTTCAAGGTTTGCTGCAAACACACGGAGAGGCGCTCGAGAATGAAAGATGACTTGTCAAATTTACAAAAACCCGACGAACCTGACTTTTCCATTGAGCCAGATAGATAACAGTTTTCAGTGTTGTTATCAAATAGCTAGATTTCTCTCTGAGAAGGGTGAAATCTATTTCAGATGAGCATCCTTTTTCCCGTCATCTGGTACTTCGGACCTTACGGAGACCTTACGGGGGCTTGCTTCAATCCAATGCTTAGATGAGCCGGGGATGCAACGTCACAAACCGTGCATTAATGTCGTAACCAGTAAGTTAGTCTCATTAGAATATGATCTTATACAGTACTTGTGTTCATTGGATGGTTAACAAGCTGCTGCAAACGTAGCTGCATGTTATACTTCACCAGAGAGTTATATACAGTGCCTCAGACAGATATTTGTCGACCGCAGAGACTTGATTTCTTTCACTAGACGGTGCCGAGACAGAGCAATGCAGGGATGAGGCTGCTGGTGGACTAGAAAGCTTTGATTCATATTTTATGATCAGTGGCTTGTATTACATACTTTTTTGTCATTTGTTTTCATTACAACTTTCCAACTTTATGAATTATCCTCAGTTTTGATTTCCAGCGAAGTATGTAGCTGAAAATGCACATATGGCAAGACTGCCGTGGAAACAAGAGTTTGTAAAAGTAATCCAGTTCAGGTGCTCCTGCCTTTATTAATATACAACAGACAATGATTCAGTTCCTACCTCTCCCCCCTTTCAACCATACAAATGGCCGCTTTCAGAAACAGCTACGCAACATCACCTTCATATTTATATTTGTTCTTTGCCCTTTGAACCTGCCTTAGAGTCGGCGACACCCCACTTATACTCATTTCTTTAACCCAAAGTCCACTTACAAAGTCTTGAGGCAGAAAGGACAAGCAAGCAAGCTTGTCATTGCTCGTGCAAATAAACAATGCCCTTTTTTCACATTTTAAATTCCAAGCCCATTAGCATGTTCGCTTCGATCCGTTACGTATTGCCGTTAGTCTCACAATTTGAAAATGTGTCTACTAATGAAAAATTTTCACACTCTTATAAAGAATATTTCGTTCTCCTCTCTAACCGATGTGGGATCTCACATTAACACTCACTCACGAACGGGAGGATGAAAATTAAGATAGTGTCTCCCATGACCCTGCTAAGCTATTCACTTGTATACATATGAATATGGAGGTGAAGGTGAAGGTGAAGGTGAAGGTGAAGGTGAAGGCAATTGAATCAAATAATTCCAAGGAGACAAGAAATTACAAGACATTGTTTCCTTTGTCATTCCTGTTCTATCAACCAACATACTGCTTTCTGTTTATCAACAATACTCAAAAACCAATTTCTTGCTTACCAACTATTTGTTTCAGGCATATCTAGATGCTGTTAAATTAAAACAACTCCCCTCCCCCAGCCTTAGGGGCAAAGTATATATGCATATATACAAACATTTTATGTTACCTCCACCCTATTCTCATAACCCATCTACTGCTGTAACTACTCTGATGTTACTGGGCAGCCGATCTCCTCGGCTTCGACTGCCTGATTCACGGTCTAGTTCGAGAGTAACAACTACTGACTTGTCTTGCATACCGCCGGCTGTTTTTGGAATGCAAGCCTTGAGATGGTTGAAGCTAGGAATCAGTGCTTTCTCTGCCCATTCTTCTAAACCAGTGTCGCCAAACCATACCCCAGCTATAAGTTTTTGAAGAGCATGGTCTTGTACCTCGATTGAGACACCCTCTCCAATAATGGTGGAGAATTTTTCATGGATAGAAGTTTTAATGTGGCGGGTTATATGGTTGAAGTTGACTGGCTTGAAAACAATGGCGTCGTCGACGATATCCTGAAGCTCGTGTAATGCAGGTGAAGCTGTGGTTGATTCCATCCTGCTTAGGCTAGATTCATCTTCATGATCAATTGTGAGGTCGCTTGAATTGTGTGATCCATCTGCAGTGTCGTCCTCTGCATTGGCAGCCTCATTCAAATCAAAAAACAGACTAGGAATTGTAGCTTTCCTGGTTTTTGTGAACCTTTCTTCATTGGAAAGCCAATTCCCTCGACGTTTTAGCAGCTTTTCAGACAGAGATAACCTCAATTGCCAACTTTCATTAGCTAAATTTGCAGGCTCGTTTTCACCAAAAGAATTGTGATAGGACGAGTGATTTAGATCATCCTGTAGCCGATCAGTTGTAAGGATGAAAATAACATTACCAAGGCTGATCTCTCGACCATGGGAATCAATGAGCCTACCACTTTCTATTGTCCGTTTTATACTCCCACGAAATATAATATCTGCTTCATCAATGTCCTCAAGAACTATCACTGAAAATGGATTCTTCCTAACAGCCTCTGAAATTTGATCTAATGGGGTTCTACCGCGAAAATTGTTGTCCAATCCTCTACCACCTCGTTGTGTACCAACATAAATGGTAACCAGGATGGACCCAGATACCAGCTCTGAAAGAGCTGATGCCATCTTCTGCTTGCCAACTTTGTCAGGCCCCGCAAATAATAGCCAAATGTCTCCTTTTGATCCAGCACCTTGACGTTTCCTGCTGCCCAATTCGCGTTGAGTTATTGTGTTAGCCACAGCAGAAGCTACATCCCCCTGCCACCAAACCTTCTCCGTTAGAACTTTAAGGACCTTCTTGTATGAATCAACATCTGATATGCCTAGAAGTTTGGCACTCGTCTCTGGTCTGGATGATTTATGATTTTGGCCCCAAAATTCTTTGGTGCAGTCTTTATGAGTTTGCCCAAGAATCAAGTCTGTTCGTATTGAGCTGTAGTCAGATGGCTGGTTGAGTTGTGGATTCATATTCAGCTGAAGAGTTCTCCCAAGGCTTCTATTCACTTCTAACCTTGGCTGACAAGGCTGGCTCTTGAGCAAGTTTTGATTATATAAACCCATTGTTGACATATTTCCTGTAGAACTGAAAATTTTTGGTTGATGGAAATTGGGATGAAGGTGCAAGCATGTATTATTCCATTTCTTCTGTAGTTCTTGATTCCTCTGCTTTACCATCAATTCGTGGTCCTTGCTCTGCAACAAAACACAAACATAGTTTAGCTCGACTTGATTTCACAAAAACGAATCAAGTTTCGGTTAAATTCGATCCAAAGCTACCTGTTTCAAATCAACTGATTCAGCATTAGGAGCATCAGCTTTAGCCTTTTGCAGCCAGTGTGGCAGTGGAGGGTGATTGCTGTCTGTTTTGACTCCTGATGGAGATTTCTCAGACTCCTCGTTCATGAGTTTTTGTAGTTCTTGTTCATACTTCTGGATACACTGTGGGCAGCAAGTTGTTCTTGGATCAACATTTAGAGTCTCAGATTCATGTCTTAGTTGGCTAATGGGAGGCGTTGGAAAGAACTTCATTGGGGACAAGGATTCGATTGAACTGCCTAGAATCTCCTTTGTTCCAAGCCTAAATGAACAAGAACAAGAAAAACACTCAATACCCAACAAAAGAAATCAATCATGAACGATTAAAATAAGCATAGAAACGTTTCTAAGGGCTGTATACTTGATTTCTGCAATGACCCAAAAGTTCGTAAAGATCAAGCAAATGACTCTGAGCTTAACGATCCATAAGGTGGAGGTGGATGAAATGAAAAGGATGAGAATCCAAAAGTACCTTGGATATAACCCAGAGCGAAGGGCTTTAGCCACAACGGGGACAACATGTAAATCCCAATCACTTTCGATGGAGGGATGATAGATTTGGCATCTCAAGAACGTCTCACAAGTAGCGGTTCCTATCAACCACAGCAGGCCGGCAGTTTCCTCTCTGAACCTTATCAATACCTTTCCAATCTTCTGAACGGCAGCACGGCCGGCCTCGGATACAACGGGCTGCACCAACATGCCGGAACCTGGGGATACACAACTCGCCGGCTGCTCAATCAACCATTGTAGATTCCCCAAGTCAAGAATTATGCTCCCAGAACTCGAATTGGCTATTCGGGTCGCTAACAAATCTTCCAATTCATCAAGTTTTGTGGGTATTTGTGCTCCATCTGATGCAAGCTCCTTCTCCAAATGGATAATCTCAGCATTTTCAAGCGGCCCTTCAGTCAGTTCTTTCTTATTAATTCGCCTAAAAAATTCCTCAATCATTGCATCTGTTTCCGAATCCCCAACTACGATTGGATTTCTCTTGGTCGGCCGGAGCAATATATCCACGATTCGTTTCACTTCCTCCCCTCTCGGCTGTTCCAATTGGGTAACGCTTCCCTGATGCAACCGTGGATTCAAATAAAGATTCCGATGAGGCGTCGGGGAAGCGTGGCAACCTAATCCAATAGGGGATAAATTCACCACAGATGCCGAGGAATTCAAAGATCGTTCAATCGTAGCCTTTACAGCAGGGCTCGAAAAGCTCGCCTCCCGCATAATTCTACTCACGCTTGGATCATCGAGAATGGATATAACTAGCTGCTCGAACTCAACCTTCACCGCTAACATAGGTTGCTGCTGCAATTCAGAAGAGCCACGGCGTTGGTGGGCTTGTGCGCGTTTAAGAGCTGCCATTAGCGCATTGGAGATCGGTGGTTCAGAGGCAGAGGACACGTTTTGGGCCGTGGGTAGGCGTTCGAGAGCGACGCTAAAACAGAGCTCAAGAGCTCTGCACTGAAGTGGGTGCGATGAATTAGGATGAGACTTGATGCAAGCCTGGCGAAGAAACCCAGTTGGGGAAGCCAACAGAGTTGCAGCGACATGAACCGGCGTGGTCTGGCCATGGTTACGTCGACCCGCGTCGGCAATTGACTGGTTCAAAACAGTAGCCGCCTCCGACGTCAGAGTTTGCAGGATCGTACTAAGCCCAGCTCTCATTTCCAGAATCGATACCCAAAAGACCCTCCTTTCTCTCTTTCAACCAATCAAAAACGTGAACAAATTTGACAGGAAAAATCTGGTATTCTCTTTCTTCAATCCACCATTGAAAACCACAAAAGCTTCACACACGTCTCTGTTTCAATACGATGTTCCAATCCAGGTAGTGGGAGTGGAGGAGGATGAGGGTCTGAGAATTCAGAGGTTAGCACCAAAAAGGAAAATAAAAAAGAATTCCGGTGAGGTTTGGAAAGTGGTGAGGAGTAAGACAAATGCTCACTTTCAGAATGGAAATTGAAATCGAAATCGAAATCGAAATAGAAATAGAAATAAATGAGGAAGGAAATTTTATTAAAAAAAAAATCTGTTCCATTTCCCTTTCATTTCCCATCTTGTCTGTCTGTTTCTCCACATTTAACTTTTATATAATTAATTAATGTAATTTTAATAAGTTAAAATCCCACCTCCCCAAAAGGTGTCATTTAGATGATTAGATCCCCCCCCCCCCCCCCCCCCCCCCCCCCCCCCCCCCCCCCCCCCCCCCCCCCCCCCCCCCCCCCCCCCCCCCCCCCCCCCCCCCCCCCCCCCCCCCCCCCCCCCCCCCCCCCCCCCCCCCCCCCCCCCCCCCCCCCCCCCCCCCCCTTTGTCTTTTCATCCCCTCAAATGACAGATTTACCCTCCAAACCTATCATCCTTCACACACACACACACACACACACCCGGTCTTTTCCTCTCCTATTGATATAGGATATCACATTTTTGTGTACGTTTCTTTTCAACACGTTAAAACTATAAAGTTCATATTGTTAGACGATAAAAGTCTCACGTCTGCTAATTTAGGAAATGGTCATGAATTTATAATCAATGAATATCTCTCCGTTGGAATGAGGTCTTTTGGGTAAGTCCAAAGCAAAGCCATGAGAGCTTGGGCTCAAAGTACACAATATCATACCATTGTAGAAAGTCGTATTCATTTAACACATATTATTAAGTCACTGAAAATGAAAGTATACTTTATTGGTATAATTAGAAACTATCCATTCTTTTAACATTTTCTGAGTCATCCTATCTTTGAGATCACTTTTCGCGACCATAAGAAAAGATTATTGGGAGTAAACCGAGAGAGAAATAAATGAAAAAGTTAATAGAAATAGAATGGATACAAAGAAACTACATTTTAGTATTAAGAAGAATTAATGATTATTAAAATTTACTTAAATAACATGATTTAGTAACTAATTAATATTTATTATAGCAGCTAACCTGTTGCACTGGAGGTGGTAACAACTGGCACCAATCTTATCGTTCACATGATTCTTAACATAAAAAGAAATATTAATTTAATTGTTTATTATCAGATGAGGAAGCTTCTGTTTTGGTCCACTAATTTAGATTGTCTCACCTTTTCTTTTTTCTGCATTTATGACGTCATCCATCGTTCAACGTATTGACCACTAAGAGGTGGAATCACAATTTAAAATTAGAGAAATAATTATTCTGGAAGGCGCAAATAGACCAGAAAATGTAAAAATAGATATTGTTATTTGGAAAGAGCTGAATTTTGTGGTGTAATAAATATGTTATGAAAAGAATATATGACGTAATAAATATGTTAAAACAAAATAGGTGGGTGAGTGGTTGGCTTGGGTGAGAAAACAAAACATCTAAAACTGGAAACAAATGGAGAGGAAAGAGGGTGTGAAAGGGAATTAATTAGGTTTGACAAACTAAAACCACTAGGAAACCGAACCATTTCAATGTTCTCCTCCTTAGTCCTTAGGGTTGGGTTCATGAATCGTATGGTTAATCCCACGGTTTGACTTGGTCAACCTGACCTGCCACACTCAAATCTCCACCCAATTCATCACTTTGACTTTGACTTTGACCTTGACCCAAAACCTTTCTCTATCTCATCTCAATCACCATCCAATTACTTTTATCATTGTCGCAGTTCTTTATAAGGTAATGATAATACATAACAAGTCAAAGTGGACAATATCAATGAGTGGTGGGATTAGACGGTTACAAATGGGATAAGAACAAGGACGTTGACTCTAAAAGACTGGAAGAAAAGGTTAGCGGAATAAAAGTATTGAAAATAAAAAAAAAAGGTGAGGAGGAGGTTGGAAGAGTAAGCATAGTTGATAATGATGGCGTCGGCTTTTGGTAGCGCACGCCCTCCCCTCCCTTTGCTTCCTCTTTTTCGGTCATCATGTGCCTTTTGGCATGTTTTTTGTTTTCAAATTCTATGTTGCTTTTGCCTCTTCTCTACTCCTCCCTTCTCTCCTTTTTCCTTTTAATTTAAACATCTCCTTGTGGGCCCCTTTTGCTTTTCAATTATTAAAATGACAATTATTCACGGCCCCTTTTTTTTTTTATTTTTTTTTATTTTACTATTTACATTTTAAAATGATTATTATTTATAATAATTAGGAAGAAGAATCTATTTGCACACAAGAAAATAACAAAAAAAAAAAAAAAAAAAATCCTCTTTTTTCTTTCTTTTTTTTATTTTTTTTAAAAAAACAATCATTTTAACTTTGCCGTTTGAATTCCTCTTCATAAAGGCATCTTTAATTTATCAATAAATTATTGTCTTGGGGAAAAAAGTAATGATTTTTACCCATAAAATGAAACAAAAAGACACAAACTACCCCCACGTTATAGTTTCTATCAATTTATAATCCATAGCTTTCCAAAGGGTGATAGATTGATAGCTAAAAGATTGCTTCCCAAGATTTATGATGACATATATAGAGGACCCATCAATCAAACCTAAACTCTTTTTCACCAATAAAAGCCAAAACCAAAACCAAAACCAAAACCCCACTTAGCCTTTGCCTTTTGGTAAATAGTTAGGAGGGCAATTTGGTAATTTAATCTATGAAGGTCTAGAGGTTTTTTTGGTGGCTTCTTGCATCCAAAGCATGTGGCCTTTTCTCTCCAATCCCCACCACCACCTTTCTATTGTTTTAGAATAAAGCTAACCCATGTTGCCTTTGAGATCACCAAAAAAGGTGACGGGTCGTGTAGCACCGAGCTCTTTGGAAATATATATATTTATATATATATAGTCTTTTATACCTTGACTTTTTCGAAGTTCAATCCATAAGCTCTATCGAATACTTTGATTGTCTATTAAGGAGTGAATAGTTAAAGGAAATGGTAAAAAAAAAGAATATATATGGACCCATTTGGTAAAAGAATTGACTAAACTACTTTATTAATCAACCATAATGGCATGGACAACTTGGTTTGTGGATCATAATAATCTATTATACTTCCAACGCAAGTTGCAAAAGGTGACACAGATATGCAAAAGGGTCTATAAAGTTAACCAATATCATGCTTTTTTCAGATGCATTTGCAATAAGGACAGACATGCTTACCTAAGACCCTTGAGTGTGAAGTCTTCAGACTCATTTCATTACAACTTTAATGTCAAGATTTATATGAAAAGAATAACATAAGAATTCATAAGTCCTTATATCGGTTGGAGAAGGAAACAAAACATTTTTCTCCCTTCATATCAGATATGTTTTAAAAACTTGAGGGGAAGTCTGAAAGAGAAATGCCAAGGAGGACAATATCGGGTAGCGGTGAATTTAAACCGTTATGTGTGGGTCTATGGAATGGAAGGGGAATTAGAGGAGACAGTGGCTGGGCAGTTGGCATGGGTTTGTTTGTTTGTTGGTTTGTTTTCCCATCTAAGAAGGGGTTCTGATACTCAGGGGGCGTAAACTGTAAAGGTAGAGAGCAATAAAGTTGAAGAAAAGCAGAGGACGCCCCATAAAAAGCCCACAAAAGCTGCCAACGGAAAGCCTTATTTGCACCAAACAAAAGAGGAAAGCTGAAACGGAAACATGCGTCTGCGGAACAACCGCCCAAAAAGCTGCCTTCCAGAAACATTGTACAAGTCAAAGTTGTCACTTTTGTCAACACTCCATTCTCCCCTTTTCACTTTATTGCCTACAACCTAATTACTCTAAAAGATGACTCTTCGGTTAAGAGTAGAACGAAACATTCTTTATAAAGATGTATAAACTTCTTCCACATGTTTTAAAAACATTAAGAAAAAGTCCAAAAGAGAAATCTCAAAGAGGGCCTTAGGTGGGCTTAGACTGTTACAAATGGTAGCAAAGCTCGACACTGGGCGATATGTCAGCGAGGAGGTTGGGCCCCAAAGGGGGTGGACACGAGACGGTGTGCCAATAAAGACGTTGAACCCCGAAGGAGGGAGGAGGGGGGTGGATTGGGAGTCTCATATCGATAAGGAGAAGGGAACGAGTGTCAATGAGAACGCTGGACCCCGAAGAGAGGTGGATTGTGAAATCCCAAATCGGTTAAGGAGGAGAATGAAACATTTTTTATAAGGATGTGCAAACCTCTCTCCAACAGACGTGTTTTAAAAGCCTCGAGGGGAAGTCCGAAAAGAAAAATAAAAAAATGACAATATCTACTTTCAAAAGAGGACAATATCAGCATGAGCATGAGCATGAGCAGTTACATTGTTAATACTCAAACTTAATCACCATCACTATGCTTCCTGTTATGCTTATAAAGATTAGAGTGCATCCTGAAGTGGGCGCAGTTACTATCAGAATCCTACACAAGGCCTATGGAACTATGAGTTTTGGGCTAACCAATTTGGATTTAACAAGTGGATCAATGGCTGCCATTATCAGCACTCAACGAACTGGAAGATTCCCAAGGAATATTTTACAGATTTTATAAGAATAACATCATTAACTTATTCTATGCAGATATGGGCAAGTCAGATTCATATTTTATTCCTTCCTTCAAACACGTCTTAACTGATACGACTACATCCGTTCTCAACCCCCCAACCCAACTTCCAAAAGTTAATGCATACGCTCAGTTAGAGTCATCTTGATGAATACTAGGTAGGAAAAGCAATCATATTTACCCGAATGTACAGATGATGCGCCGTAAATCAGCATTCGATTCCAAGATTGGAGAGTTTGGATGCCGCACATTATTGGCCTTGCTCGCCATTGCTTACAAACAGAGGGAGAGCTTTGCTTTCTTAGTTATCATCGTTAGTGATTCCTATGCATTTTCAGTTTGAAGACAACATGCTGCCCAGGAAAAAATGATAATGGGGTTAGTCTCCGGCAATTGTATCTTTTAGATTAGATATCAACCTTCATACCTTAATCTGCTTTCTCTTGTATGTGTACGTGATGTGAACTGATCCATCGCTAGCCTCAATGACCGCCGGATATGAAAATTCCTTTCCTGACTCGTCCTCCAAGGTCATAACATCTAGCCAAGAATCACCATCATCCAGGGACAGGCCAACCTTAAGCACGCCCCTCGAGACGGTGTTATAAACAAGTAATAAACGACCATCCCTCAGTTTGACCCCATCAATACCTATTGATACAATGCATAGTCAAAGATGATCGTAAGGGATAGCGAGAAGAGACGTTGAAATCTAGGAAGTAGTAAAATCAGTCATCTGTACTAGTGACAGCATGAATGAAAATCCTGTAAGAACAGAAATTACTAAATCTGGTAAGTAATTCAATTTCATAATGAAGATGCTCACAATAATGATCATTGCCTTTAGACGTTCATGTATGCAGATACTTTCAGGTAATGCTTGTAACTCAGCCATGTTACCTGAGTTTGGATTAGGAAGATTTGTAGGTTTTGCATAGCTCCAGTTGTGACCACCATCAGTGGATTCTGACATACAAATACTACCGATACCTGTGAAGGATCGAAGTAAAACACGCAGATTTCCATTTGCAGTCTGGTAAGGAACTGGTTGAATGACACTGAGAGATCGATTTTCCATGTATATTGGCCCAAACTTTCTCCATGATCTACCTGAATCAGATGTGACCTGTTATATTGACATGTCAGCCACATTTTCCAGATTTTAGGACAAGTCAAAACTAAAGAACTATTCATAAGAACCTCCGTCCATGCACCCCAAGAATTCCAACTTTCAACTGAAGATCCACAGAGCAAAACCCCATTTTCCAGCAAGATTGGCTACAACATAACAAAGAAAAGCAGCTTCATGAGCAACAAAACAGTTTACTTGAATGGTAGATGCATATGGGCACATAAAGTATACCTTATTCTTTATTGGTCCTAAGATACCAGGGGGAAGCTGTTCTCTTGCTGTCCAAGTAACACCTTTGTCATATGACCGCTTCATGCACCCACTCCATCTGATTGTTGTCTCAATCAGCACAAGATAGAACAAAACACACTAGGAAGCAGAAGGGTTCAAGTTTTCACTTCAAAAGTTATTCAATATGTTAGACAGTTGGTCAGAGACTCAAGTCGACCAGGCAAAAAAAAAAGGCCGAGGGATTTCAGGGAAAAGGTATTAAGGCCCTTTTCAGAAAAAACTAATTTACAAAACCAATTAACTTAAGCATATCAACTTTCTACGAATTATGATCAGATAAATTAGCTTGAATAGAGTTGTTATTTCAGTAAACCATTATGAGATTTACAAAAATATACCTTTGAACGTCCTGTCCCACTCTATAAAACAGAAGCAGCTCATCTGATGGAAGTTTGAACAAGACAGGGTTCCACATTGGAACTTCAGGCTGCTCATCAGCCACAATTGGCGAGTGCCAGGAGCCGTTCTGCAAGTTAAAAGTAATATAAACCTCTTCTAAACCACTCAATAATATGGATAAAAGGGCCCTACAGCCTGATTTGACATAAACAAAGGCAAGACAGTAGAGTCACTTTTGTACTAGTATCATTCGAGATAGCATATCGGCAAGCATAACATAACTCAGATGAGATCAACGTTCAAGGAAGAAATTAGATACCTTCTTGTTCTTGTTTTTTTTTTTCGAAAATTATGCTTGTTTACTCACAATTTTTTTAGTAAGCTTTCATTTTTGGGGAGTGATGCAGTTGGGTTGTTTACCTTATATGCCTGCAACCAAATCTTCACATCCGGTGCGCCCTCGAATGTACCCCCAAAGTATGCAACCAAGTAATGATCTTTATCAACCTGCTCTATGAAGATAGAAAACACTCATATTCTCCCCTAAAAAAATCAAGGAGCCAAGTATTATAAGACCAAAGGAAGTTTCTCCATCAAACCAAACCTCCACAATTGTAGAAGCGTGGCAGTTGTCGAAAGGAACAGAATTGGCAGGAAATGTAAACTCCTCTAGAAAGGGCCCCTCTATATAATTCCCTGTGTCCATTTTCGAACTTCTAACCCCTGAAGCTATATGCGAATGCCCTCTTACTAATACTCTGCACCACACATTGACCATAAAAAGTTCTCATTTGCGCATTTTATCGAACACTTAGCTCAAATCAAAGAATAATACAAATTCGGCTCAAAACAGTACGCAAAAATTTCATCCGTGTTGGATATCTTCAATTGTGGGCGTAAAAGAAAAAGGGATAAAAACAAGAATTACCCACCTTGGTCCAAAGCCGCGGAAATTGGAGGGGAATTTTGGAGTCAAGAAATTGAATATAGAGGTGAAAGTGTTTCCAAATCCTGGGGGCGCAATACTGAAAACGGAGATCAGGAAGAGAAATGAAATTAGAACAGCCCCCACTGATTTCCCC
Source organism: Cucurbita maxima (assembly GCF_002738345.1). NCBI lineage: Eukaryota > Viridiplantae > Streptophyta > Magnoliopsida > Cucurbitales > Cucurbitaceae > Cucurbita > Cucurbita maxima. The sequence goes on from NW_019272026.1 coordinate 4,396,363, forward strand.
ATCTTCTGGAAACTTTGTGGTGGGAAAAAGTGAAGTCAACTTAGGAAGGAGTCGAAGAAGAACAAAGACATAGGAAGTAAGCGAGAAGCAGTTGAATGGCTTGGTACCTAAACAGCCGCACTGGCAAGGACTGAAATTTGATGGTCTGATGCAGGCGGGAGATTGACGAGAGACTGGAGAGGTGAGCTGAGATGAGCACGGTCGTGTTGACTTTGAACCGACAACCCGGGATGGATATAGCTTGTCCTGTTCTATGAAAGCATAACCGAACCGGTTCAAAATTGGATAAATAGTCCTCCACGTGTCGTCTCAAGTATTAAGAATAAAAAGAAAAAAATTATTTTGCTCCGACATATATTTTTTAAATTAAATTATAAGATAAAACTTTGATTAAACGTCAATTAAAATACCAATGTAAAACTTTGAAATTAATACATAATAAATGCAAAATGGAAACATATAAGATAATTTATTAAACTTTAAAAATATATTTTTAATTTTATGATAAATAGAGATGTGAAATTTAAAATTTTAAAAAATTTATTCACCGTATAATTTAACCTAAATATTTTTCCTTCGAAACGCCGAAGTAAAATGCCAAAACCCTGAGGAACTAAGATATAAAACCCCAAAAGCCGGGAATCAGTCGAGCCTCAAGCTGCCGGATCCAGTTCGCCCGAGCGCTGAAGCTACTTCCCGACTCTGAAGTCGAAATGGCCTACGCCGTGGTATCAAGATCGTCGACGGCTGCCATGAGCATCACATTGGCGTTTGTATCTGCCTCCGCCATCCTATCTCGTAAAACTTCGATAACTTTTAAGATCCTATATGTCTTCTCTCTCAATTTCTCCGATTTACTACGTGATTCTCACAAGTCGTGTTTTTGTGGGTTCTCCAGTTTATTTCGTGACGAAGAAGTCGAGAGAGTTGGGTTCCAAAGTCCGAGAGCTCGAGGCTTCTCTGGCAGCTTCTTTAAAGAAAACCATCGCCGAGAGACAAGGCCGAATACGGGCACAGCAGGTATTTCATATTTGCTCCTCTGCATCGCTTCATGTTCCTGACTCCAATGTTGTTATCGATATTTTGATTTTTTATTTTTTTTTCCTTCCTGTTTGTAGGCTTTAAGGAAAGCAGTTTCGGAACCGAAGTCTGATAGCGTGGAGTGTACTTTGTATCCCATGGCACCAATTGGTACTATCCAATCATCCTTCTCTACTAGGTTAGTTTTAGATTGCATATCTGG